>NC_073227.2:13040000-13360000 GCF_029281585.2 Gorilla gorilla gorilla | reverse complement strand
AAGAGCACCTGCTCCCACCTGACACACAACTTAGAAATGGCCGTTCGGAGGCCCCTGGCAGCCACTCTCCCCACTGCACCTCTGGGCTTGTCCTGGCCTTTTTGCTGCTGTCACGCCTGGGACCTGTGTCCTCCTTACATGCTCGCTGCTGTCTGGGGCCACTCCTCCCTTCCGGACCACACTCGCTGTGTCCCTTGGGCTGATGGTTTTTGTGACTATCCTGCCTCTCCCCCCACCTCAGCCCCTTCCAGCCCTGCGGACACACTCCTTCTGTGGTCCCCACACCTCTGGCTGCACCTGCTGTCCCTCCCCACCTGCAGGGCAGGGGCCTCTCCTGGTTCAGCTCTCATTGGAGCTGCATACCCCTCTCCTGGTTCAGCCCTCACTCCTGGGCCACCTGCCTGGCCTTCCCCACACCTCCTATTCACCCTGTCCAAAAGAAGCCCATATCCACAGAGGCCTCCCCAGCCCTCAGCAGCCAAGAGCTCAGCCCTCAGTCTCCCCACGGCCCCCACGTCCTCTGCTGCTTCGATGGTTTCCCACCCCGACCACAGCCCCCACTGCAGCTCCCTCCTCTCATTTTCTGAGTAGACCCTTTTCTTGCCACCCCCAACAATTCTGTCCTGCCCATTTAGGGGTCCATCCATGCAGCGGTGCCTGCAGCCCAGGAGGCACCACAGTGGATGGGCCGATCTGTGTCCACATTCGTAGGTTGAATCCTAACCCCCAGGACCTCAGAATGTGGCTGTATTTGGAGACAGGGTTTTTAAAAGGTCACTAGGATGGGCCCTAATCTGTTATGCCTGGGGTTTCTACGAGCAGGGATCAGGACACAGACACACACAGGGAGTCCACGTGGAGGCGCAGGGAGAAGGCAGCATCTACGAGCCAACGAGGGAGAAACCACCCCAGCTAACCCCGTGATCTTGGCCTTTTGGGCTCCAGAGCTGTGGGAAGGTGGGTTTCTGCTGTGCAGGCCACCCAGGCTGGGTGCCTTTATCGGGGAAGCCCCAGCTGCCTGACTCAGGCTGGGCATCGTGCAGCGGCTGGCGTGGGTGACAGTCAGCGCCTCCTACACTCAGCGCACACCAGCGAGGATGGGCAACATCAGCTCCGGATGTGGGGCCACGTGCAGCAGCAGGAGGACAACCCTGTGCAGCATGCGGGTGGTGCCTGGGCAACCCTGAGTGCAAACTTGACTCTGTATCTAGAAAGGAAGGAGAGGAGGGAGTGGGCATGACACTCCACCACCTGTCCGCCACCTCTGCACTCGCCTCCGCTCAACCGGCCCAGGTCCTCTCCATGCCCCGTGTCTCCTCATATCCTAAGCTTGGCAACTGCCGCTGCCACCGCCTCTTCCTCCTCCTCCTCCTCCTCTATGAGGCCTGCCCAGCTTCCTTGTGCCTCCCTCAGCCCTGGTGCTACATACCAGATGGGCATCAACTCTGGGGTCTGCCTGCCCCCTGGGACCACGGATTTCTGCAGGCTGGCAGGGGCTGGGTCCTCAGTCATGCCCAGGATGGCCCAACACCACCTGCTGTTTGCAAAGTAGACAGCTAGTTCTGAGGTATGTGGCATAGGATCTGCTGTTCCCACTGTTCCTGGGCCAGGTCGAATGTCTTACAGGCCAAAATGATGGCTGCATACATTTTATATGAATACATTGAAACACCCTTTGAGTCTCAGCATCCTCGTCCATCCCCCGGCAACAGCTCCCTGAACGGGCTTTCCGTTTCTGAGGATTAGATCAGGGATGAGGCATGTGAGAGGTGCTTAGCACTGAAAAATTCTCCCCACTATTATTTCAGCTCAAGGTGGGCTCAGGAGATGACCTTGACAGAGAACCCTCTTCTCTGCAAAGCAGACGAACACTGGGTGTTTTAGAAGAAAGATTCCCTTAAGCCGAGCACACCACCAGCAGCACAGGAAAGTCTCCCAGGCTCCCGAGGAATGTTTCACAGCCTCCAACTGTGCCTTGGTACAAACGGGAGGGAGGGAGCGTTGGCTGGTTTCAGCACGGGGCCAGGGGCCAGGTTTGCTCTCTGCATGTTTGAGGGGGTCTAGGTGGGGCAGGCAGGTAACTGTCCTCATTCCCTTCTCTGGGCTCAGTCCCCAGCTCTGTGATGGGTGGGGACGAGTCAGAAGGGAGCTGAGTAGGCCTGATTTTCCCCAGTGGGAGGAGGCTGGAGCTTTTTCTGACTTTCTCCCTACCCGACTCCAATCGCACAAAGGTGCTTGGCAATGGAACTCAATATCCAGATGTTCTCCCAGGCCCCAGTACAAGCGCCCTGTTCAGACCCACAGGGACGGAAGGGCTGGGAGCTCACCGGGCTCCAATCCCCACTGGCTTTGCCTGGCCCCGGGGAGGCAGCTGTCATTCAACAGCCACTGGGGAGGCCTGCCATTAGAGTCACATGGTCTGACCCCTCCCATCTCCATGTGAAAGCCGAGGGGCTGAGGCTCAGAGAGGGCTAGTGACTTGCACCAGGTCACACAGCTGGGAGGAGGCAGAGCAGAACTCCAATGCCAAGCCTCGCTCTACCGCCCTTGGCCACCGCGGAGAATTGCTGGGACCGTCTCGCTCCCATTCAGCCGGAACAGCCCCGCGTTTGGTCTCCACAAGCCTGCTTCCTCGTTCCTCAATGGCCCCAACAGTCTCCAGCTTCCTCCTGGACTCCCACCCACAGTAGCCACCACTGAGGCCTCAGTCTTAACTTTTCCGAAGGAGACCCACCTTGGAAACCCACAACCTACAGGACCAGCCTGGCCAGTCCAGGCTTCCTCCACTGAAGTCACCCAGCCCCTGGCCAGAGCAGGGACCCCTCTGAGCTGAGTTGTCCCTGTGGCTACCTTCACCGTTCTTGGGGCTTACCTTGGGCTACCCACAGACACAGGGCCACCCCCTTCTCACCCCAAGGTCCTGAAACCCACATTCAGTCCCCTGAAGATCACTGGTTCCTCAGACACACCACCCAGAGCCAGAACCAGACTGGACCATCAGCTGCAGCTCCAGGAAGCCACCTGTGACCACTGCCAGCTGGGCCCGGGCCCCTCTCGGTCATGGCGCCTCTGAGCATCCTGCACATCGGAGGCTGCCCATCCACGTCTGTCTCCCCCACCAGACAGGGGGCTCCTTGTGGGCAGGGACCCCTCAGGTCTTATTCACCTCTATGTTCACAGTGCTCAATCCCAGAGCACACACAGTAGGTGCTTTGTGGCTTGTGTGTTGAGTGACCATATGATCAAATGCCCGAGGCGGGGGCGTTTGCACTGGGGACAGGGCAGCTAGGACCACATCCTTCTCACCTCCGCTGAGCACCCTGGCCAGATGCCAGGGATGTCTGACATGCTGTCTGTAAACCAAAAATTAAATGCTGGGGCTCCCCAGCCATCTCAATGGACTCTATCCACTTGGCCAGGGCACGCCAAAGTTAACCTGAAAGACTGGTTCAGGCCATGATGGGAAGCGGAGGTCAGACATGCCTCACTATGCCCGCCTCCCTTTGGAATTCAGGAAAAGCTCACCAGCATTTAACATCAACGCAGACCTTAAGTCTGATGAGAAACATCTACAGTCTATTCTCTCTGAAGCCTGCTACCTGGCAGCTTCATTTGCATGACAAAACCTTACACTCCACAAAGAGACATTCCTTTCTACAGATATTAACTCTTTCAACCAACTGCCAATCAGAACATTTTATTTTATTTTTTTTGAGACAGGGTCTCACTCTGTTGCCCAGGCTGGAGTGCAGTGCCATGATCTTGACTCACTGCAACCTCTGCCTCCCGCCTCAAGCGATTCTCGTGCCTCAGCCACCTGAATAGATGAGATTATAGGCACGTGCCACCATGCCTGGCTAAGTTTTGTATTTTTGGTAGAGAGCGGGTTTCACCATGTTGGCCAGGCTGGTCTCGAACTCCTAACCTCAAATGATCCACCCACCTCAGCCTCCCAAGGTGCTGGGATTACAGGTGTGAGCCACTGCACACAGCCAGTCAGAATGTTTTAAAATCTACCTATAACTTGGAAGCTCCTGCTTTGAGTTGTCCCACTTTCTGGACCAAACCAATGTCAATCTTACATGTATTCTGATTGATGTCTCATGTCTTCCTGACATGTATAAAATCAAGCTGCACCCCAATACCTTGGGCGCCTGTTCTCAGGGTCACACAAGGGCTGTGTCATGGTCACTCATATTTGACTCAGAATGAATCTCTTCCAGTATTTTACAGTTTCACTCTTTCCGTGGACAGGTCCTTGTCCTGGGAGAGCTCCCATCCCCATGGTGCAGAAGGGGCAGCCATGCGATCAGGGCCACCTTCCAGGCTGCAGAGAATAGTGAGTGCTCCCTCCTCCCTACTGCAACCTTGCCTGGGGCCAGGTGCTCAGGGGTCGGCCTCTTGCTGAAGAGCAACCCTGAGGCAGGGATGGACTGGCTCCTGTGAGGGTCCTGGAGTCCCCCAGGAGCTGGCACAGAGGGGCTAGGACCGGGAGTCATTTCTCCTCTTGACTAGCAGGTAGCATTGAGAAGCTACTTCCACCTGGGTGTCGGGTTTCCAAAAACAAGTGAGGTTGATGCTGCCGGGAGCCGGCCAGGTCTGCCTGCCTTCTGCATATTCTCTCCTTAACTGGCTTGCACCTGACGGAACAACACAGAGCAGGAGGGCTCTCCCTCCCACCCCCGGGCCAGGAAGCGCCAGGCCCTCCGGGTCAGTTAGCTCCAAGGGGACCGAGATGTGTTTGAGAACCATTAGGCCGGGAGCCACGCCAGTCCCTGGACTCGGCGCTAAGAGGCCAGCCGCTCTTAGCCTGCGCCGCCTCCTCCCTGTGTTGGCTAGAGGCCAACTAGC
Organism: Gorilla gorilla gorilla; assembly: GCF_029281585.2. Classification (NCBI taxonomy): domain Eukaryota; kingdom Metazoa; phylum Chordata; class Mammalia; order Primates; family Hominidae; genus Gorilla; species Gorilla gorilla. The sequence continues at coordinate 13,355,149 of NC_073227.2, read as the reverse complement.
CCTCTGTTAAAAATAACTGCTTCAAAAGCAACTTCAAACAGAGCCCAGGAAACAAGGACGCCTGCACAGGCCCCCAAGCACAAGGACTCCTTCCTCCTCTGCTGGCAGCATCCGGTGGTTAAGTGACCCGTGCCCGCTAGGCCAGTGACCCGGAGGTCAGCACGGGCTGGCATCAGTGGGGACAGTGAAGCTGTTGCTGCCGCCTGGCCAGTCAGGCCTCTTGCAGGTCCCATGGCCGCTCCACAGTAGGGGTCAGAACCTGGGAGCTGGCGCCAGCCGCCCCCCACTCCGCCCTTGCGGGGACCTGGCTGTGGCCGCGGAGCTCCCTTTTCTAGCCCTGGTCGGTTTCACTGTGGTAGGAGTTATTAAGAAATTATTTTAGGGGCCGGGCATGGTAGCTCACGCCTGTAATCCCAGCACTTTGGGAGGCCGAGGTGGGCGGATCCCGAGGTTAAGAGATCGAGACCATCCTGGCCAACATAATGAAACCCTGTCTCTACTAAAAAAAAAAGAAAATACAAAAATTAGCTGGACGTGGTGGCGCGTGGCTGTAGTCCCAGCTACTTGGGAGGCTGCGGCTGAAGAATAGCTTGAATCTGGGAAGCAGACGTTGCAGTGAGCTGAGATCACGCCACTGGCCACTGCACTCCAGCCTGAAGACAGAGCGAGACTCCGTCTCAAAAAAAAAAGAAAAGAAATTATTTTAGGCAGATAGAAAGGAAAAGGGGTCCTTGGGCAGTTTTCGTTTTCAAAGCAGCTCTTAGAACCAGGCAGGCACCGTTTGATATGCAAATGCAGGCCACTAGAAACTGGGTCCACCCAAACATGGCGATTCCTGTGGCCTTCTTGCCCTTGCCCCACATGTCCCTGGCAGCATGGCTGCCCCCACATATCCACATGTATGTGGAACATCAGGGCGCCCTGCATTTGCATATTAAAAGGCTAGGGTGGGAGGGCCAGCTTTTCCATGGGCTATGGGAATGACATGCCTGGTCAAACCAATCGCCTAAGCCCTATGCAAATCAGACACTGCCACCTCGAGCCCGTGTATATACCTGACTGGTATCGACCCCGCTTGGGGTTCCCTGTCTTGGCTTTGGAGCCCCCCCTCCCTCTTTCTCTATACCAGGGAGCTTCCTCCTTCTGCCTTTCTTCTTTCTTGCCTATTAAACTCTCCGCTCTTTAAGACTACACCACGTGTGTCCGCGTTTTTTCTAATTCTACTTGAGTCGAAGACCCTGGTGTTCCTCCACTCATCGGAGCCACATCATCAGGAGACAGGGTGGTGTCCCCATGCACACGTGCAAGCCACAGTGTGGTCTGGTGGCCTTGGCGTGAGAGACTCCCTCACTCAGGTCCCTTCCACAGGCCTTCGGTGGGCATGGAAGGATCTCACAAATGGTGCGGGCCCTGTGGTCACTTCGGAGTCACACACCGTGGCTTGCTGAGGGAAGGGCTGCTGCCTTGCTCATCCCTGAGACCCAGGGCAACCTCAGGGTACCTTGTAGAATGAATCATGGACTGCAGCAGCTATTTGAGAGGACAACAAAATTCACAACGTGCCAGCTAGCTGCTGCCATCCTGGCCAAGCTCACAGCGGGATTTCATCGCATGACTCTTCTGCCACCGTGGAAGGCAGAAAAGGGCAGACTTCCCCTGGGACCCCCTCCGCTGCCAAAAGCAGAGCCGCTAGGAGAGCATCAGGGACACAGGTGGGAAGCCAGGGCCCCTGCCTGCCCCTGTGCAGCCCTCCAGCCCTGCCTGCTCTGCTAGCCAGCAGGGGAGCTGGCCTTCCAGGAAGGGTCCAGATGCTGGGCATCCTGCAGCTTCGCTCAGACGGGCCTGCGTCGGAATGCTGTCCCGAACCCCATCAGACGCTCTGAATGCCCCACTTTGTTCCCTGCAGGCACAGCTGCTCAAACAAGAGCCCAGACCTGCCGCTACAGGACATCAGAGTCACTCAGGACCCCCAAGGTAGCCTGCTTGGTGGACTGGATGAGGTCTACGGGACACCCCACATTCGGGAGTAAGTGGGAGGCCAGGGGTTGCTGAGATCCGCAGCAGGATGAGGACACGGCCTGACCTGTGGGCCTTAGGGGTGTCCTCAGGTCCCGTACCACCAGCCAGATGGGGCCATAGACCACCCTTGGGTCACAGACCACCAGCCAGATGGGGACTGCCCCAAATCACTAAGCTAAAGGGAAAAGTCCAGCTAGAAACTGCTTGGGGCCAACCTGCCTCCCATTCTATTCAAAGTCACCCCTCTGCTCACTGAGATAAATGCAGATCTGATTGCCTCCTTTCAGAACTCAAAAGAATGCAATCACTTGTCTCCTATCTACCCATGACCTGGAAGCCCCCTCCAGGCTTTGAGTCATCCTGCCTTTGCTTCAAGTTTTCCCGCCTTTCCAGACTGAACCAATGTTCATCTTGCATATGTTGATTGATGTCTCCTGTCTGCCTAAAATGTATAAAACCAAACTGTGCTCTGACCACCCTGCACACATATCACCAGGACCTCCTGAGGCTGTGTCACGGGTGCACATCCTTAATCTTGGCAAAATAAACTTTCTAAATTAACTGAGACCTGTCTGGGATTTTCGGGGTTCACAGACATGAGGGGGGTCTTGGGGACTGTTTGGGCCCCCTAACACTGTAGTTGTTCTCAAATTTTCACGGCCATTGGAGTTCATCAAATGAGAGGAAAGCTCAGCAGGCCAGTCCACAAAGGCTCTTAGATGCCTCTTTGCTATGTACACTCCAAAATTTGTGTGTTGGAAACTTGGTGTCCTTTGTGACAGTGTGGGAGGTGGGGCATTTGGGAAGTGACTGTTCATGAGGGCTCTGCCTTCCTGAATGGATTGATGCCGTTACTGTGGGAGTGGGTTAGTTATCTCGGGAGTTTGGCCCCTTTTTCCTCTTTGTTCATGAGTTCTCGCCTTCTCTCCCCCTCCTGCCACAGGACGGCTCTCATCAGATGCTGCACCCTGCTCCTGGATTTCCCCACCTCCAGAACCATGAGCTGAATTAACTTCTTTTTATGTAGATTACCTTGCCTGCGGTATTCTGTGATATCAACAGAAAACAAAGATGCCCTTGTTCCATCTGTATTATTGCTCACCAGTCTACTTGTTTACCCTCCCCACCTCCTAAGCCTGGCTGCCCCCATCCTGCAGCCCGTGGGACTGGACAGTGAGCCTGTAGAATCTGGTCAGTGTCCTCTTAACTGTACAAAGACGGTGCAGGAGCAGTGAAGAGTACATCAGAGACACCAGTGAATGCCACCAACCTTGTTTCTGTCTTCAGTTCTGGCTGCTTGTCGACACGCCGGATGCCAGATGGAGGAACCTGTTGACAAATTCCCAAGAGGGAAATGATTAGAGTTATTTCCCATGTTGCAGGGGCCTGTGTGGAAACGCAGAGGAGGGAGCTGGTCCATGCACAGACGTGCACTCGGACTCCACCCTCCAAGCGGCTCTGAGCATCCTCTCTGTCCTGGAGTTAGTGCTGGGCAGGGAGTACCCAGATCACAGTCCCCGCCCCTCAGGGGCTCATAACCCAGTTGTGGGACGGAGGCAGGAAACAAACAGGGAAATGGCTGCTGTGCACTAACTGCTCCCACAGGAGGAGGCATAGGGTCTTGAGGAACCTAGGGGGCAGTTGGGGGCATTTGGAAGATTCTTCTCTGAGGAGGGGGTATTTGAAGGGGTTTCAAGTCCCTGGCTAGGATGTAGGATTGGCTGCCTGCATGTTGAGGGCAATGGCTGGGCCCACCTGCAGAGACAGCTGGTGCTGCAACCTGGGTGGGAGCCAGCCTTGGGGAGGAGGACTTGCAGGGCAGGGCTCTAAGCTGAGAGGTAGGAAGAGAGAACCTCAGCTGGGAAGTGGGCCTGCTCCTTAGGGTATGGGGTGAAGAACAGGTGTGTTTGGTGGGAGCTGGGCACAAGGCTCAAACACCGGCCCCACCCTGTTACTAATTTACTCAGTCTCTGTGGCTTCTTGTGTCTCAGTTTCTCTAGCTGTCAGTTCTGCCCAGTCACCCATGTCAACAGCCACTACCATCAACATAACAAGGTCACCCGGCACCAAGTGCCCCCAACATCCCTGGCACTCTGGTCTCTTCTAATTCAACCTCAAACTACCCCAAGTCTTTGTTTTTGTTTTTGTTTTCCACCTAAGAATAGAGCTAATAAGAATTCTACCTTGTCAGGTCGCTGGGTGAATTTAATAAAATCAAGCAGAGGTAATAGAGTATCAGAAAAGTGCTTTGTGAGTTGCTGCATACAAATGTTAGTTGCATTAGTGCGATCCTTCTTGTGCATGGGGGACCCAGTGAATGTCAACTCTCTCTGCCCCCCTTCCCATCCTTCAGGATCTGGGGCACTTGCTTCTCCTGGGGCCTCCCTGAACCTCAGCCTGACCTGCCGCTCCCTGTGACGGGCTGGCACTGTGCTCACACACCCAGCCTGACCTGGCCCCCCCTGCGATGGGCTGGCACTGCACTCACACACCCAGCCTGACCCGCCACTCCCTGTGATGGGCTGGCACTGCACTCACACACCCTCTGCTAGGTGCATGGCTGTGTCTCCATCTCTTACCCATTGCTCCCATGAAGGTGAGGGCTGTGGCTGACTTGTGTATCCCACAAAAAAGCCACACAGGCTAGCACATGGTAGGGGCTGAAAAGTGTGTGTGGAATGAGGGAACTTATCCCATCTCCTGCCTGCAAAGCCCTCTGGGTCATGTGGATTTCACGGCGGCTCGTTTCTAGGGACATAGCAGCAACTCGAAGCTCTGAGAGATGGTGATTGGACTACATGTGTGTGTGAGTGCATAGAAAACATTTCTTGTTTATAAATTAAAAATAAATTATGACCATAAAAGTAATAGGGCTGGGCGCGGTGGCTCATGCCTGTAATCCCAGCACTTCGGGAGGCCAAGGTGGGTGGATCACTCGAGGTCAGGAGTTTAAGACCAGCCTGGCCAACATGGTGAAACCCCATCTCTATCAAAAATAGAAAAATTAGCCAGGCATTGTGGTTGCTACCTGTAGTCCCAGCTACTCAGGAGGCTGAGGCAGGAAAACTGCTTGAACTTGGGAGGCAGAGGTTGCAGTGAGCTGAGATCGGCACCACTGCATTCCAGCCTGGGTAACAGAGCAAGACTCTGTCTCAGAAAAAAAAAAAAAAAAAAAAAAGTAACAGATGTCTCTTATTAAACATTATAGAAACCTTAAAAAATGTAAATGAAATTAAAATCATTTCTAATCTCTCACCCACTTTTTGTTGGTTGCCTTATAGTACAGGTGTACCTACAAATGGAAGGGGTTCAGTGTACATACACAGTTTTTTCTTTCTTTCTTTCTTTTTTTTTTTTTTGAGACAGGGTCTCACTCTGTTACCCAGCCTGGCAGTGGTGCAAATATAGCTCACTGCAGCCCCCACCTCTTAGGCTCAAGCAATCCTCCTGCCTCAGCCTCCCAAGTAACTGGGACTACAGAAGCATAGCACCATGCCCAGCTAATTTTTCATTTTTTTGTAGAGATGGGGTCTCACTATGTTGACTAGGCTGGTCTCAGACTCCTGGGCTCAAGCAATCTGCCGCCTTGGCCTCCCAAAGTGCTGGGATTATAGGCATGAGCCACCACACCGAGGCTACAGACACAATTTCATATCCTACATATTTGCTTAAAAATGTCTTGAACAGGCCGGGTGCTGTGGCTCACACCTGTAATCCCAGCACTTTGGGAGGCTGAGGCAGGCGGATCACGAGGTCAGGAGATAGAGACCATCCTGGCTAACATGGTGAAACCCCGTCTCTATTAAAAATACAAAAAATTAGCTGGGCATGGTGGCGGGCGCCTGTAGTCCCAGCTACTAGGGAGGCTGAGGCAGAATGGCGTGAACTCAGGAGGCGGAGCTTGCAGTGAGCTGAGATCGTACCACTGCACTCCAGCCTGGGCGACACAGCGAAACTCCGTCTCAAAAAAAAAAAAAAAAAAAAAAGTCTTGAACATTTCCCAGTTAATTAAATTAAATATCAAAACATGCAACTTTAAGGGCTACACAATGTGGACAGATAAGAATTTTATCTCTCTACTCCTCTCCTGATCTTTCTTTTTTCTTTCCTTTTCTTTTCTTTCTTTCTCTCTCTCTTTTTTTTTTTTTTTTTTAAGACAGAGTCTCACTCTGCCGTCCAGGCTGGAGTGCAGTTATGCAATCTCAGCTCACTGCAACCTCTGCCTCCCAGGTTCAAGAGACTCTCATGACTCAGCCTTCTGAGTAGCTGGGATTACAGGCATGCGCCACCACACCCAGTTTTAGTAGAGATGGGGTTTCGCCATGTTGGCCAGGCTGGTCTTGAACTTCCGACCTCAGGTGATCCATCCACCTCGGCCTCCCAAAGTGCTGGAATTACAGGCATGAGCCGCTGCACCTGGTCTCCTCTTTTGATCTTTCTAACGTTTTATTTATTTCTAAATGACATTGCAGGGGCTCCACTGCACACAACTGGCACATACTTCCTAGAAATGGAGTCTTGGCTCAAAGAGTGTGGTCATGTTTAGGGCTCTTGAGATTTTTCCGTCAATTTCCCAATTTTCACCCCTACTAGCTGCATAAGAGGCCTGTGTCCTTGACTTCTCACCAACATGGGGCTCACACTTCCTTTTTATCTTTTCACCCCAGTGGGAAAAAGGAGTATCTCATTATTTTAATACGGACATCTTAACAATTAGCAGGATCTAATGCCCCATCCCATGTTTATGGGAAAGTCCACGGCAGGAACGGTGGTGGCATTGCGGGGGTTGGCCTGCCTCATCGCCCCGGAGACCGTGGGGGTTGCTGGGGCCCATGCTTTTCAGAACTTTTATCGCAGCAGGATTTGCCAGCCAAATAACATCTGCATGGAGCCCCGACATCCCTGGAGGCCACACAGAGGGTCTCAGGATGACCAGACAGGGTGGGTGCCCCAAGGAGGCCTGTGCCAGGGAGCAGAGCCTCAAAGCCACACAGCTGGTCAGACCTGTCATGATTCAGACTGAGAAATCCAAGTTAGGAGAGGGGATGGGCCTGGGTTCGACATCCCACAGAACCTCACAGCAGAAGCGGGGGCTGGCCTCAGGCCAGTCCTGAAGGGCGCCTTTGTTCCTGAGATGAGGTTACCCTTGATGTGAACTCGTGTCCCCGAGCTGCTGTCCCAAGGCCATTGTACTCAGTGTCCACCGTGCCCCACTGTCTAAGGGTGCCCTTTACTGTGGGGGCCAAACCCCATGCAGAGCAAGGCCCCTGCCCAGACAGCCTGGCACTGCTGGGACGGTCCCAAAGGACCCTTTGACGGGCTCTTGAGCAGAGACTCAAGGAACAGGCGACACCAGGGATGAGGCTGTCCTGTCTGACATCACCCCGCTGGGTTCGGCCTGAGAAAGGGAGGCCTGTGTGATCCACGGCCCTGTGACAATGGCCGCATGAGGTCATTCAACAGCCCGCAGGCACCTGCACGGCAGACGCTCTGACAGCAGCTCTCCCAGACCTGGCCAGGCCCAGCTGGCCTCTGGGAGCACTGGTGACAGAGAATCTTCAAAAGGGAGCTGTGGCTAAAGAGATGAAGTCTCAATAGCAGACCTGTCCTCGCCGGGGCCCCTTTGCCCCGTCCAATCCATCATCAAGTCTAGGAGCTGCACTCCAGCACACGGCCCCTGTCCCACCAGTGCTCGCTGGGACCAGGCCCTTGGGTCAGGCTCCTCTGAACCCCCTTCTCAATTAGGCCTCGAACTTTGCCCAGGTCTCCACCATCACCCTCCCAACCCATCCAGTCTCAGGCCTGCCTGGCCCAGTTTCAGCGAGAATCCTGCAAAATCAGTCTGGCAGGAATCCCCCAGCCTAGAAGCCTAATCTCCCTCCACTTCTGATTGAGTTCCTCATCCCGTCTTTGACAACTCAGTCCTTAGCCTGTCTTCGGCAACCATCTCGTGGGGTCAGTTCAGCAAGAAGCCCAGTACCTCGAGCGACTTTCCACCTGCTGCCCCAACCCTGCTCATTGGCTGCAACCCCCACCGTCTGCCATATTCAAAATCTCACCCCCTCTCTCGTCCATTGCGATGGTCCTGACTCCTGTTGGGAAGAGTCTTCCTTACCGGTTTTAATGAGTGCCACAATAATTTTCTTTAGCAGGGAGTGCTCAGGGAATGAATAAGCAATACATGGCGGGGTGGTCAGAGTGATAAGATGAAGCATAACTCTAGGTGCCTGTCTGCAAGGAGAGTGATGGGGCTCAGAACATGCCACCCCAAACAGGACTAGCAGGCCAGAATGTGTTGCCCCTGACATGCCCCTCTGGCATAAGGGTTATTTTGAGTTGATTACTGGAGGAAACAGCAGACTCAGAAAAGCATTGAAAACCAAGCAGAAGTGACCATTTTGTAAGGGGAACTGAGATCTCCAAAGGAAACCTCCAACTCTAACGATGTCTCCTCTCTGCACCAGGAAGATGAGGATGACCCGAAGTCCCTGGGTCTCTTCTCAGTGGAGAAGGCACACAGCACTCCTCCCCCTTGCCTAAGGTGCCCCCTGCCCCCCCGGCCCCCCCACTTGACATAACTGTGCCTCCCCACACCTTCCTTCTTTGTTGTAGGGGATGCCGTTGTCTCAGCCTGAGGTCAAAACTGCCTCTTTGATGGCCGGGGCATGGTGGATCATACCTGTAATCTCAGCACTTTGGGAGGCCGAGGCGGGCAGATTGCCTGAGGTCAGGAGTTTGAGACTAGCCTGACCAACATGGTGAAACCCCATCTGTACTAAAAATACAAAAAAAATTAGCCGGGTATGGTGGTGCATGCCTGTAGTCCCGACTACTTGGAAGGCTGAGGCAGGAGAATTGCTTGAACCCAGGAGGTGGAGGTTGCAGTGAGCCAAGATCTTGCCACTGCACTTCCAGCCTGGGCAACAGAGCAAGACTCTGTTTCAAAAAAAAAAAAAACCCCAAAAAAACCCCAAAAAAAACCCAAAGCTGCCTCTTGGAGATCTGCCCCTGCGTGTCCTCATTTCTCTGGGCCACCCTTTGCACGTACACAAGGTGCACATGTTAATAAGCTTCTGTTCATCCTTATCTTGTTAATCTGTCTTGTTACAGGGATCTGTCCCAACTAAGACCTATAAAAGGTAGAAAATTGTGTTTCTTCCCCTTATAAGAGTCATTGTCTCCCTCCTCCCCTGCCACTGGATACCTGCATTGTGAAGGTATAAAGGGTAGCCGAATGCCGCCATCAGAAGCTTAATTTAATTGTGAAAATGAGAAGCTATGAGCTAAAAAGGGTTAATCTGGGAGGAGGAGAGACGACCAGTCCTCAAGTCTCGCCCTTTCTTCAGGTCTGGCAGCCCACAGGACACCCCGCCTTTGTGATGACACTGATTTTTAATGGTGAGTGGGCCTGGGGCATTTCCCATGGGGCCTGTTAGAAGTCCGCTACATTTTCCTCCAAATCCTCCTTTCATCAATGCTCTGTGGGGCTGGCTCTTCCCTTGCTCCTGGAAGAAAGCCTCGGCTGCTGCCAGTGGCCCTCAGTACCTCATTACCAACCTCCTTTGTGGACAGAGGGGTTGCAGCAGGCTGGGGTGGCTGGGGCGGGAAACACCTAAAACTCCTAACTTGGACTCCCTGAGCTGGGGCCGCTTTCTAGAAGGGGCCTAAAGTGGCGACGGATGTGATCAGGCCGCATTTGTTTAAGCTTTGCTACTTGGAGCCAAATAGCCAGCACTTCTGGGTGCTGGTCTTTGGCTCGGCCCTTTTCCTTTCTTGCTGGTCTCGGGCTCGCTGAGATCATTGGACAGACAAGGCAGGCTGAGGAGGCTGGCCTGGCACGTGCCCCTGCCCTGCCCTGCCAGCTCCCCGCTGTGGCTGGGCTGCTCGTGACCTAGCGAGATGACACTGTCACCAACCTGTTCACACCTAGCATGTGTGTGGACCTCGAAGAGGGTAGTTCCTTGCTCTAGGGGACCAAACAACACATTTTAATTTGTACCTTGAAGATACATCTCTTCGCCTTCTGCAAACATCTGGCCGCACCTGACACATAGCGCGCAGGAAGGGTGGTAGTGCTTCTCTCCGGCCTGTAAGAAAAGCACAAAGCAGAATGTTTCTACTAAAGCCAGAAAGGTCGGCTGGGTCCCAGCGCCCGGCATGGATACAGCATGCCCTGCGCACAGGTACTCAGGGGATATTGGAAGGGCCAGCCCCCACCATCGGGACCCAAGACCCCCGAGCAGAGCCCAGACCCAGGGGGTGCCCCCGGGCTGTCCAAGGCGCCCTGTGGGGAGGCAGGGGGAGACCTGGCTGCACTTGCCCAGCCTGCAGGAGCCCAGCGTGCAGCTCCCTGCCGGGGTAGTCCAGGAGGGGTCAGCCTCCTTTACCAGGCGGCATCCAGAGAGAGGTCTTGGTATTTCCAGAGGGAGCGGGAGGGACAGGAGGAGGAAGAAAAGGGGAGAGGGAGGGGAGGGAAAGATAATATGATTTCCCCAGGTGCAAGAATTAGGGGAGTGGGGTGAAAAAGGATGAATACTTTCCTTTTCATATCTCTGTATTGCTCAGTATGTTCAATGAGCATTTTGTTTTTATCATTCTTGAAGTTTATTAAATTAGACTACAAATGCTAATACTGAAATAACCCAAACAAATCACATTGCCTGATTTGGCTTATTTTTGCCTGGAGCAAAAAAAAAAAAAAAAAAAAAAAAAAATCACCCTGAAATGCTCCCTTTACCCCCACGTTCCAGCACACACTTCCTACCCTGAGGGCATGGCGGGTGCAGCCTGTTGCTAAATGTGGATGCTAAATCCCCGTGGCTCATTCTTTCCTAAAACGGGAAGAAGTTTCCTAATCCCTACCTACATCTGAATTTGTAATAACCAGTTTCCTGAATCAGTAAGTAAAGGGCTGAAATGTCATTTTGAGCATCCCGTTTTCCCTGTCCTGTGCCTTCCCTAGGATGAAAACAGCCCCAAGATGGCCCCTGTGTATTGGGAGGAAAAGCCCAGAGCAGGCTTTTCTCCTACGCAGAGCCTGGTGTGGCCTCCTCTGCCAACCTCCGGGCCAGGTGATAAGGCTGTGAATCTTCCAGCAAAGGGGCTCTTCCCGCAGGTGAGGAGGTTGACTTCAGTCCTGCCCAGGACTGAAGGCACCAGGGCCCAGGCCTCAGCACCAGCTGTCCCCTCCACTGGAGCAGCCCTCCCACTCTCCCGCCCCTGCCACCCTGACTGCTATCTCATCCCACCTGCCACCTCCGCTCGGGACCTTTCCCTGAACCCTTCCCCAGTCTGGGCATTCACAGCCCCATTTCCACACTGTTCGGGGATTACTTGGGTGTATTCTTCCCCACTAGACGGCCAGTCTCTCAAGCGCAGGGCCTGGCACCTGGGCCACGGCAGGGAGCACCAGGTGCAGGGATCTCTCTGGATAGCAGGTCACACCACAGCATCTGGCCCCAGAATGTGGGTGAAACAATCATTTTGCTGATCACAATGATTCAAATGCCCAGTGGTCTGGGTAGCACTCTTTTTTTTTTTTTTTTTGAGACTGAGTCTCACTCTGTCGCCCTGGCTGGATGGAGTGCAGTGGCGTGATCTTGGATCACTGCAAGCTCTGCCTCCCAGGTTCACACCATTCTCCTGCCTCAGCTTCCGAGTAGCTGGGACTACAGGCCCCCACCACCACGCCTGGCTAATTTTTTTGTATTTTTAGTAGAGACGCGGTTTCACTGTGTTAGCCAGGATGGTCTCGATCTCCTGACCTCGTGATCCTCCCGCCTCAGCCTCCCAAAGTGTTGGGATTACAGGCATGAGCCACCACGCCCGGCCTGGTCTGAGTAGCACTCTTAAGTGTAAATCAGAGATTGAGACAGCTCTGTATCTTTAAAAATAAAAGTCACCAGGTATCAACGTCACAGTTGTCAACTGCTGGCTCACTGCATTCATAATGAGTATTCCTGAGTTTGTGGCCTGTGACCTGTCCTCACACCTGCTTAATCCAGGTGCCCCCACTTCACACTGACTTCCTCTAACAGCAAGAGTTCTGTGACAGCCACAGGGGACAGAAAGCAACCCTGCAGGGCAAACAAACCCTGCTGTCTACACAGCATGTCTACATGGCACGTCCACATGTGAATCAAGGGAGAACACTGCTGGGACAGTTTCTTTTTTTTGAGACAGACTCTTGCTCTGTTGCCCAGGCTGGAGTGCAGTGGTGCAATCTCAGCTCACTGCAACCTCTGCCTCCCGGGTTCAAGTGATTCTCCTGCCTCAGCCTCCCGAGTAGCTGGGACTGCAGGCACACGCCACCACGCCCAGCTAATTTTTGTATTTTTAGTAGAGATGGGGTTTCACCATTGTTGGCCAGGATGGTCTCAATCTCTTGACCTTGTGATCTGCCCCCCTTGGCCTCCCAAAGTGCTGAGATTATAGGCGTAAGCCACCGTGTCCAGCCTTCTGGGACAGTTTCTAAGACGATGGGCTTGAGCCCTCCACAGCAGCAGTGGCTATGGTCTCCACAGCTCGTGCCAAGAAGCTTGTTACACACATTAACTTGTCAAGTCCTTGCAGCAGTGCTATGGGTATATTATTACTCTCACTGACCATAACAGGCCCAGAGAGGTGGAAGAGCTTGAACAAGGTCACACAGCAGCAGGTGGTAGAGCTGCGGTTACAGTCCAGGAGCCTGGCCCCCAAGTGCAGAGCTTAAGCCCATGCCCAGGCCTGGCAGGCACTCAATCCCCAGGCTGGCTGTCCGCAAGTCCTGCTACAGATCTCAGGTCTGGGGTGTGCACCCCCTGCTCACATGCTCACTGCTACGGCTTGAATGTTTGTCCCTGTTAGATACAGTTAGGTTCCCTCTTCAAACAGCTTATCCAGTTTCCCCATTCTCTGTACTATAATTCCAAATACCCCCCTTGCCTTTGCTGTGCCCCAACTTGTCTGAATAAGCCTAGGCATGCCTGAACTTGCTACAGCCCCAGTCCACATTCCTTTCGTTACTAGGGAATAAGTTACCTTCCTAGTCGCTCCGTAAATGACCCCCTTTCTCTCTCTTCTCACCTCCCTTACATGCCTACCTTATCTAAGAAAGTTTAAATGTTTAGCCCATTGGGACTAGTTTAGACTGTGCAGTCCGATCCTAGCCAATAGAGGAAAGACACAGAAGCAGAAGCTGCATTAGAGATAATAAAAACCCTGATTTCCTTTGTTCTGTGTGTTCTCACCATTGCTCCACAAGCGAGACACGCTCTTCTGCAGAAATAAATTTGCCTTGCTGAGAAACCCTTTGTCCTTTGTCCAGTGCTCATTCTTCTTTGTGGCACCGAGCATTTGTTTTCAACATCCCCTTCAAAACTCATGTTGAAATCTAATCACCAGTGTGGCAGTATTGAGAGGGGGGCCCTTAAGAGGGGAGCAGACCGTGAAGGCCCTGCCATCAGGATGGACTGATCCATTCATGGATTAACAGGCCATCATGGGAGCAGGACGGGTGGCTCTGAAGACAGGAGGAAAGCTCTGAGCCAGCCAGCATGCTCGGCCCCTCACCATGGGACTCTGCAGAAAGTTCCCAACAGCCACAGGACGTGCCCCCTTCATGCTGGACTTCGCAACCTCCATCACTTTAGGAAATCCATCCTTTTCTTTATAAATTCCCCAGGAGTTTCAGGTATTCTGTTACATGTCACAAGAGTGAACTAACACACACCGCACCCTCGTGTCCTGAACGAACAACACGGAGGATGCTGGTGAACTGATCCAAGCCAAGAAGTCGGACACAAGAGAACAGTCCCCAGGTTTAGGATGTTCAAAACCAGGCAAAGCGATCTACATGGCTAGGGTGCCCTTGGGGACTCACGGGGGAGTCTGGAGCACCAGACCTGTTCTCTTTCTTGACTCGGCACTGGTTCCATGGGTGTGTCCAGTTTGTAAAAATGTACCAAGATGCACAGGTATAATTAATGCACCCCTCTGTGTGTATTACATGCCAACAAAGCAAAGACCTAAACGCAAGAGCTAAAACTGAAAAACGATTAGAAGAAAACATGCTGTTAAGAGGACAGGTGCAGTGGCTCACACCTGTAATCCAAGTGCTCTCAGAGGTCGAGGCAAGAGGATCACTTGAGGCCAGGAGTTCAAGACCAGCCTGGGCAACACAGTGAGACACGGTCTCTACAAAAAAAATTGAAAAATTAGCCAAGCATGGTGGCTTGCATCTGTAGTCCCAGCTACTCAGGAGGCTGAGGTGGGAGGATACTTTGAGCTCAGGAGCTCTAAGTTACAGTGAGCTCTGATCATGCCACTGCACTCCAGCCTGGATGACAGAGTGAAACCCAGACTCTTACAGAAATGTTTTAAAAAGGTGGGCAAAGGACCTGAATAGACACTTCTTCAATGAAAATATACAAATGGCCAACTGGTACATGAAAAGATGCTCAATATCCTTGTCATTAAGAAATTGCAAATCAAAACCATAGGAGACACCACTTCATACCCATGAGGGTAGCTACAATAACAACAACACAGAAAGGAAAAGAAAAGGTGTTGGTGAGGATGTCAAGAGACAGGAGCCCTCGTGCGCTGCTGATGGAAACACAAAACGGTGCAGCTACTGTGGAAGACAGTGTGTTGGTTTTTCAAGAAGTTAAACACAGAATTACCAGGAGCCAGGAAATTCACTCTTTGGCATTTAAAGAAAATGAAGAGAAAAGAACAGGAGAAATGAAAACTTGGCTGGGCACAGTGGCTCAAGCCTGTAATCCCAGCACTTTGGAAGGCTAAGATGGGCAGATCACCTGAGGGCAGGAGTGTGAGACCAGCCTGACCAACATGGCGAAACGCCATCTCTACTAAAAATACAAAAATTAGCCAGGCTTGGTGGTGGGTGCCTGTAATCCCAGCTACTCAGGAGGCTGAGACAGGAGAATTGCTTGAACTTGGGAGGCGGAGGTTGCAGTGAGCTGAGATCGCGCCACTGTACTCCAGCCTAAGCAACAGTGCAAGACTCCAGAAAGAAGGAAAGAAAGGAAGGAAAGAAGGGAATGGAAGGGAAGGAAAGGGAAGGGAGGGGAGGGGAGGGCAGGGGAGGGGAGGGAGAAATGAGGGAGGGAGGGAGGGGGCCGGGCGCGGTGGCTCATGCCCGTAATCCCAGCACTTTGGGAGGCCGAGGCGGGCAGATCATGAGGTCAGGAGATGGAGACCATCCTGGCTAACACGGTGAAACCCTGTCTCTACTAAAAAAAATTACAAAAAATTAGCTGGGCATGGTGGCAGGTGTCTGTAGTCCCAGCTAATCGGGAGGCTGAGGCAGGAGAATGGCGTGAACCCAGGAGGCAGAGCTTGCAGCGAGCCGAGATAGCGCCAGTGCACTCCAGCCTGGGCAACAGAGAGAGACTATGTCTCAAAAAAAAAAAAAAGAAAAAAGAAAGGAGGGAGGGAGAGAGGGAAGGAAGGAAGGAAGGAAGGAAGGAAGGAAGGAAGGAAGGAAGGAAGGAAGGGAGGGGTGGTTCCACACAAAAACCTGTACATGATGTTCACAGCAGCATTCTATATAACAGCCAAAGGATAGAAACAGCCCCGGTGTCCATCATGGATGAAGAAATAGTGGCGTATCTATGCCAGGGAGTATTATTCAGCCATGGACAGGAATGAAAGCACTGATCCTGCTACAACATGGATGAACTCTGAAAACGTGTGCAGTGAAAGATGCCAGATGCAAAGCCACGGGGTAGAGGATTCCTTCACTATGGAAAATCCGGAGCAGGCAAATCCATGGAGACAGAAAGCAGGTGAGTGGCTGCCAGAGGCTGGGGGAGGAGGGAATGGGGAGTAACTGCCTAGTGGGGGTGAGGTTTCCTCTTGGGGTGATGAAAAAGTTTTGGAACTAGAGAGAACTGGAAGTTGCATGATATTGTGAATGCACCAAATGCCACCGAACACTTTAAATGGTTAACTGTACGTTACGTGAATGTCACCTCAACTTTTTAAAGAAGAGTTGATCCCCAAATGGCCAACTTTTGAATGACCAACCACATACCAAGCATTGTGTCAGGTGCTCTGCCTGCCTCAAGTTCATCCTCACAGCAGCCCCTTGGGGTGAACACTCTTGTCTATCCTTGTTTTCCAGAGGAGGAGGTCGAGGCTCAGGGAGGCGAGGGGGCCTACCCAAGGCCATGTCATTGAGAGAATGAGGAGCCAGGATCCAAAGAAGGCGGGCTGGATGCTACCTCCTGGGAAGACTCCATGGGCCATGGGGACAATCGGGGACATTTGTGGCTGAGCCCCTGCAGGTCCAGGGCCTCAGAGCGTGGAATTAACTGCATCCTCAGCTCACCGGCTCCCTGTCAACAGCCCTCCTCCCACACCCAACGCACAGACACAGGAAAAGGAAGGGTCGCAGAGCTCCTAGTGAGCTGGGGGCAGAGACGGAAGCCTTCCACGCTGTACGGCCTGGCCCATGGCACAGAGGAGCAGCCTTGGGTCTGAGAAGCCACACAGCAGAGTTAGAGCCAAGTCTGAGCCAGTGCCAGCTCTGCACCCTTTTCAGTGATGGCACAGCCGCGTGGCCAGGGGCAGCCAGCACCCTCACTCACAGTTCGGGCCACTCATAAAGTATGAGAGTCAACAGCCAAACCCTTACATTTTAAGGACGCTCCATGTTCTGGAACAATCCACCCGTGGTGGAGGGGCAGGGCTGGAGTGCCTGTGTCTTCAGGCCCTGGGGAACACCACGGGGCCGTCCAGTGGACAGAGCAAATGCGCCTGCCAGTGCTCAGGCCTGTCCCAGGCTCGTGGCCAAAGCCATGGAGGTGACAGATTCCAGCCTGAGATTCTCTCTTCCTGGCTGTGTGACTCAGGCCCTGTGTCACGTGCTGGGGTTCAGCGTCCCCGTGTATAAGATGGAGAGGACTGTCCTTCCCTCTCAGGCTGGGGTAGTATAACCGGGCTCTGTGATTCCAGAGGACATTTAGCTGGAAGGTACCAGCACGGCACAGGTCACCCCCTCCCTACCCCATACTTCCTGCCGAGAACCAATGGGTCACAGGCGGCCATCGATGGGCTGATGGAGTCAAAAATTAGAAGTGTCCTCATTCCCTGTGTCACCTCCTGTTGTCATTCCCATTCTCTCATAGTGACTGGGGCGTCCCAGTCATCAGCACAGTGGCCACATCCTCCCAACTGCCACCCGAGGAGTGCCTGAAACCTCGGCCGCTGGTTGTTCCACTGGGCGCACGGCTCCCCAGGCAGGCGGAAGTCCCACCCTCGCCCGCGTGGGGCTCATGATGGCTCGGATTTCAAAATATATGAGCAACTGAAAGACTTTGCAGTGAGTGGTTTTAGGAAGACATCTTGTGCCTTCTGAGGGGTGGCTGTCATCTTTAATAAGGCAGAACGAGGTGCCAGGGAAGCAAACCCACAGCCTGTGGTGGCTCAGGGCGACCACAGGTCCTCAGCCAGTGCTGGGTCAGAGGGCAGCGGTTTAAGGGACATCCCCACTGTGACGTGCAGAATAGGGCCAGCAGGACAGAGGTGTGGCAAAGCTGTCCCGCCTCCAGAAACCCCTCCTGTCCTGGCAGAGGAGAGCTAGCGGTCCCTCGTCTCTGGGCTTCTGGAGAATGGATCAGCCCTCTCTGCCATGAGCCCCTCACACCTGAGGCAGGAGGCCCCTTTCCTCCCTGAATCCAACCACGGAATCCGGGTGCAAAGGCCTCCTCTGCCCACTGGAGAGCGGCCACACTTCCCCTCGCTCCTTCCCCGCTCCGGGCTCCCGCTCAGCCGAGGGCCAGGGCTGGGCCTGCGGGCTGTGCCTCCCTGCAGCAGGCAGCTCCCAGCAGCTGCTCCTCACCGTCATCGGCCCAGTTCAGAGCTCTAGTTTCCTTTCTGAACTTCCAGAACTGAGTCCAGGTCTTAAAAGACCTAATCACCGTGATGCACAAACAAAATGAAATTTACAAAGAAACAAATGAAAGCTGTGAGCAGGGGATCCCCCTGGGGGTGTTCGGCAGCCAGGACAGAATCCCCAGAATCCCCAGGGGCCACTGCATCCCAGAAAGAAGGGCCCCACTCTGAGCAGTGCCCAGCAAGGCCCCTTGAGATCTGGGCCCTCCCCAGACCTTCCACACCCTCTGGAACACAGCTCCTCTTGGCCCCAGGCCTGTCTAGCACACTCACTCCTGGCCCCACTCCCTCTTCCTCTCTACCCAGCTCCCGTTAGGGCCTGAGCCTCAGGAGCGCTTGGCCCAGTGGCCTCATTCTCTGCTGTACCCCGGCGTCCCCTCCAGCAGTGGCACTGGCAGAGGAGCTGTCCAGTGGGGACGTTCTGAACAAGGCAACACGGTGCCCAGGAGGCCAGCCTGAGCAGCCCTAGAGGACCAGAGAACTCGACAAAGTTTGGGAAAGGCTATGGCAGAATCCCGCCTGTGGATGTTCACACGCACTGCAGCATGTCCAGGCTCGGAGGGTCCCACCGCAAAGACAGTGATGAGCACATTGCCCGGGGACCAGGGGACGCAAGGGAGGACACGACAGGCCAGCGTGGAAGTGTAGGACCAGGGGCTCTGATGCGCTGCCGGCATGAGGCAAGGCAGGAACGCAGAGATGCGGCGAAGGGTGTGTGCGCATGTGCGTGTCTGTGTGTCTCTGCGTTTTGCCTGGTGTCTGTGTGGATGTCTTTCCGTGTGTCTGTGTATGCATCGTGTGTGCTGTCTTGGTTGTCTGTGTGCATTTCTGTGTGTCTCTGTGTGTGTTTGTGTGTTGTCTGTGTTGCTATGTGCAGTCTCTGTGTCCATGGGTCCTTGTGTTGTCTGTGTACATGTCGGTGTGTCCATGCATGTTGTCTGTGTCTCTCCGTGTGCTTGTGTGTCTCTAAGTGTTGTCTGTGTGTACGTGTCTGTGGGTGCCGTGTGTGTTTTCTGTGTGTCTGTGTTGTCGATGTCTGTGTCCCTGTGTTTATGTTGGTTGTGTGTGTCATGTGTTTCTTTCTGTGTGTTTATTTCCATGTGTGTTGTTTGTGTGCCTAAGTGTGTTGTCTGCACGTCTCGTATGTGTATGTGATCTGTGTGTCCTTTTGTGTGTTTGTGTGTGTCTATGTGCTTTGTGTATGTATCTGTGTATCTGAGTGTGTCTGTGTTTGTGTGTCTGCATGTGTCTATGTATGTCTATAATCTGTGTCTGTGTGTGTACGTCTGTATGTGTACGTGTGTGGCCTGTGTGTCTGTGAGTCTGTGCTGTGTCTGTCTTGTGTGTGTGACCGTGTGTGTCTGTGTTTTTTCCTGTGTCTCTGTGTCCACGTGTGTTGTCTGTGGGTTGTGCATGTGTGTGTATATCTCGTGTGTCTGTGGATGTGTGTATCTGCACATGTGCAAAATCTGAAGGGATGACTTCTAGATGCCAGCAGTAGTTAGCTGTGAGGGTGGCACTATGAATGTTTTGGCTTATTTTATGATACACAGGTACTCCTTCTGAGTGAGAGAAGTTGGGGACTTGAGAAGTCGCTATCACCTCTACCCATCAGAAATGCTGTATTTATTTGGAAACACGGTTTGTTTTCTCCCAATGACGAAAGTCATCCGTGCTTCCTGCCCCAAGACAGACAGGAGGAAGCAAAGAACAAACGTCCCGCAATTGCAAGAATGATGTTCAACTGGTCCCTGACCCAGGGCAGAGAGAGCCTGGGCACCCCCTTTCCTGCCAGCCTCCCCCGTGGCAGGGATCTGTCACCTGCGTCTCCGTGAACCCAGCATCTAGCCCAGGGTGGAACACACAGTGAGGCCAGGAAGGGTCTAGAAGGGAGTGGTTGAGTGGGGAAGGAAAGAGAGGAGGGGCAGAGGGAGGGAAGGAGGAGGGGAGGAGTAAAGGGAGGAGGAATTGATTTGCAGAACCAGGGGGACGCTGGGCTTCTTGTTACCGGGGAGACGGCCCCTGCACAGACTGCACGAGGCACACCGGGCCCAGACCTCAGCCCTGACAGGGTTAACAGAGGGTGGGGCTGGGAAGAGGCACCCCCACTCCCGCCCACCTCTTCAGGAGGTGTTGACAGGGCGAGGGAGGGATGGGGTT
This sequence comes from Gorilla gorilla gorilla, assembly GCF_029281585.2. Taxonomy (NCBI): domain Eukaryota; kingdom Metazoa; phylum Chordata; class Mammalia; order Primates; family Hominidae; genus Gorilla; species Gorilla gorilla. The sequence continues at coordinate 13,335,070 of NC_073227.2, read as the reverse complement.
CCTGGAAGGTGGGGCTCTGAACACATGGCCAGTGGCTTCTCCTCATCCACACCTCCTCCCTTTATGCAGCCCTGGTCTAGAGGCTGGTCACACCGCTGTCCCCGTGGATTCGCCAGCTGAGTCCCAGCTCCCTCTGTGGGGGCGGTGCCATCCGTCCCCAGCAGCTGGCTCTGCCGCAGTTGCTGCCAGGCGCCACCCACCTCTGCTGCCACAGCCCAGTGCCTCCCCCATCCCTAGCCAGCCATCCCGGCCCAGGAGTGGGACACAGATATCAGCCCCTCCCATGCCCCCACAGGACCCCAGCAAGGAGCTGGCTCATCAGGACAGACACCCAGAGATGGGTGGGATGCAGGACAACACGCATGAGGGTGCTGCACGTTTAGGAGAAACTGAGGGAGAGACGGGGAAGGAAAACCCCACTGTCCCACCAAATGCACATTTCGCGGGCAGGCGGGCACTGCGGGCGCCAGCACTTAGGATGGCACCATGCCCACCACACGCAGACACAGCACAGGCGAGGGCTCGGCTGGCAGTGGGAGCCTGGGATGCTCTGTGCTTGGGTCCTGCAGAGGGAAGCCAGGGGCACTGCCAAGCGCCTTATGGGGCAAAACGGGGGTGGGGGAACAGGTGGCTCCGAGGTCTCACACCTGACTGCTCTGTCCCCAAAAACCCACCCACCCGCAGCCCCGCCTGGCCCCTGTGAGCCCCCATCAGCCCCTTGGAGTTGCGGGCCAGGTTTCCTACCTGCACAGCTTCTGGGCACCAGAGCCCAGTCTGACGGCCCTGCTTGAGTGCCGTGCTCCCTGGAACGTGTGCCTGCGAGGGTGGACACCCTCACCTTCAGCCAACAGTCTGTCACCTGCTCCTGCTGCGCCCCGGGAGTCCACTGTCACCCGGCGGGGCGCCGGCACACTGGGCCGAGCATCAGGCAGTGCCACCGCGGCGGCGGCAGCTCCCCTTCTGCGGAGCCAGGCTTGTCCCCGCCCGCGGTTCCCACCTTGCACCCGGGGAGGATGCTCAGAGCTGTGCAGAGCCCGCCGACTCAGCCACGCCGCCACAGACTCGCCTCCCCGGCAGAGGCGAAAACAAAAGCATTAATCTTCCCCGGGAGGCCCTTTCTCCTCCACAGCAGAGGAGGAGGAAAAAACCCAGACCTGTTTTGCTCCTGTTCCTCGAATTAGGATGGTTCCTTCCCGATGAACCAGGGTGCACCCCAAATTCTGTATTTGGCATTAAATACCAGGGATGCTTACATTGCAGACATGGGACGCTTGCCTCCCAATCCATCAAGGGGAGGGGGGCTGCCTGATGAAATCCACTTTGCTCGCCCAGTGCGGAGCGTGCCTGAGGCAGAGCAGCCCCAGTTTGGGTGGGGTCTGCCCCCGACCCCAGGCCAGGGCCTCTCTAGTGTGGGGGCTGCTGCCCATGGGTGTCAGAAACGCGGGGCAGGTGAGGCTCCTGCACCAGCAGCAGCAACAGCCGCAGCTGACTGCACCCAAGATGCACCCCACTTTAGGCCACCGGATGTTCCAACGTGGCTACGGTATTAAGCCAAAAATGCAAACCTGCATCTGTGCACCAGGAGAAGACAAAGGGTTGGGGGAAACCTGCGCAGCCCAGGCTCCAGTCTGGCTCTGCCACCGGCTCTCAGTGGCTGATGGCCGGGCACGTGGGTGGATCCAGCTGGACGCCCAGGTGAGTGGTGGGAGGCAGTGTGTATGTGGGGGAGGGAGAGTGCCTGCACGTGGTGTTGGCCTGGCTAAGCATCAGAGCCACCAGCGCATAAGAGGAGCAGGGTCAGGGACAGCACCTGAGTGGGGAACGCAGGCCCTGCACGGCCCCTGGGGAAGTAGGGAGGGGTCGGTAAGAGGAGGCTTAAAGGCCTTAGGGTTTCCTGCACACAAAGCCCCCGGATCTGCAGAAGAGCAGGGAGAGTGCAGGTGGAGGAGCACAGAGAGGGTCTCTGAGAGGCAGTGGGGCCACTGCGAAGGAAGAGGAGAGGCTGAGTCTCTGCAGCGGGGACTTCCATACTAGGCTGCTGTTTTTAACGGGAGAGACGAACGCTCTCTAAAACGCCACTGGAGGGGAAGCCCTGGCAGGTAAGGTGGGGAAGATGGGAGGAGACAGGATCAAGCACGGCAGAGGGGGCGATGGCCAGAGGGGCTGGACCCAGGCACAGGCATGGTAGGGGTGGGGGTGGTGTGCGGGAAGCAGCAGGGCAAGGGAGAGAGTCAGGATAGAAATGGGGTCTCATAGAGAGTGAGCCACCCAGGCCGTCCTCGCTGAGGTCTGGCTGCCAACTCTTTGTCAAGCAGAAGACAAGGCCGCTGTGTGGGCAGGGAGCGCAGTCCAGGACAGTGTGGAAGGTCTGGGCTGTTCTTTGTGGAGAACGGAAACGTGGCTTTGGACTGCCAGGCAGTGCATCAGGCCAGGCTCCATCCTATCCTGCAGGCTCCTCCAGAGCCCTCACCATCTCCTACAGGGTGGGGTGTGCCAGCAAGGGCTGAGCAAGGGGAGGGGTGAGGAGGGAGAGGCCACGGCCCCAGAAGAAGGGGACAGAGGAGAGGGCCAGGCAGGACGCCGTCCCTGGGATGCATCACTGGCTGTAAATATCAGATACGATCGCCACCCAGGAAAATACTTATAGGACAGACAGAACATCTGCAGCCTTATGTGATCTGCCCGCACAGAAGGCACAAAGACCCTAAATAGATAAGCAGGCAACATTTACAACAGATAACTGAAATACAAGAATTAGGAATGGCTACAAATGACAAAAGGTCGGGCACGGTGGCTCACGCCTGTAACCCCGGCATTTTGGGAGGCTGAGGCAGGCAGATCACCTGAGGTTGGGAGTTCGAGACCAGCCTGCCAACATGGTGACATTCTATCTCTACCAAAAATACAAAAATCAGCCAGGCGTGGTGGCTCACGCCTGTAATCCCAGCTACTTGGGAGGCTGAAGCAGGAGAATGGCTTGAACCCAGGAGGTGGAGGTTGCAGTGAGCCGAGATTGTGCCACTGCACTCTAGCCTGGATGACAAGAGTAAAACTCTGTCTCAAAAAAAAAAAAAAAAAAGAAAAAAAAGACAAGACTCAGCCTCACTAGGGATGGAAGAAAGGCAAATTAAAGCTAGACCCTGCAGGGTGCCGTGGCTCACACCCCTAATCCCAGCACTTTGGGAGGCTGAGGTGGAAGGATCACTTGAGGCCAAGAGTTCCAGGCCAGCTGGGGCAACACAGCAAGATCCCTGTCTCCAAGAAAATTTTAAATACTATCCAAGCATGGTATCGCATGCCTGTAGTCCCGGCTACGTGGGAGCCTGAGGAAGTATTGCTTGAGCTCAAGAGGTCGAGGCTGCAGGGAGCTATGACTTCATCACTGCGCTCCAGCCTGGGTGACAGAGCAAGACCCCATCTCTAAAAAAAGAAATTTAAAAAAGCAAGATCCCATGTTTCCACCTATCAAATTGGCAAAGGTTTAGAGGAGAAATACTATATCTTGTTGACAAGATTGTAAATCAGAATAATCTTTCTAGAAAGCAATTTATAGTAACCATCAAGAACACTAAAAATGTTCCTAGTTTTTGACTCAACTTCTACATTTCTGTGAATATATCTTAGGAAAAATTAGAAATGCAAACAAAGCATTATTTTTAAAGGGTGTTCACTGCAGTGTTACTGATGGTTGTAAAAAACTGGAAGGCACCATTGTGTCCAGCCATAAATGATCAGCCTGGTAATTCTTTTTTTTTTTTTTTTTTTTGAGACAGAGTCTCGCTCTGTAGCCCAGGCTGGAGTGCAGTGGCACAGTCTCGGCTCACTGCAATCTCCGCCTCCTGGTCCTGGTTCAAGCAATTCTCCTGCCTCAGCCCCCTGAGTAGCTGGGATTACAGGCACCCACCACCATGCCCAGCTAATTCTTGTAGTTTTAGTAGAGACAGGGTTTCACCATGTTGGCCAGGTTGGTCTTGAACTCCTGACCTCGTGATCCGCCTGCCTCGGCCTCCCAAAATGCTGGGATTACAGGCGTGAGCCACCGCGCCTGGCCCAGCCTGATAATTCTGAGAGTCATGATGAAATATGATGCGAGAGTAAAGCTTATGTCCGAACAAACCTTGAAAACATCAAGTTATGTGAAAGAAGCCGGTCATGAAAGACTACATATTTCATGATTCCATTCATATGAAACGTCCAGAAGAGAAGTCTATGGAGACAGAAAGTAGAATGGTGGTTGCCGAGGGCTTGCGGGTACAGGGAGTGACAGCTAAAAGGTATGGGGTTCTTTCTAAGGTGATGAAACTGTTCTAAAATTGGCTGTGGAGATGGCTGCAAATATCTATGGTTATTGATAAAGAAAACCATTGAATGGGCTGGGTGTGGTGACTCACGCCTGTAATCCCAGCACTTTGGGCGGTTAAGGCAGGTGAATTGCTTAAGTTCAGGAGCTCGAGACCAGCTTGGGTGACATAGTGAGACCCTGTCTCTACAAAAAATACAAAAATTAGCCAGGTGTGGTGGCGCACACCTGTAGTCCCAGCTGGTCGGGAGGCTGAGGTGGGAGGATCACTTAAGCCTGGGAAGTGAGGCTGCAGTGAGCTGTGATGACACCACCGCACTCCAGCCTGGGCAACTGAGTGAGACCCTCTCCAAAAAAAAGAAAAAAAGAAAGCCATTGACTTGTGCCCTTTAAATGGGCAAATTGTGAACTCTATCTCAATGAAGCTATTTAAAAAGACCACACAATACCAAAAGAAGAAATGCTTATGAGGAGTTTATAATAAACTGGGAATCTGCTAAATAGGAAATACGAGTTGGGAAACACAGGGATGTTTGGGATACAACATGGCACAGATGGTTTGAGATCAACTATGATTACATGGAAAGAAAAGATGAAAGAAAACTGGCCAGAAAGTTAGGCTAACTATGATTGCATAGTCAGTGGTTTTATTTTCTTCTTAGCACCTCTCTGGACTTTGCAAACTTCCTCACATCAATGAGAATGGAGGACATCCCTCTTGGAGCCACTCCACAGAGGAGTGCAGAGCTCTGTGCAGGGCCAGGACCCTTCCCGTGGGGGCATCCAGCCCCCTGGAGTCTGCAGCCGGGGAAGTGAGACACAGTGACTGGGACTGGGATGGATGTGGCCACCCCTGTCTGCCCGCCAGGTAGAGTTGCTGGATGCGGGTTTGAAAGAAGGCGGCCTGAGGCCAGGTCCAGCTCTCCGCCAGCTGCCTTTCTCTTGCCAGAAAAGCCACTCTGCGCTCACTGTTCCATTCCCCTCCGCATTCTGAATGCTTTTGGGTCCTGGGTACCAGCTGTGGGAGCTGCAGAGGGCAGCCTTGGGGATCCAAGGGTACACCCCACTCCACCCTCTCCAGACTGGCCTCTGCGGCAGCCAGTGGGAGCTCTCTAAAACTCTAATGTGGCCCAGCATTCCCTGCACCAAGGCCTTCCTCAGTGCCCCTCCCTACAGCCTTATCCCCAGCCCCACCCTATACTCCCAGCCAAACCCCAGAGGCCAGCTCCTGCAACCTCCTCGAGAGGGGCTCCCACACCGGGCACAGCTCCTCTCCATTCTCGAGACCCCCCTGGTCACCTGTCGCTTCCCCCATGGACCACGGGCCAATCCAGGGATGGGGACAGTCCACCTGCCTGACCAGCACCGCAGCACTGAGGCAAGGAGGGGCCGCAGGGTCGGGGGGGGTCTGTGAATCCAGAGGGTGGACTACAGGGTGGGGGGGGGGTCTGTGAACCCAGAGAGGGTGGGCTGCAGGGTGGGGGGTCTGTGAACCCAGAGAGGGTGGGCTGCAGGGTGGGGGGGTCTGTGAACCCAGAGAGGGTGGGCTACAGGGTGGGGGGGGGGTCTGTGAACCCAGAGAGGGTGGGCTGCAGGGTGGGGGGGTCTGTGAACCCAGAGAGGGTGGGCTACAGGGTGGGGGGGGGTCTGTGAACCCAGAGAGGGTGGGCTGCAGGATGGGGGTTGGGGGCCTGTGAATCTGGAGGGTGGGGTTTGGTCCTAGTTGCCCCATGGGATTTATCTTATTGAACAAAACGCAGAAAAGGGCATAATGTGTAATTTTCACACAGGGAACATGCCCACATGACTACCTCCCAGACCAAGGCACACAAAGCTATCAGCACCTCAGAAGCTCCCCCTGCATAACTGCTATCTGCCCTGCCTGCTGGGTGACCCCGCTGTGCCTCCTATGGGGACGAGGTCCTGGTGTGGGCTCTCTTCCATCTTCCGTGCCTCTGAGTCCCAATCTAGACAGCAAACGGCTGGGCCAAAACGTCTCAAGGCACTTCCCACATGCTCTGAATTTGTCAAGTGGCACAGAAGAGAGCATCACAAGGCAGGCTTCCTGGAGGAGGTGGCACTGGGCAGGCCCTGGACAGCTGATGAGGGTGTCCATTGGCTGAGCTGGCAGGAGTAGGGAGGTGAAGCTGCAGCCAGACAGATTCTTGCACAAACACACACAAATCTCCCAGTCAACTCCCAGGGGGCAGTTAGGCCCTAGCTCAGAGAGGGCAGGGGCCCGGCCCGCCGCACTTACCTCCAGCACACGCCCTGTGATGTATTTCTCACAGCTGTCACAGCGGATGCCGAACTTGGCGTGATAGTCGGCTTCGCAGTAGGGCAGCCCATCCCTGCAATGAGACAGGCAGTCAACACAGGGCGGGTGTCGCCCGAGGACCCTTGAGATCTAACAACCCTCACCAACAAGAGGGTCTGCCCTCAAAGTGGGGGAATGCCCACCTCCTCCTGCTCAGGTAACAATGCTTCCAACAGGCAGTGTCATTGGGCTGTCACAGACACCAGCCCCATGAGAAATATGACAATGGTCCCATTTCACAGACGGAGAAACTGAGGAGCACAGGCCAGACCACCTGCCCAGTGGGTGGGAGGGGCTGACAGCAGCAGCTTCTGGGAAACGAGAGCTGCTTCTGTAGACCTGGCTCTTCTTTCTGGCTCCTTCCATCCAAAGTTCAACATCTGGGGTGCCTTAGAAAACTGTGAGCCAAAGAGGGGGGACATTAAGGGCACCCACATTGGGAACAGGGCTGGAGAATGACAGAAAGCCCAGATGAGGGTGTGGTAGGTTAGGACAAGACTTTACTGTCCCCCCTGCATCCTGGCCTGCATCACAGCCCCCGAATATGAGGGGTGACAAAGGCTGGCTCTGGTCACACTTGGAGAGGCCTGGCCTTCCACAGTGCAGGAAAGAGCAGGAGGGCTGCACGTATGCGTCCATCCCCTCTCCCCACGCACACGTGCAGCCTGCCTGCTATGTGCCAGGTGCATAGGGCTCAGGGAATTGGTGTCGAATGCCCGTCATCCTGGGCCTGCCCCTCCAGCAGTGGCTTCCTCCGAGTCTCCATAAATGAGCTACAGAGAAAAGCCGTCTGCGGGGTCATCCCTGGCACAGCTCCTGAGCTGATCTTCACACCCGTTATCATGATTATTAAGAGATCAACATGCCAAGATGGATGGCTGTGCAGATGTGGGGACAGCAGGTCAGCAGTGGCCACACTCGGTGTGGGGAGGCGTTGCTCTGCTGAGCCGTGGTTGAGTGAACAGGCCTGTGCTCAAATGCCACGTCCCAGCTGTGTGACCCTGGGCAACTCACTTAACCTCTCTGAGCCTCAGCTTCCCCATCTGCATAATGGGGGAAATAAAAGTAAGGACTAATGAAGAGAACGGCAGGCACTCTCCAAGGTGGCTGAAGCATTGTCATTACTAACCAGGGCTGTCCTCTCAGCCCCGGCCATACCCAGCACGTGCGGGGGTGACTGGCACAGAGCGAGGTGCCTGCCACTCCAACGCGCCCCCCCCCCCAGCATTGCTGAAGTTGCTGTAGTGTTCCAAATTTGGTTTGAGTTTTTGCACAGCTACTAGAGAAGGGAGGATTTCTCAGGCTGTCATGGATTAGACCCCAGCTCACGTTCTTTTCCTCCAAGCTCTGGGCTGTTGCTAGGTCCCCAGGATGTGGGGTCATGAGCCCTGGGCCTGGGTGCCCCTCTCTGGCTGCGGCCTGGAAGTGGCCCACAGCTGGGATGAGCCATCGCTCAGAGAGTGGCAGCCCTTCCTTCCACGTGAGGGGGAGACAAACAATGAGTCCTCAGGCTTACTTCCAAATGCCGCTGACCTCAGGACTCCCGTAATAACCCACCAATGGGTGTATTTGCAGCAAATGGGAGGTTAAAGATAACATCTCCATGGCAACACCAACGCCCTCCTTGTCAATTCTGGGACAGCTCTGGAGGCTGCTAAGTAACATGCACGGTGTGGGTGAGCTGCCAACGCTGCGGGAGGGGCCTGCCGCCAGCACAGGGCTGGGCATTTTCATTTTATATTAAAGTGCTGCGTGCACCACACCGGGCGGTCCCTGGCTGACCGTGACACAGGCGGGGAAACTCATGCATCGCACAGGTCCCTCACCCTGGGTGCAAGCTCACCTTGGTTTGGAGGTTTTACTTAAAATGATGTCTTGAAGATCACTGCAGATTCCCCAGCAGTTGTAAGAAACAATACAGAGAGGTCCCATGTACCCTTTGCCTAGTTTCCCCCAGTGGTGATGCAGAATCAGTATATACCCTCAGCCAGGAAGTCAACACGGGCACATCCGCCGACGTGATTCAGGTTCCGTGTGACACGTGCTCAAATGTGCATGCATATGCGCGCGCGCCTCACTCCATGCAGTTTTATCACAGGGCGTTTTTCATCCCCATCAATTCCTGTGATGATTTTGTTCCCATTGGGCATTGAGAACAAGCACAGCATAGATAAAAGTGGCCAGAAGATCCTCTAGCTCCCAGGAAGGGGCCCTCTGCGCTCAGAGGAGCTGCCCGCCTTCAGCTCGTCCACATATTCGCCCCTCACCTGCGCCATGCGGAAGGCTTGCCTGCCTCAGGTCCCCAATCCCCCAGGGTTAAAACCGACCCCCAGCTCCTGGCCCTGAGCTGCCTCCATTCAAGGCCATGATCTTCCCAGAAGCCTTCCCCGGTTCCCAAATCGGCCACCACCCCAGTGTGACTGCACATTTGTGGGACATGTTTGGTGTCGATGGCAGCTGCCCCAGGGGCCCCCGCTCTGCAGAAGACAGACTGCGTGGCTGTGGGGCCCCAGCCCTGACACCTGGGATGGGTCAGCCCCCTCTCCTCATCCCCATGCTGGCTTCTGCTGACATTGCTTCACCTCCTGCAGGACATCCAGGCGCCAGAAAGGCAGCTGATCCCATGGAGATGGTGGAGGGGGACTGCGACGGGGAGGGAAGGCACTTCAAAAACTCAGCACTGGCAGCCCTGGTAGCTCTGCTTCTCATCCACAAAAAGGAGCCGGATGCTGCAAATGCCGTTAGAGAAGCCAGGGCTGGCCAGGGAAGGGGGACATAAGGCTGTTGGGACAAATTCGCTAAGCTCTGAGCCATGCTTCTCACCCAGCAGCAGGGCAGTAGTAGCTGTGTGAGGAATAGGAGAGACACAGAGAGGGTGGCGCTGGGGACACGTGCAGAGTGTGGGACCCCCACAGAGTAGGGAAGCCTGAGCGGAGGCTCTCACTGGAGCCCTCCCCCCACTTACTTGCTGATGTACTCGGCGTTCAGGAGCTTCCCACAGCTCTTGCACTTAAAACAGCCCAAGTGCCAGTGCTTGTCCAAGGCTACCAGGGCCTGGCCGTTCTTGATTTCTGTGCCGCAGCCCCCACAACCTGGAAGAAAGAGAAGAGAACACAGACACCCCCACCATTGTGAGAGGTGTTGGGGAGGCCTCCTGCTCTCCACACTCCGTGAAGGCCCCTGGGGCAGCCGGGAGGGGCGGGACAGACGAGCAGCCACACCGAGTGTGCTTGGAGGAGTCTCTTACACAGCAGTCTCTGGAGCATGGGGAAGGCAACTGGGGAAGTTTGACCCTGCATGCATTGAGCACTGACTGCATGCAGCCTGGGCTATGAGCTGGGGAAACCTAGATGAAGAAGCAGAGGTCCTGTCTTGCGGGAGAGCGGAGTTGGCTCCTGGCACCGAGACGTACCAGGTTGAACCCAACTGTGACTCGATGTGCCCCCCAAAGGGAAATGGACCATATTAGAGAGGGCCGAGCCAGCCCCCAGCCCCCAGCCCCCAAACCCGTCAGCCCTGGGAGCTCTCCCGCCACACCCAGCCAGCCAAACCCACCTTCTCTCTTTCTGCCATCCCTACGGTGACTGGCGCTCTCCACCCCGTGGCCACCAGCCTCGTGGCACCCTGCCTGGCCTCCTGGTGCCTTCTCTGTCCTTCCCAGCCGTGCCTGCCCTACTCACTTGCCCTGTGTCCCAGGGCCTGGTCTTTGTGCACAGGGCCTCCAGGTTTTGGCCCTGCCCTGAGCCAGTGGCCCACAATCCCTCCACCCTATGAGCCACCACACTGGGGGCTCCACAGCCAGCATCATGGGCGCGCTCCCCTGGCAGAGCGGGTGGAGCAGGCTGGGGAGCTGGGGAGAGCCTGGTGCACGAGCCTGAGCGGGGTGCGTGTGAGTGCGTGTGCATCTGTGTGCATAGCGTGTGACTGTAAGTATGTGGATGTGTCTTATGGGACTGTGAGCATTTGTATGTCACCTGAGTCTTCCCATGAGTCTTCCTGTGAATATATGAGGTCAGGGGCGGGGAGTGGGAGGCAGAGTGGCAGAGATGCCGTGACAGCATCCCCAAGGGAAAGGGCCTCTCACAAGGTGAACACCTGGTGACAACAGCAGCAACTGGGACGGAGCAGGGCCCACTGAGTCAACCACCCAGGTGTGCACTGATTCATGGATCACACACATCCTCACTCCAGGGACCTGCACCTGTCATAGCTGAATGTGCGTCAGTGTGTGTGACTGGTGCGTGAGTGTGTCTATGTATGTGTTTGTGTCCGCATGTGTGACTATGTCTGCACATGAGAGTGTGTCTGTGTGTTTGTGGAAGTGTGTGTCTGTGTGTGTTTAAGGGTGTGGTTGTGTGTTGGGGGCATGACAAGGGCAGGGCCTCGGACCCCGTGATGGACAGGGAGGAAGAGGGTGTCTGACAAACAGGGCCTTGCCGCCTGCAGGAGCCCCTGAGTAATTCACAGACCAAGCAGGGACCCCTCGTGCCCAAGGAAACCTCTACCCAAGATTGAAAGAAGGTGGCCCCAGGGCCCGACGCGCTGGGTACAAATCCTGGCCCTCACTCTGCGCTGGGTCACACTGAGCGTATTCCTCCTGCAGGAGCCCCCATTTCCTCATCGTGGGGTAGGGTGATCACCTCCTCACTTGGTGCCTGCCCGGATCCAGTGCTAATTTACACGGAAGACCTGGCCCAAAGCCTTGCGCATCCCGGGTGAACAGTGAGCATCGGTGAGACCCCCTGTGGGCCTGCTGTGCGGTGAGAGCTCAGCGGAGGCTGCTTCCCTGCGTGGCTTCATTAGTTTCTTTTGGCAGAGGCCTGAGTCATATTGTTTTTAACAATTAAAACAAACGAACACTCACAAAGCCGTTGGTCAAGCTCAGGATTTCCTAAGTGACCACACTGTGCACATTCACATGCTACTTTGGAAAACAGCCAGAGAGCAGATTCAAACTCTGAGGGAAAGGGGGGCCTCTTACTCATTTCAGGACCCTGGATGCCCAGCAGAGGCTGTGGGCTTGAGAAACACGTGGGGAATGAATGAATGAATGAATGGGAACCAAAGTGAGAGGATGCCTCCGCCCTTCTCAAGTCCAGGAGGCGACCCCCACATCACCCAATTTGCCACGCTCCTTCCTGTGTCTCTGCAGAGTCACACGACGCACAGCCCTGACTTAGCCTCCTGGCTTCCCCCACTTAGCAGGTGATAAGGCACATTTTGCAAAGCTCTGCATCAGTGGCTCTCAACTTGGGGCACTTTTGCCCAAGAGACATTTGGCAATGTCTGGCGACCGTTTTGGTTGTCATAACTTGGAGGGGGTTCCAGGCATCTAGTGGGTAGTGGACACAGGATGCTAACCGTGCCAGGACAGCCGCCCTCAACAGGGCTCTCTGGCCCCACATGTGAATGGTGCTGGAGCTGAGATCCCCGGCTCCAAGCCTCTGCTGGCTTCTCTGCATGTCAAGGGAGCACAGCACATGGGGCTGTGTGGCGACCAGAGGACAGACAGCAGACAGCAGCGGTCAGATCCCAGCAATGCCCCCCACCGGCTGTGACCTGGGGAAGTCACTTCACCTCTCTGTGCCCCTGGAATGAGGGCACGTGTGATCCGTGAATAAATGCACACACGTTGACCGGTGAGGTGGGCCCACCTCTGCTCTCACTGCCACTGCTGTTGTTGCCAGGTGGTCCCCTCATGGGTGGCCTGCTCCCTCTGTGATGCCTTTGTGGGCATCTCCGCCATTCTGCCTCCTACCATATTGGCCGGCGCCCTCCCCTGCCAAGAAGCTCCCTTGACCTTGAGCTCCAAACTGCAGGGGGGATGTGAACCTCACACATGCCTCGGCCCCCTCATTCTCCTATCAGCAGTACACGTGGAGATGAGAGCAAGGTGCAAAAGGAGTGTTGCCATGGAAACCACATCCTCACTTTCTAAACACATCCGGAGCTCCACATTGCTTTGCGGGCTCTGCACATGGCAGCTCAGAGTCCTGTGTGACACAGGCTGTGGACTAGAGCTGTCAGCGGCAGGATGTCCCCAGCAGGGCAGAAGGGACCCCAGGACCCCCCAATGTCAGCTGGCCACGTGCCCGTACATCCTGGCTGGCACTGCCATCAGCGGCAATGGCATAACCCTCCTAGAACCTTCCACTTTCCTATTTTCCCCAAAATGCTCCCTCTTCCACAAGATGTGGTCATGGTGGGGGTGGTTGTTGGGGAGTGGCTAGGATGTGCCAGGCAGCCTCCTGGAGCCTCAGCTGGAGCTCAGGGGGTGCAGATGCAGGAACCAGACCCCCTCTGCAGCACCCCAGGTCTAACTGGGGGTCAGGGGAGTAGGGGGGAGTCTCAGATTCTAGATCAAATCTGAGATTGAGTTTTGGAAACAAGGACTCTGACCAAGCTCCAAAACTTGAAAGTGATTGAAAATCCATGAACTTGGCTTGCAGCTTCATTTAGGAACCTGTACTGAGGAAGAAAAGCTGCTGGAAAAGATAAAACACGTTCAAGTTCAGCCTCAGCGCACTGCGGTCAGGACTAGACCAGGACAGACCTGCCATGGGCCCAGAGCGGGATGGGGGCTCCTGCGAGGATCCTGGGTTTACCTCCCAGGCACACCCAGGGGTTCTCCTGTTTCCTAGGCAGCCCGGGAGCAGTGGGAGCTCCTGGGTTTAACCCCGGCCTCACCCCGAGGCTCTCCTGTTTCCCAGGCAGCCAGCAAGGGGGCGGGGGCTCTGGTCTGGGCACCCACCCTCGTAGCTCTACCCTTGCAGGGGCAGAAGACACAGGGGCTCCACGTGCCACAGCCCAGGTGGTCAAGCCCCGTTGCTGGAAGAGTGGAGGACCCCAAAGCCCCATTCCTGGGCCTGGGACCTTAGAACTGCATACACCCCTTCCTGCCCCTTCATCCCTCACTCTGGTGGGGCCTCCCCAGGTCCAAGGGATGGAGCTAAAGAGCCAGGGGCGGCCAGGCCCAAGAAGTAGCCGCGGGGTCTTCTCAGCACGGATGGAGCTGCTCGCCATCCCTTTTCCCCAGGCCAAGCCCATTTTTCCCAATTGCCAGCCTGCCGCCCACGCCCCTGGCTGGCCCCACACCCACATCAAAGGCCCAGAGAGGGGACACCTCTTGTCCTCGGCACACAGTGGTGAATGCAGGGTCCACCCAGGGTATCTGGGCTCAGAGCTACCTCTGGGTCGGCACGGCGCTCGCACTCTGCGACGGCCGCCTTGTGACAGGCTCGTGACCAGCAATGGGTCAGCACTGGAGAGCTGGGGTCCTCACGGGAAGGGGCAGAGCTTCAGGGACACAGGGGACCTCCCAACGAGTGTGGTGGGGAAGCTGAGGCATGTAGGGTGTTTGCTGCTCCTTCTGGAAGAAGCCTGTGCGGCCCACCCTAAAGGATTTCTTGTTCCTAAGTGGCCTGCTTGGGGCAGCAGAGGGAAGCTCAGGGCCACGGGACTCAAGCTTGAGCTCTGCCTCAAGAGCCAGCCACTCTCCCCTCCCCAGGGAGGGGCAGCCGCACAGGCAGCCATATGAGGCCCCACCCTGCTGCCCCCCGGCCCAGCAAGCTGGCCAGGCAGACGGTGCTGCTTCCTACATTCTGGACTGACTTGACTCTACCCCACTCCACAACCATCTATGGCTCCTCACGGCCTCCAGATGTGCCGAGAACACCACAGCGTGGCTTTGGAGGAAGCTGCCATCTGGTGTTGGTGTCTCAGTGCCATTCCCATTCCCTGCCCCCACGCTGCAGCCCCGTCCACTCACACGGGTCTGGGGGTGCCCACGCTGCAGTCCCGTCCACTCACACGGCTCTGGGGGTGCCCACGCTGCAGCCCCGTCCACTCACATGGCTCTGGGGGTGCCCACGCTGCAGCCCCGTCCACTCACGCAAGTCTGGGGGGTGCCCATGCTGCAGCCCTGTCCACTCACGCGGGTCTGGGGGTGCCCACGCTGCAGCCCCGTCCACTCACGCGGGTCTGGAGGGTGCACCCAGCACATTTCACAGGTGTTTAGTCTTTGTACTCATCTGTAGCATCCTCCCCCTTCCAGACCCACCTGCTGGAATTCAGCCTGCGTCTCCAGTTTCAGAACCAAGGCCACCTTGGACAGCCTCTAGTCCTAGTGGGGTGAGCTCACTTGCTTTGGAGTTGAAAGGCCTTGGCCCACCCCTCGGCACTTCCGCCCCCTGATGGACACTGAGAACCCAGCACACCCACCCCTGCCAGGTACAGGGCACTCCTGCACCTGCAGAAGAGCTCCTCCAGGCACAGCTGCTGGGAAAACTAAAGGAGGCTGGACTGGGAAGACTGCAGACATCCACGCAGGAACCAGGACTGCTGCTCAATGCTTTCTAGGCACAGAAATGGTTCTAAGCTGAGGATTCTCACCACAGGCTGGGGGAAGGGGCAGGTTACATTATTAGATATCTAGGGGTCCAGGGAACATTTGTTCTTTGAAAATGCAAATTTGATATTTCAAAATAAATTTACATTTGGAGAGGGCAGAGGCTTTCTGCCAAGGGTATTTTTGAAAACCTCAAAAAAAAAAATCTCAGACAGTGATTCTGTGGTTGGTCATATTTCCATCCCCTCCCACTTTTTTTTTTTTTGACATTCTCACTCTGTCACCCAGGCTGGAGTGCAGTGGTGCAATCCCAGCTCACTGCAATCTCTGCCTCCCAAGTTCAAGTGATTCTCCTGCCTCGGCCTCCTGAGTAGCTGGGACTACAGGTGGGCACTACCACACCAGGCTAATTTTTGTATTTTTATTAGAGACAGGGTCTCACCATGTCCAGGCTGGTCTCGGACTCCTGGCCTCAGGTGATCCACCCGCCCCGGCCTCCCAAAGTGCTGGGATTACAGGCATGAGCCACCACACCCGGCCCATGTTTCCCTTTTTAATTTGGCTGCCAGGAAGCTGTGGACAAACTGTTGAAAACTGATCTCCCCCTTTTAAAATTTGCCATACAGCTTTTGATTACTATCTGAATTTAATTATAACAGTACTACTGTTTGTGAAGCCAAATTCTCAAAGATAGATAAAAGGCATTAAATAAAACCACGTTTACGTTAAAAAAAAATCAGTCAATCCAGGCCCCAGCTGGAGAGAAATTTTTGAATGGAGGACTCTCCTAGCAAGCCCCGAAGCAGCACCCTCCCGACCCGGTGCTGCTGTGAACTTCATCCCAAGGGATGAAGGCTTTGCTTCGGCTCACAGAGTCAAATTATAACCAGCTCCCAGGGCCAGTGCTGCACCCCGGGGAGGCTGGAAGTGGAATCGCCTCTGTAGAGACTCTCAACACAGCAGACAAGGTTGGGGAGAAAGGAGGCATTTGACACAGGAGAGGAAATTAATTGCGGGCAAGATGCTGACCCCAGAAATCAGGAGAAACCCCTCCTCTGTCTGGGGACACGTGGCCCTGCCTCTGGGGACACCCCAGTGACCACGGTGCTCAGAGCGGGCTTCTGCAGCAGGTGCCTGGCAGCGGCGGGGCCTGGTTTGCTGGGCTCCCCTCCCAGAGCCTGTGTGCCATCTCATGATCCGGCAGAGCCACCCCAGATGGGAAAGGCCACCTGGCTGCCCACTCCTTGCTGATACTTGGCCCCACACCTGCAAACCCCTGACACTTCGGCTGGCATTTGTTTTTTTTCACACTAACAACCTCCTGCTTCCTAATTCAGGAAGCATCTTGAGCCCCCACTGCATACACACCTGGCCTAACTCCTGGGAGGTGGAGCAGTAAACCCAAGGGCCCCTGACTGCGGGAGCCCGGAGCTCAGTGTTCCTCTATGGGTTCCCCCAAAGGGGTCCCGGGTGGCCTGGAATTAACAGAGGGGAGCTAAGGGGAGTGAATGCCAGAGGGAGAGGACCTGAAGGAGACCTGGAAGGCTTCCTGGAGGAGGTGTGCTAGAGCTGGGCAAAAGCAGCAGTGGACATTAGATGGGAAAGCAGCAGTGGGCATTAGATGGGAAAGCAGCAGTGGACATTAGATGGGAAAGCAGGAGTGGACATTAGATGGGAAAGCAGCAGTGGGCATTAGATGGGAAAGCAGGAGTGGGCATTAGATGGGAAAGCAGCAGTGGACATTAGATGGGAAAGCAGCAGCGGGCATTAGATGGGAAAGCAGCAGTGGACATTAGATGGGAAAGCAGGAGTGGCACATGGGGTGGAGGAAACAGCCAGTGCAAAGACTTGGCGGCACGAGAGCCCCAGAAACTTCCATCCCTGGCTGCCTCCTCACATTTATTCACAGCGTTCACTGCAGCTGCTGCTGCTCTGGGTCCCCGTGTCTCAGGCTCTGTCCCTGGGCACTGCAGAGACCAAGCCCCCAACTCAGCACCACCCCCACAACCAGCAAGCCCCCACTTAGCATGCCCTACACTCAGCACCGCCCCCACTCAGCGCCCCCCAGCACATCCCACTCAGCACGCCCCACTCAGCGCCCCCCAACTCAGCATACCCACCCATTTAGCAACCCCCACTCAGCATGCCCCCACTCAACACGCCCCCACTCAGCACCCACTTACTTCGGAGGCCCTGGGACAGGTGTGCGCTGCTGCCCACTGATACAGGCAGGGAACACTTCTGGCACATGCATTCCTTCCCGTTGAAGGTCACTCGGTCCCCGGGGGGGAAGGGCAGCCTGAAACAAGAGAGCTCGTTACCAGCCAGGCCCACCTTCCGGCTCCTCTCTGGGGGAGCCCTGTCCCAGCGCAGGAGACCAGGGCCAACGTCTCCCCAGGATCTCACAAAAGTACCACTCACAGGCTGAGGAAATGCAGGGCCTCTCCACCCAGGCACTGCTGCGTCCCCGCAATAGGACCTCAGGTAGTCATCGACATCTGAGCCTCAGTTTCCTCATCTGTACCAACAGGCAGAATCATAGCACCTAAGGTGGTGGTGAGGACCAGCTGAGGGCCAGCCCAGTGCTTGGCACACGGCAACATGCCAGGCTGCCTGGGCGGCCCCTCCAGCCCACCCTGCCTTCCCAGTCACATGGGATGCTTTCTTCATATCAGCTCAGCAGCAAGCGCAGCAGCTATGTACACTGGGCATCTCCTGTGTGCCCAGGGTCCACTACTGTGATAGGTGCCCTATAGGCATGCCTCATGAATAACCCCACGCCATTCAACCTAGTTGGTTTTTGCTTCATGTTTTCTCTATAGGTGAGAAACTGGACTTCAGAGAGGATATGTAACTTTTCCAAGGACACATGGATACGAGTCAGAACCAGAATCAAACCAAGACCTGTCTGGCTTCAAAGTTCCACGATTTAACTACCTGGGCCTCTAAAAGGGCAGTGTCTATAAAAGCACACCTCATAGACAGGAAGATGCTGAACAATCGGATCCTGTCTTTATTTAAAATTCTGCCATTTTGCTCTAAATGGATTTTTTGCATTTATTTCAATTTTTTAAAATATCGCATTAAAATATCATTTACTTGACTACTGAGTTTTTTGGCACCCCCTTAAAGTCCGCCTCCGCAGCAAGTGCCTGGAGCGAGGCCAGGTGAGGGACCGCAGAGAGCCGGCCCATCCTCCTGCAGCCCGGGGATGTCTTTGGAGACTGAGGGATGGCTCAAGTAGCTGCATCTAGCAAGCTAAGGCCAGGCCACCTGCAGACAGGGCCAGAAGCACAGCCTGAGAATGCTGCCATGTCTGCCCTCGACACCTGCTGCCATCAAGCTCCCAGCAGCCACCGGGCCACTTTCCTTCCCCATCTGAGCCTGGCCAGAGAACCAGGTGCTTTTCAGGCAGAAGCCCGTGGAAGTGTCAGACCACGGGTGCCCCTTAAATCCCCTGTGTGGCCAGGCGCAGTGGCTCACACTTGTAATCCCAGCACTTTGGGAGGCTGAGGTGGGAGGATCACTTGAGGTCAGGAGATTGAGACCAGCCTGGCCAGTGTGGTGAAATCCCGTCTCTACTAAAAACACAAAAATTAGCCATGCGTGGTGGTGCGCACTTGTAATGCCAGCTACTTGAGAGGGTAAGGCAGGACAATCGCTTGAACCGGGAGGTGGAGGTTGCAGTGAGCCGAGATTGCACCACTGCACTCCAGCCTGGGCGAAAGAGTGAGACTCATACCAAAAAAAAAAAAAGCCCCTGCTCAAACACCTTTGTTGGGTTCTGTCTGTCTTCTTCAGGGAGGAGACAATGGATTCATTGCTGAATGAATGAATGGGTGAATAAGTGAAGGACTGAAGCTCTCCTAGGGGACCATGCTTGGTCTACTCTCTCCTGCCAAGTCCCTGCCTGGCATCCCACCAGGGCCTGCCAGATGGAGCTCCCTGAAGCTGGAGACCACCGTGCCTTCCCCTGCTGAAGGCCTGCCAGAGCACCCACCTGTGGGGCTGGCATCCAGTACCCTCGGTCCATGCAGCAGGTGTGTTCCTGGGTTCCCACTGGGCCAGTACCTTCTGGGGATCCAGGACAAATACAGGCTGAGCTGAACCCAGGGCCCTCTCCCCACATCCGCTGCCCAGGAGCCTGCATGGCTGTCCCATGCCCGTGTTGCCACCGTGTGAATGCTGTGGTCTGCTGCCGCCTGGGTCTCCGTGCCTTGCACCCTCCCTGTCATGGGGGATCTTGAGACAGAGTGGGAGCCCCTCCCCATCCCTGGATGTGCTTGGAGCGAATCTCTGGCTGTTTAACCTGGAACAAGCTACTCAGCCTCTCTGAAACACTTCCCACCTATAAAGTAGGACTGAGAATGCCTGCATTCCAGGTTTGTATTCATACATTCATTCGCCCACAGGACATCCTGCCTAGGAAGCTCTGGATTATTGCCTGGACCTGGGAGGGGCTGACTCAATGGCAGCTATGATTGTATTTCCTCAACTTTATTGAGGTACCTTGTGACAAATGTACACACCCATATAACTGCCACCACCACAGTCATGATATGGAACATTCTTTCCACTGCAAAAAGCCCCCTGTGGCTGTCTACAATCATGCTGCTCACGACCTCTGGCCCCAGGCACCGTGATCATCATTGTCACCATGGCCCCAGACACTGTGATTGTCACTGTCACCGTGCATTAGATTTGTCTTTTTTTTTTTTTTTTGCGGGATCACAGAGCACGTAGTCTTTGGTGTTTTGTCAGCCTCGCGTTTTTGAGGTCTACTCATGTTATTGCCAATATCGATCCTTTGTTCCTTTGAGGACGGAGCAGTGTCCATCCCATGGATAAATCACAACAGCCATTCCATGCAACTGCTGTGGGCTTCTGGGCTGTTTCCAGTTTGGGGCTGTTACAAATAAAGCTGTTAAGCACGGTTGCCAACCAGCCTCTCCGCGGACACAAGCTTTCCTTTTGGGTGAATACAGAAGATGGATTTTCTGATCATATACTAAGTGTGTGTTTAACTTTATCAGAAACTGACAAGCCGGTTTCCATGGCCGCTGTGCCATTCTGCATTCACAACGGCACTGGAGGGACACTCCTCTGGCTTCACATCCTCACCAGGACTTGCCATGGTCCATCTTTTCAGTTTCAGTCGTTCTCATGGAGGCGTAACGGCATTTCTTTGTAGTTTTCATTTGCATACCCCTGTGACTAATGATGGTAAACACTGTTTCATGTATGCTGTTGGTCATTTGTGTGTATATATATTACATATATAATTATATATCATATATAAAATTACATATATAATTATATGTCATACATAAAACTACATATATAATTATGTCATACATAAAACTACATATATAATTATATGTCATATATAAAACTACATATATAATTATATGTCATATATAAAACTACATATATAATTATATGTGATATATAAAACTACATATATAATTATATGTCATATATAAAACTACATATATAATTATATGTCATATATAAAACTACATATATAATTATATGTCATATATAAAACTACATATATAATTATATGTTATATATAAAACTACATATATAATTATATGTTATATATAAAACTACATATATAATTATATGTTATATATAAAATTATATATATAATTATATGTTATATATAAAATTATATATAATTATATGTTATATATAAAATTATATATATAATTATGTTATATATAAAATTATATATATATAATTATGTTATATATAAAATTATATATATAATTATATGTTATATATAAAATTATATATAATTATATGTTATATATAAAATTATATATATAATTATATGTTATATATAAAATTATATATATAATTATATGTTATATATAAAATTATATATATATAATTATATGTTATATAAAAATTATATATATAATTATATATTATATAAAAATTATATATAATTATATATTATATAATATACATAATATAATTATATAATATACTATATATTATATTAATATGTATTATATATTTATTATGCATTTATATATTAATAATTATA
The DNA here is from genome assembly GCF_029281585.2 of Gorilla gorilla gorilla. Lineage (NCBI taxonomy): Eukaryota > Metazoa > Chordata > Mammalia > Primates > Hominidae > Gorilla > Gorilla gorilla. The sequence goes on along the minus strand of NC_073227.2, from coordinate 13,314,051 downwards.
TAATTAATATATAATATATATTATATAATATATTATATAAATAATATATTATATATACAATATATATAATATATAATATATTATATATAATATATTGTTATAATATATAATGTATATTATAATATATAATACATATTATAATATGGAATACATATTTATATTATATTATAATATATAATATAATATAATATATATATATTTTTTGAGACAGAGTCTTGCTCTGTCACCCAGGCTGGAGTGCACTGGCACAATCTTGGCTCACTGCAACCTCTGCCTCCTGGGTTCAAGTCATCCTCCTGCCTCAGCCTCCTGAGTAGCTGAGATTACAGGTGCCTGCCACTACACCTGGCTAATTTTTATATTTTCAGTAGAGATGGGGTTTCACCATATTAGCCGGGCTGGTCTCAAACTCCTGACCTCAAGCAATCTGCCCACCTCAGCCTCTCAAAGTGCTGGGATTACAGGCATGAGTCACCACACCTGGCCCATTTGTATATGTTCTTTAGTGAAGTGTGAAAGACAATAGAATCTCAGGACCCCAAACTCACTATGCCAAAGGGAAAGTTAAGCTGGGAACGGAGTCATGCAAAAACTGCTTTCCTTTTGTTTCCAGAGAACTGTAGTTTCACAACCCCATGTCACATGTAAAATGTAAAACAGAATGGCGTATGACAAATGTAAAATGTAGATTTACAGAGGGTTAGTCTTAACTGTTTCCTGGACTCCCTCTTTTCACATGTAAAACATAGATTTACTGAGGCTCTGATTAGCATATGAGATGTAACTATAAAGACTGTAGCTATCTGCCTCATGGTCCTCCTCCTCCTCCCCTTTTTTCTCTCCTTCTTGCTCTTTCCCCCTTAAACACTGAAGTGTCCCAAACCCCCTTTGGAAAAAGCACAGCTCACAAGTGCTCCTGTGGCTTGCGTTTGACCCCAGGCACATCCTCAACCTTGGCTAAATAAACCTCTGTTGATTGAGCCCTGCCTCAATCTCTTTTTGGTTTATAGTCGTCTCTATTAAACTCTTTTGCCCATTTTTTTAAAAGTTTTTTTGAGATGGAGTATCCCTCTGTCACCCAGGCTGGAGTGCAGTGGCGTGATCTCGGCTCACTGCAACCTCCACTTCCTGGGTTCAAGTGATTCTCCTGCTCGGCTTTCCAAGTAGCTGGGATTACAGGCGCCCACCACCACGCCTGGCTAATTTTTGTATTTTTAGTAGAGACAGGGTTTCACCATGTTGGCCAGGCTGGTCTCAAACTCCTGACCTCAAGTGATCTACCCGGCTCAGCCTCCCAAAGTGCTGGGATTACAGGCGTGAGCCACCGCACCCAGTCTCTTTTGCCCATTTTTAACAGTATTTTTGGTCTTCTTATTATTGAGTTGTGAATAATCAATATTTTGTAAATAATATTGTGTAGAGCAGTGCTTCATCGGACACAGGTGTGAGGGTGCACCCTTGAACTCATATCTAACATGGCACTCTCTGCCAGCTGATGGCTTGCTTTTGCAGTTTCTCATTTTGCGTTTCCTTCAGCCCACAAAACTTCCTGTAAGTTTATTTTGGTGCAGATTGGCTGGCAGCAAATTCTCTTAGCTTTGCGTGTCTAAAAAAGTCTTTATAGTGCCTTCGTTTCTCAGTAACAGTTTTGACACTTTATTCACATACAATGTAATGTACAATCCAGCAGCTTTTAGCATATTCAGAGTTGTGCAACTATCACCATAATCAATTTTAGAACAATCTTATCACCCACAAAAGAAATCCCATACCCTTTAGCAGTCTTGCCTTTATTTTTGGAAGTTTTTTGTGCTTAGTCTAGAATTATTTGATATTTTTCTCAGCATTTAAGAAATGTTGTTCTATTGTCTTCTAGCATACATAGTTTCTGATGAGAAGTCTGGAGTCATACATTTGTTCCTCTGTAAATAATTTTTTTTCGTCTGGCTGCTTTTAAGATTTCTTTTTAGCACTGGTTTTTAGCAATTTGATTAGGATAGATTTGGTAGATTCTGATGTGTTTATAGTTTTCACCAAATTTGCAAAATGTTCAGCAATTACTCCCTTAAACACTTTTTGGTCTCCCTTATCCACCTAGATAGAGAAATAGACCTACATCCACAGATCCCTGAGGTGCTTTTCGTGTTTTTCAGTTTTTTTGTCTCTCTGCTTAAGTTTGAATTCTTTCTAATGCTGTGTCTTCAAGTTTACTGATATTTTCTTCCAAAATACCCAATCTACTGCTAATTCTTTTCATGAGATTTTCCACTTCGGCCATTGTATTTTTCATTTCTACAAGTACCAGTGGTTTCTTTTTATATCTTCCATAACTCTCCTATTATGTTCATATTTCCTTAAAATACTTAAACGTATTTACAGTAGCTATTTTAAAGTCATTATTTGCTCATTTCACCATTCCTGTCATTTCTGGGCCTATTGCTGCAGCAGGACAAGCCACAGACAAAACTCCTCAAACACCGAGTTAAAGAAGGAAGGGCTTTATTCAGCCAGGAGCTTCGGCAAGACTCACGTCTCCAACAACTGAGCTCTCCAAGTGAGCAATTCCTGTCCCTTTTAAGGGCTCACAACTCTAAGGGGGTCTGCATGAGAGGGTCGTGATCGATTGAGCAAGCAGGGTGTACGTGACTGGGGGCTGCATGCACCGGTAATCAGACAGGAACAGAACAGGACAGGGATTTTCACAGTGCTTTTCTATACAGTGTCTGGAATCTACATAACATAACCGATTAGGTCAGGGGTCGATCTTTAACTACCAGGCCCAGGGCACGGCGCCGGGCTGTCTGCCTGTGGATTTCATTTCTGCCTTTTAGGTTTTACTTCTTTCTTTGGAGGCAGAAATTGGGCATAAGACAATATGAGGGGTGGTCTCCTCCCTTATTGCTACTGACTTTTCTTCTGGCTTTGGGTCACATTTTCTAGTTTCCTTTTATTAGGTTGCTGTTTTTTACTATTACTTTTAATGACAAAACCCACAATTACTTTTGCAACAACCTAATACAACTAGTAATTCCTTCCCTCCCTCCCTCCCTTTCTTCCTTTCCTCCGTTTCTTTCCCTTCCTTTCCCTCCCTCCTTCCCTCCCTCCCTTCTTTCTTTCTTTTTCTTTCTTTCTCTCTCTCCCCCTACTTCTTTCCTTCCTTCCTTCCCTCCCTCCCTCCCTCCTTCTTTCTTCCTTCCTTCCTTTTCTTTCTTTCTTTTTCTTTCTTCTTTCCTTTTCTTTCTTTTCTTTCTACAGGATCTTGCTCTGTTACCCAGGCTGGAGAGCAGTGGTGCAATCATAGCTCACTGCAGCCTCAAAATCCTGGGCCCAAGCAATCCTCCCATCTCAGCCTCTCACATAGCTGGGACTACAGGCATGCACCCCAATGCCAGACTAATTTTTAAATTTTTTGTAGAGACAGGGTCTTGCTGTGTCACGCAGGCTGATCTTGAACTCCCAGCCTCAAGTGATCCTCGCACCTCGGCCTCCCAAAGTGGAGGGATTGTAGGCATGAGCTGCTGTGCCCAGCCATCACCAGCAAGTTTTGACTGGACACTGAACACTTATAAATTTTATGTTGTTGAATGCTGGATTTTTAAAAATCTTCTTGTGAAAAGTGTTGGGCTTTGCTCTGGCAGACAGTTTATTTGCAGATCGGCATGATCTTTTTTAAAAAATAATTAATTAAAAAATAGAGATGGGGTCTCTTTATGTTTCCCAAGCTGGTCTCCAATTCCTGGTCTCAAGCGATCCTCCTACCTTGGCCTCCCGAGGTGCTGGATTACAGGTGTGAGCCTCCGTGCCCACCCAGCATGATCTTCCTGAGGCTCGTTTTGTGCTTTGGTAGAGCAGGTTCACTGTAGCCTTTCCTCTAGGGCTGTTTTGTCTTCTGAATGAGACGCGACCTTTTGGCGTCCACACTGCATGCCCTGGGGTTCAACGAGGAATCTCCGCCCGGGACAGGACTCAGATGTTTCCCAAATCCAGGAATTGTTTCGCTCGCAGCAACCTGGTCATTCTCTGCCCCACTGTGTGAAATTCCTCTACGACTACAGGGCTTCATACTTGGTCAAAGACTCCAAGGTACCCGTGCAGATCGGCGCTCTTGCTGTGTGGTGCCCCTGCCCCTCTGGTATTCTGCCCAACATGTTCCAGCCGTGCCTGCCTTTCTAGTCACTGTCTCCTGCCTCAGGACGATGCCACGCTCCCCTTGGGTCTCTCCCCCAACCCCACGCTATCCTTCCGGAAACTGCCTCCAGGAAGGAAGCTGGGGCAATCACAGGCCTCGCCTCGCTTAACTTGTTCCTTTCTCTTAGTTCTGAGCTCCAGAGTCTGGAAATGGTTGTTTCATACATTTTGTCCAGTTTCCTAGCTGTTGATGGTGGCTGGACAAGTCCAGCTCCAGTGACTCCAATGCGACCAGGGCTGTCTGTTATTATTTTTTAAAATAATGGATTAACCAGAGGCGATCTTTCAAACCAACTGTGAGATGTCAACCCTCATCTCTAAGCCACGTACACAAAAATCAAACATTCAGATAATCCCTGGGAGGGAGAGGTCTGACCCAGGTCACGCTATGATGACACAGAGTGACTCTCCCTAGACATACTCCTTGTCATCGTCACCTCCTGTCCTTAGCATCCTCTGACAAAGGTTCCATTTCTGTCTCCGGCACATGCTGTAACCACAGGGAACTGCTTTGGAAACAACATTGAAAACGTCCCCTGCAAACAGGGTGTGGTGAGACAGGGAGTACAGAACAGAAAATAAACTGTTTTTCATGTTTTTATTCTTTGTTTTCTAGAAACAGAACATTTCCTCTGGGAGGAACGAGTCAGGCGCTGGGGAGGGAAGGGGGAGGCAGGCACCACGTAGAAAGGCTCCTGCTCAGCCTCAGGAGGTGCAGGTGGAGAGCGGCCGGTGCAGTCTTGCTGCCGGGATGAGGACCCAGTCTCCGCAGCCAGCACTTGCTGCATGCTTGCTCTATGCCATGCACCAGACCCAAAGCGGGGCAGCCCACCCCTGCCCTCACGGAGCTCCCTGTGAGGAGGCCTCTGTATGCACCAAGACAGAAGGGTGCAGACTATGGGGCCTGGGACAGCCTCGCTGCAGGATGCAGAGGGTGGGTCACGGGAGGGAGCAGGAGGAAGAAGGGAAGGGAGGGAGGGAAGGAGAAAAGGCCCAGAGAGGCAGGGAAAGCAGAGGCCAGGTGCCCACTTACTCACCGGCAGACGGCACACACGAAGCAGTCGGGGTGGTAGGTCTTGCCCAGCGCCGACACCACCTCACCCTCAATGAACTGGTCGCAGCTGAAGCAGCGGGTGCCATAGAGCCTCTGGTAGTCCAGCGTGCAGATGTACTCGCCCTGCCGCACGAAGAAGCCGCCCTCGGCCAGGTCGCAGCCACATGCTGGGGGAGGACGGGCGAGGTGGCGTTAGCGGCAGAGGGGACCATCTCCACGTCCCTTAGGCCCGATGTGCACCCCCCTCCACACACACACCACCACCTGACACAGGCACTGAGGCCTCGGCACACACTTGGGGTGGGTTGCTCAACTCTCGGCGGGCCGGGCTCCTGGGACAGACTCCAGCTCTGGCCCCTGGCCTGGTGGTGAGTGGACTTTCCTTACAGAAGCTTGGGAAAGGGCACTGACCGGGACAAGAGCCAGGCTCTCTTGAGGGGCTGCCCAGCCTCCCACCCTCGCTAGAGTGCCCCCAGCCTCTGTGACCCCGCCAGGGATGGTCCCTGAGCCCCTCCTGTCCTCCAGTGGGCTGTTTCCAGCACTGGGCATACACATCAGGAAGGGGCTAACGCCTGATCACCTACTGTGTGCTAGACTCTGTGCTGGGGGCCGAAGGTTCCCAGGAGGACAGACCAGGTCCTTGTGGTCGGTGCCTCCAGCCCACCTCTAGGCTTCCCACCCCCTCCCCCACTCCTCTGGGTCTCCATGCCCTCATGGCCCTCGACGCCTGTCTCCCCACAGTGTGAACAAGGCCAGACCTGCAGGAGGAGAGAGCCTGTGGACTCCTGAAAGGGAAGCACTTTGTCTCTTTTCCCAACACACACCCGGCCCAGGAAGCTGAAGCCCTGGAGCTCCATGGAGGGCTGAGGGATCTCTGCCAGGTAGGGAAGGGAACACTCGCCCTCAGGACAACCTGCTGGTCACCACCAGCTCAGAGGCCCCGAGTCCATGTCCTGAGACCCGATTGCATTCCTCCCATAAGCTTCCCCTCCAGTGCCCAGGCGACGTGGAGGCCATGCATGGTTTCAGAGGGAGCAGCCCACAGCCTCCCCTGACCCGGCTGGCCCAGGCCCTCCCTGCTAGAGTCACAGAGGAACCCCCTGCAGCCCCAGCCCCTCTGGCCTGGTCAGTCCTGGGTCCTGCCTGCCAGGTCAATGCAGCTCACAGCCACCAAGGAAGGCCTTTGAGAAACCATGTAGCCCTCATATATTTTAAACCTGACATCTAAAAGTTTTCATCACAATGTTAATTGCTTGCAAAGGACGTCGTTTCTGCACATTGTGAATATGGGCACCTTTAAAGTTAACTGTTACATCATTCCTTTGAGGGCATCCAGTGAGATATCGAGGCCAAAGCAAGACCCTCAACATTTGCCTGCAAAACCCCCAACAGCGCTCTGGGAACAAACTGGCTGGAAGCACCAGAGTGGCTGGAAAGCCTGCATTCCAGGGTTTACTTGTCTCCATTTCTCCAAAGAGATGTTCGCTCTTCTGATATGGTGAGACATCAGCCGAGCAGCTTAGATTCCAGATGCCGGAGCTGCCAGGATTCGAATCCCAGCTCTACCCGTGTAGTGTGCTGTGTGTCCCTGGGCAAGTTCCTTAACCTCTCTGGGCCTCCTTGTCCTCATCTAGCACACAGAACCTACTTCAGAGGGGTACACGGCAGCACAGATGAGCATCCCGTGAGCCAGTGCGATGTGAGACCTGAGTCCTGCCTGGCTCAGTGTCGAGGCCCTGGCTGCTGCTCTAATGGCTGCTCCTAAGAGGCCCAAGGCCAGAGATGCTGATTCTGAATTCTGTCTCGAGGTAAAAATGAAAACCCAGAACGAAATCCAGTCTAGATGGTCTGGGAGGGATGAGGGCATGGTGTAAGATGCCTGCACTCGCTCCTCCTGGGCGTTCCGGGGTGTTTATGAGAAACAGCCAAGGACTCCCAGCATCAAAGGGAAGCTCCAGACAGGTGGGCCTCAGCCCTGGGCCAGGGCGCCCTTGCTCTGCACTCCATGCTCTGGCTCATGAAAATCCAGAAGGAAACCTGGGCTGAGGATGAAAATGCTTTGTCCGATCTTGCACCATAGCGTAGACCAAGCAAATGCATCCCAACTGGGGAGAAGCAGAGACTTGGGGGCCTCACTTTGGAGCATTATAGTATTCTGATATCAGCGCCACCTGCCCCAAGACAGTAGCTGGATGGTGACTGGGCTCACAGCACTCTTGGCTCTGGGATTTGTGTATTTCTCTATTCTTCTTAAAGACGTGACGGTGTGAGCTGTTCCTTGAAGGAGAAACATGTGGCAGTGGTGCTGGTGCCCCACTCCAGTGCTGTGAGTCCACTCCCGGGAGCACCAGGCAAGTGAGCACGTCCAGCCCCAGCCGTTATCTGGGAGGTTGCTGGCCAGATTCTAGCTGTCCTGAGTATGCCAAGGTCACCACAAGGTGGTTAAAACCCAGACCTCTGACTGGGCACGGTGGCTCACGCCCGTAATCCCAACACTTTGGGAGGCTGAAGCAGGCAGATCACGAGGTCAGGAGATCGAGACCATCCTGGCTAACATGATGAAACCCCGTCTCTACTAAAAATACAAAAAATTATCCGGGCGTGGTGGCGGGTGCCTGTAGTCCTGGCTACTCGGGAGGCTGAGGCAGGAGGATGGCATGAACCTGGGAGGCGGAGCTTGCAGTGATCCGAGATCGCGCCACTGCACTCCAGCCTGGGTGACAGAGTGAGACTCCATCTCAAAACAAAAAACAAAACAGCAACAACAAAAACCCCAGACCTCTGTCTGCTAAAAATAAAATGTTCAAGTTCCCTGGTCATTTTAGAAATCCTTATGGAGACAACACATTGTTCTTATATTGCATTTTACAATTTATCAAATTAGCACAGACACTGGCGGGAGGCAGGGCAGGTGGGGGTGATGGGAGCACCATCCTTTGGGCACACGCTGTGTTCATTTACGAGAAACAGGCAGGAGAGGGTGGCGGCCGGGGGGAAAAGATGAATCAACATCACTTTCTGGAATATCATTTGGCACTGACTCTAAGGAATGTGAAAACTTTTCCCGCCCTTTGACCCAGCAGTCCCTCTCCTGGGATTGTCCCAAGGAAATGACCATGACTGTCACAGAAATTCAGTTGCAACAATGTTCCCTGCATTATGGGTACAGTAAAATGTTGTAAATAGATGCCTGGGCTTTAGAGTCAGGCAGCCTGGGCTTGAGTCCTTGCTTCTTCCACTTACCAGCTGTGTGACCTTGACCAAGTTACTTACCCTCTCTGAACCTCAGAGTCCTCATGTGTAAAATAGAGTTAGCAGTACTGATCTTGCATGGTGGCTGTAAGAAATCAGTGAGATGAAGGCAGGGTGCGGTGGCTCACACCTGAAATACCAGCACTTTGGGAGGCTGAGGGGGGCGGATCACCTGAGGTCGGGAGTTCGAGACTAGCCTGACCGACATGGAGAAACCTCGACTCTACTAAAAATGCAAAACTAGCTGGGTGTGGTGGTGCATGCCTATAATCCCAGCTACTCGGGAGGCTGCGGCAGGAGAATCACTTGAACCCGGAAGGCGGAGGTTGCGGTGAGCCAAGATCGCACCACTGCACTCCAGCCTGGGCAACAAGAATGAAACTCCATCTCAGGAAAAAAAAAAAAAGAAAAAAAAAAAAGAAATCAATGAGATGAGGTCTAACAAGTTGATTAGCCCAGTGTCTGCCTGGAAATGATGTTGACATCCAACAGTGCAAGAGTGACGACTACATTTACTGTGGGGCATGCATTGGAAGGAGTTTGGGAGGATATTGACATGAATGTGAGGAATCTGCATGGTGAGGAAAGTGCCCACACACTAAATTGAAGCGAACGAATCAGGTACACGGCACGCCTTCACATTTTAAAGAGACTCAGACCAGGGGAAACCTGGGAGGAATATACACCCAGATGCGAACAGGGACCACCCAAGGTGCTGTCCACCCACTGCTATTTTTCTATATTGGTGAGTGGAAGACGGAGATGCCAATTCACATCAAAACACAAGAAAACAGAGAACCCCAGGGGCCTGAGTGAGCCTTAACCTGGGCGAGGGCTCCAGGGCTGGCCGGGCATCGCGGCTCCAAGTCTTGGCCCAGCCTGGCTCAGGATCCCCTTCTGTGAATAACAGGGGGATGAGGCAGACGTCATCTGAGATTCCTCCTGCCGGGACTTTCACAACTCTGCCATGTGATCTTGACACTCGTGCCCTGTGCGGCTTAGGCTGTGCGGAACAAGGAGTGCCCTGGGCCAGGGCCAAGGCCCACCTGTCTAGAGCTTCCCTTTGATGCTGGAGGCCCATGGCTGTTTCTCATAAACGCCTGGAACGCCCAGGAAGCACATGTGCAGGCATCTTGCACCAATCCTTCATTCCTCCCAGACCGCCTAGAACAGGCGGCTATTTATAGTCCCAGACGGATGCATCCTCAGGGACAACTCCACCTGCCTTACATGCGTAGCTCACGGGCTCTCCTCCCGGACACACGTCCTTCCCTCCCTGCCTGTTTTCTTGGCTCTTGCTAACACTGTGGACTTGCTCAGTTCCACTTCCAATAGGACCAGAAAATGCCTGCTTTCCCGAGGGCACACATGGGTGTGGCCTCATCTTTTCATCATTGCATTAACAACAGATCACAGTTAAAACATATTCCCAAAGCACAGAGCTCAGCCACCCTTTGAAGGCCAAGTAAAGCACATTTGTTTTTCCAGGCATTCTGTGCTATGCGTTTGACGTATTTATGTTCTGCATGTATTCCCATTTGTAGAGTAAGGACAGAGCCAGCTGGATCTCAAAGACATCCAGAATGAGACACCTTCACACCCCTCATCCCAGCCGCCATCGGCTCCAGCCTAGGTGCCTGCACCTGCCTCTAGCCTCCTCCTGACTCCCACCCTGGCCTCCCTGCACCAGCAAGCACCCAGAGATCCATGGAAACCTACAAGGATGGAGCAGGACCCTCCTCTGTGCTTCCTCGCTGGTGTCAAAGCCACGGTCTTTGCAGGGATGCAGAGGGTCTATCTCCCTAATCCCCTTGGTCATTCTGCTTCAGCCACATGGGCCTCCTGCTGTTCCCAAGCCTGCCTGCTTCCGGGTCTCTGCACTGGCTGTTCCCTCTGGTGGGAATGCTCTTCCCTCACTAACTTCCTCACCTCCTTCCACCAGGCTTTGCCCAAAGGTCACCTCCTCCGTGAGGCCCACCCTGACCACCCAGTTTGCATCTTTCCTTCCCTAGCAGGGCTCACTTTCTAGCACATGATGAAATTTGCTTATTTATTCTTTATCATGTTTATTATCTGTCTCCTTGCATTAGAACTGGTCCCCATCCCCATAACGGGACGTCTGTCTTGTTCATGGCTATCTCCCAAATACCCTGAACAGTGCCTGGCACATAGTAGGTGCTCAATAAATAGTCATTGAATGACTTTTCCTTAGAAAAACTGGGTTGAGACACCTGCCTAAGATCCACATGAGCTGTAGGTGGCAGAGGTGGAATTCGAATGCCCAAGCCTGGGGCAGCCACGGACAAGAGGATAATCATATGATTTCACAGATTTTCCCAGGTAAACTGAGGCACAAGTAAGTGCCTGGGTAGTGGGAACCCAACACAGTAGGAGTTCTTGAATTGTCTTCCCTGCTAACAGATCCTGCTTTGGCTCAACTGGTAATGTGCCCACCTGAGGACGGCCATGATTGGGCTAAGTCAGCCACGATCCCCCCGTTCCTCTTTGCCACTGGGGGTGAAAGTGTGACCGAGTTCTGGCCAATGAGTCATATGGGGAGTCTATGGGGACTTCAGGAAAGGGTTCTCCTCCCTAATGAGAGGGAGGGTTATGTGAGGAGAGAGGCTTTGCCTGTGCACATCTCCAGGCTGGATGCCATGTGGTGAGAACGTGATGTTGGAGCAACAGCAGCCATCTGAGACCATGAGGAGAGGCACTGCTGACACGCACAGGGTGCAGTGTGGGAGAGGGAACGTTTGGGCATCCATGATGACCCTGGTGAGTTGTTTAATTAGCCAGCCCTGGGGTAGGGGTGTGGGGCTACCTCCAGACTTCGTGTTAAGATGACAAATATCCATGTTGGATATTTATGAGTTGGGTCTTCTTTTTATTCATCCCAAAGCACCCTCAATGATTCATAAGCTGCACTCTCATGAGAGCCTGGAGAGAAGATTAATGCAAGACTGCAAGGTCCTCATGCTTAAACAAGTGCAGCTCATTTGAAAGCTTGCAGGAAATCGTAGTTACTCTGTGCCATTCTCCAGCACAGAGGCCACCCACTGAAGGCAGAGCTTTCCCAGGAGAAGGGGTGGTCACTGCCCTGGCTGCCACATCTGCAGGGCCAACAGGCCTGGCACAGGTGCCTGGCACAGAGTGAGACTCTAACTGGCTGTGGGTGGGTATGTGGTGGATTTTGGCACTGGGCCTGCCCTCAGACCCCTGCTACTGCTGGAGTCCATGGTCACTAATCATCTTGGGTGATGGAGTGTGAGTCCCCAGCCCTGGGTCAGCCTGCCATTGACACTGTCTCATCCCACCGCCTGTCGCTGGCGAGGAAGAGGTTATGGTTATTCCCACATCCACTGAAGGAGGCTGAAGTGGCCTGCCCAGGTGACAGAGGAGGGGGACCCGGGGCAGTTTCCACCAGCTATGAGTCCGCTGGGTCACAGGAGGTGATGAACTTGACTCGGGTCTGATGCATTTTGCTGCACGCCCAAGGTCTGTGCTTATGGAAATCCTTTCAAATAAAGTGCAAGCTTCCCCTTTGTCTTTTAAAATAGGCTTTTAAAAAGAGGCATCTAATGGATTTTGCTTTCCAGAAATGTGGCAAATGTATCTTTACGGAGAGCTGAAAAAATTGCACCAGCTAAATCCCACGATGCCCTGGAAAGCCCAAATGAAAAGCATGAAATCCACTAGCTGCAGGGAGAGAAAGGCCAGGGTGGAGGCCACCCCTTCTCCCAGGCAATCGCTCCGTGGCGCTGACACACCCCCTTCGCTTTGCAGCCTGGGCGGGGGATCTCGAGGCTCAGGAGGGCAGGTGGACCACTTGCTTGTTTTTGGAAATGTGGGAGGAGGGAGGCCGGCCACACTCACACCCACAGCTCGTGCACTCACTCTCAGAAAACAAATCCTTCCCCGCGTGTGCCGGAGAGCGTGCTGTTCACTTCATTGTTCTTCCAAAGTAGCCCCCAGAACTGCCATCCTGGGGGTGTCCCTGGGTCCCCCCATGAGGACTGGGCTTCACGCTACCTTTGTCAGGGCAGTGGTATTGGGGTACCTGGGATGCCAGGGTGCTATGGGGAGAATTCACTGAGGGCTGAGCCAGGCTGTGGATGTACAGGGAATCCCTGGATCCAGGTGATTCTTGGGGCATCAAGTGCCCCCAGTGATGTCCCTGATAGTTACCCATGTCCTTGGACAGAGTCTCAGCATCTCTGAAGGTCGGGGCTGGGGTCTGCCTCAGCCCAAGGGATTCAGGGCACTCCCACTCCTGCCAGAAATGGTGTAGCCCCCTTGGGGTCCCAGGGCCAGTGGAGAGCTGGCTGAGCTCAGCGTCTTCCCTAAGTCACCGACCCCCTGCAGGGCTCCAAGTGCCGCGCTGTGGACTCTGACCTCCTCCAGGGCCAGCAGCACCAGGGTTGGTTCTCAGATGGTCCCCTTTTAGCAGCAGAAGACTCTAGACCATTGGTTTTCAAGCTTCCTTTTCAAGCAACAGGACTCTACACACAGTCTTTAGACTGCGCCTGCAGACATGAACCGGACTAGTGGACAATGTCTGCACTCCGATGGGCAGCACTGGAGACAGCACCTGCTCCCCTCCTGCTCCCGCTCACACCCAGGAGACCCTCAAGGCGCCTCCACAGAAACCCAGGAGGGAAGACCCTGGCCCAGGGCTGCAGACACGCCTGGAATGCAAACCCTGGGCAAGCTCCTCGTGCTTCCAGACCTCAGTGTCCCTCTTTCTGAAACACAGTCACATGTCCCCCTGGGCTGCTGGTGTCGGGAGGATTGATTCCCTTCCGTCTGGAACAGCCTTGCTTCTGCCAGGCGGATTTCTACTCTCGAGGTTCTAGCCAGCACGCCACCTCCTCTGCGAAGTCCCTTCTGGAGTCTTCGAAATCCTTCCCTGTGGGCATCCCCCCTACACACACATACGTGGTTTTTACTATAAAAAGCCACCTTTTCAAATCGTATTGCACACCTTACCTAACATTATCTCCCTCAGCAGACAGCGAATGTGTCCATGCTAAAGCTTGTGCCTTCCTGGTCTTTAGAACATTCAAGAGCCTGGCGCACAGCAGGGCCTCCTAGAGCCTTTGTGGAGCGGATGAATGCAGCCCGCAGCCATTGGATGGGGGCCGTGCAACGCCTAATGAAAATCATCATGCTCAATTATCGGCTTGTGGCACATTTCCTAGTTTTGTTTGCCCAGAAAAAAGCAAACCGTCAGCGCACTAGGGTTCATCGAGGGTCGTTATGGTCAAGCGAGTGTGAATCTCCAAATGGCCCAGGGGGCCGTCATACCGAATCCGCAGAAGGCAGGCAGGCACGGGGCCGCACACCGCAGCAGGGATTTGCAGTGTCCTTAATGTGATTCCTTTAAAACTGCAAACTCCTCGGGTCGACATCCATCAAATTGGTTTGATTTGCACATCCCTTCCTCCCGTGCTATTTTTAATCTATTTTTAGAAAATTAGCAACGGCACATGCGTTATCTTTGTATAGGAAGGAGGAACAGGCTGGAGGGACACTCGGCATGGGCCATCTCCGTTGGCGGGGCCCGGTTGGCGGGGCCTCACGTGATTTTTTTTTGTTTTGCTTTTTTCTCATCTTTTCAGGATGATTGGAATTCAGTAGATTATTTACATTATTGTTTTATAGTCATAGAGAAATTGAAGTGATTTTAGTCTGGAGTAATGGTAGTATTCGCAGTGCTACTTCGGGTGGGGGTCCCCGCGTGCCTGGGATCCAGCAAAGGTCCCGCGTGTCCCCCACTATTGAGTTCATGCGGCTGACCATGACTGTTTATTTACCTGTGTGGCTACAGCGCTCAGGTGGCCACCTTCCTCTGGCCGCAGGACCAGAATTCTCTGAGGCTGGGTGCAGCCACACGAGGACACCCCTAGGGACCTGGACCCTCATCCCCTGACCCTCCCCACTCTGGCGATTTCTCCATCACACCCACAAGTGACAAGGCTATGTTGAAAAGATCCCACTCTCCTATGAAGATTCTGTATCTGGAGTGTTCTCCAGTATCCCAGGCCCAGGCAGAGCTTCCCAGGAAGCTTTGCGGGCCCAGGATCGCCGCTGGGAGGCCCGTTTCAGGGGCCACACTGCAGGGGACCGGGGGACACTCACCTTTACAGACGAAGCACTTGATGTGGAAGTACTTGTCCTGCACCCGCAGCACCTCGCCCTTGCACACATTTCCACACGTGTTGCACAGGATCGCCGTGCTGGGCGACTTCTCCAGCGGGCTGGGAGCAGCCTGGGGCTGCGACACTGTTGGGAAAGAGAGAAGAGCAGCGTTCAAGGGTGGATGTGTGAGGCACAAAGGTGAGCAAAGCAGGGGTGTGAGGATGCAGAGCTGACCCTCCCAGCGGGCCCCACACCCACCAGCACGAGCCGCACAGGGCATCGGGGTCGGTCTGTTGTCTCATTTTGCCTGGGGACCCACAGGAGTCAGATTATGCAGGGGTGAGGGGCCAGAGGGTGAAGGTCATCTGGTCAACCCCCAGTGTGGGCTCCTGTCTACAGCAGCCCCATGCAGGGAGGGGCCCGTGCTTCTCATCCACATGCACAACTGCGGCAATGAGGCCATCACCTCCCCACCTGGAAGATGGCCCAACCACTGCTGCCTTAACCTGGCACGACCTTACCCTCAGGGGTCTCAGGGACAAGGCACCCCTCTGTGAGCTCAGTAACCCTCAGCAGCAGGGACCAACATCCTCTCAGCAGCCACGGTCCTCAGGGGAGCTCACTTCCAATTTCCTCTGGGTCCTGGGACATGGAGCTGAATATTGCTGCAGTCCCCTTAAATCTCCCTTAAAGCCACCACAGCACAGGACATTTAAGGAGTGGATGGATGGACAGGTCAGGATGGATGGTCACAGGGCCTGACTGTGGGGCTCCCGGGGACCAGGCAGGGGGACACACTCCTCATCCCCATCTTCACAAAGCATCTGCAGAGACCAGCGCCCAGGACAGAGGGCCACGGCCCAGAAGCCTCGGGTCTGCCCTTTGAGGGGCTCCCAGTGGGCATTAGGGATGGCCAGGTGAGCAACAGTGACCACCAGGTGGCCGACCTGGCATCGCTTTGAAGCTTGAGGAGGAGTTGGTAGATGGAGGTGCAGGATCTGGATGTGGAGCTCTGCCAGGCACAGAGCCAGCCACACAGGACCCAGGCAGGACCCAGCTGCCCGGACAAGTGGAGGCAAGTGCTGGCCTGCGAGAGTGAATCAGCATGGGGACTGAAGGCTCAGACCCCAGGGCAGGCACAGGTGGCAGGCAGGAGGTTCTGTGTCTAGTGCTGCAGTCGGCAGAACAATGCTCCCAAGATGTCCCCTTTCTAATCCCCGGAACCTGTGCATATGCTTTCTGACATGGCCAGAGGGGCTTGCAGGTGTGACTAAGTTAAGGGCTTCGATGGGATATGATCTGATTATCTAGCTGAGCCCAACATCATCACAGGGGCCTTAAAATCAGATCATTATGCGGCTGTGGCCAGAGGGAGGCGTGACTGTGGAAGAAGGTCAGGGAGATGACACATTGCTGGCTTTGAAGGCAGAGGAAGGGGCCACAAGCCAAGGAATGTGGGAGCCTTGGGAAGCTAGAAAAGGCAAGGAAAGGATTCTCTTCCAGAGTCCTCAGAAGAAACCAGCCCTTCTCACACCTTGATTTTAGCCCAGCAAGACCTGGTGGGCACCGTGACCTCTGCAACTGGAAGCTAATAAACTTGTGTTGTATTCAGTTTGTGGTCACTTGTTACAGAAGCCAGGGAAGATAATGCAGTGGTCAACCTGTCAGATAGGTGGGGGACACAGGGGCTGAGGCACCAAGCCCCTCCCCTCTGCCTTCTGCCAGCCACTCCTTGTTTGGGAGTGAGAGCCACCAACAGCAAGGACCACCCCAGTGCAGCAGCCCAGGGCGGGCTTTCACTCGGCTAGGGCTGCGCCCCATGCCTTCTGCTCATGCCAAGTTCACCCCGAACGATCTCATTGACAGACTGAACACACAGACAATGGCCGGGCCCAGAGAAAGGCAGAGCTCAGACAACACCTGCAGCTGCCGGCCCAGGAGTCAAGTCCGGCCACGGTACCCAGCCGGGAAGCCAGCTGCATGGCAGACTCGCAGGGAGGCGACTACTCTCCCTCGACAACCAGGAGGTTAAACAATAACTCGGTCCCACATGGCCAGGACTTGACTCACAACTGGCAGCCGTCCTAATTCGTGCCCCCGCTTTCCAGTTACGATCATTTGGAGAAAGCCAAATACATCCCTAACCAATCACACAGGACGCCCCCCTTCTGGGAGCCGCCTCCAGTCCCCTGAGGCCAACAGCCTCCATGGGGGCTCACCGGGAGCCATCCTTTCCTCTCAGAGGCTTCCCCACCACTTGCCTGCCCATGTGGGCAACTCCCTTGCCACAGCGGCTCTGAGAAAGTTGCCTCCATTTGTCCTCACGTCTTCCTTTATTTCCACAGCAGTCTAATGCCAGCTCCCCGTCTTGGTCTGGGTTCCCATGAAGCCGGCCTTGAGACCAGGCTGTGGGTGCGATGGTCTATTTCGGGGGCCCCAGGCACCAGGCCAGAGCGAGGAGTGGGGAAGATGAAAGCTGGTGGCAGGTGTGTTGTTGAGCTGCTCCCCACGTGGGAGAGGGAACTCAATGGGGCCGTCCAGGAAACCCTGCGTAGCATGTCCCAGCTCATCCCGTGGAAGGAAGGGAGGCCGGGGCACTGGCCCCCCACCACCTGTCCCCTGAGTGCAAGAGCTGCTCCAAGGCGGAACTCCCAGCCCCCTCTTCTGGTCTGCCTGGCGTATAGGCTGAGTGAGTCTCTGAGGCACAGAGCCAGGGGTGCTGCAGATGCCAGGGCTGGGCAGCCTGCAGGTGATGGGGCATGGCCCACCTGGTTGCAGTCGAAACCACAGGTGGGCCGAGGGATGTGGCACAGGCCCAGAAAACACCTGCCCCCCTTCATTTGAGGGCTAAGCGTATTCACGCACAGACGTACTCACTCACATATATTTACCCAATTGCTAAATGCCAGCACTGATTGAGCTCTGAGCCTAGAAGGTCTCCTCATCTCCCTGGTAAAAATCCAGTGACTGCATCTCAGACAGAGGAGGCCATTTCCCCATCCAGTTCCAACCTGCCCCTAAGCGTTCCCAGAACCCCACATCCCGGAAGCCACCGATCTGGCCACCCATCCTCGCCTAGGGTCCCTGCTCACGGATGGAACTGTGACGGGACAGCGCAGAGGAGGAACCTGGGTCACGCTGGGGCCGCAGGTCTTTCCAGGCCAGCGGTTCCAAACAGACCAAGGGCGGTGGGTGTTAGCTGTCTGGGGATGAGGGAGAGGGGTTGGCTTGGGAAGCAGGTACGGGAAAGGAGATGAATGGCATGAAAAATAACTCAGCACCACCCTGGGCCTGCCTCCGGTTTTGCAAACTGGATGGGGCACAGCCCAGTGAGGGTCCCTGTGGGCTCAGTCTGCAGCCGCTGGAGGCCACCGTGGCCTTTCTCACTCTGGTTGAGTCCACAGCAGGCTTGTCCCACGCGCCTTTTGCCTGCGGAGTCATTGTAGAAACCACCTCATCCGTTATTTAATAAAGATGGTGGGGAGGGTACAGCAGGTGAAGGCTTTCTGGGCTGGAATCGAAGCCTCCCAGTACAGAACGAGGATTAGAATTGTGGACTGAACTTCAAATGGTGCCTCTCTCAGCCACGCATGGCCCAGACCATGGGGGCCCCTGTAGGCTGCCACACGGGTGATGCACCCAGTCCACATCTGAGGCTCAGTCAGAGCTCACAGGGGTGGGGGCCGTGCATCTTCAAGACGCTTATGTTCTCATCTATTGGCAACAAAGAGAAAAATGCACAAGCATCTCTTCATGATCCGACAAGGGAGAGGTTCACGCTGCTGGAATCTGGCCCAAATCCAGCCTGAGGGAAGTGTCAGCTTCAGATTCCCGGGGGACAGCGTGGGTGGTGGGGTCAGCTGGCCTGGGATGCAGGCTCAGCTGGCCTTCTGCATGGTGTGACCTCAGGTGAGGCCCTGAAACTCCTGGTCTTCTGTCTGTGTGTCTGTCTGTCTCTCCATCCAGGCATCCATCTTCTTCTTGTGTTACCTGGCCCCAAGGATGCCAGGACCATGAGCAATAATGCTCCCATAGCAACCAACCCAGCAAACAACAAGTGCTCAATACACAATTGTGATGGTTATTTTCAAGAACACTGGCCTGACATCACTGTTTCCAGGCGACTGGAAATATACTTGGTCGGGGGTGGCGGGGGTGGGGTGTGGGGGTGAGGGTTGGGGGAAGCTGCTAAGAGCATGGATTTGCTTGGAGGCCCCAATCTCGCCTGCTGGGGCCGCCTCCGAGGCGTCTGGGGGCTGCAGGGTCATGGCGGAGGCGCTGCCCTCTCGCGATGGGAGATAGACATTGCGCCGTGGGGACGCCGCTGCCTCCATGCAGGTGCCGCTCCTACAGGCTTCCCTCCAGCTGGCCCTTTCTGCCAGGCCCTGGGACCACAGGTAGGTAAGTGGGTATGCGCTTGCCTCCCAAGAGGGTTCATTCCTCACCTGGCTGCAGCTGCCAAATTGTGAGGACGGCTAGGGGGGCAACAGCCAAACCATGCAAAAGCAGGGGCCAGGTGTCATTCTCTGTTCCCCCAAACCTGGCCCAAAGTCAGCCACGTGTTTTACATTAAAAAGAAGTTTCAAGTGGTCCTTCAGCAGGCGAATGGATAAACGAGCTGGGATGTATCCAGACGATGAAATATTATTCACCAACAAAAAGAAGCATGCCATCACACCGTGAGAAGGCATGGAGGGACCCTCAATGAATACTGCTAGCTGGAAGATGCCAGCCTGGAAAGGCTATGCCCTGCAGGATTCCAATTATGTGACATGCTGGAAAAGGCAAAATGAAGGAGACAGTAAGAGGATTGATGGTTGCCAGGGCTGGGATCAATGGAGCACAGGGCGTTTTTAAGGCAGTGATGCTGCTCTGGGCAATACTGTAATGGTGGATCCACGACACTGTACATTTGTCCAAACCCATAGAACCTAGAACACTAAGAGTGGCCCCCAATGTAAAGTATGAACTTCGCTTAAGAATACATCAACGTTGGTACAGTTACAACAAATGCACCTCACCAGTGCAAGGTGTTAATCATAGGGAAGACGGGATGGGAGCACATCGGAACTCTCTGTGTCTTATCTAGAAACGAAGAGATGCTCTGAGAAATAAAATCTATCAAAAAATTTAAAAAATTCTAGGCCAGGCGCTATGGCTCACGCCTGTAATCCCAGCACTTTGGGAAGCTGAGGCGGGTGGATTACTGAGGTCAGGAGTTTGAGATCAGCATGACCAACATGGCAAAACCCTGTTTCTACTAAAAATACAAAAATTAGCCGGGTGTGGTGGTACACACCTGTAATCCCAGCTACTCGAGAGGCTGAGGCAGGAGAATCACTTGAAACCCGGGAGGCAGAGGTCGCAGTGAGCCAAGATTGTGCCACAGCAATCCAGCCTGGGTGACAGAATGAGACCCTGTCTCAAAAAAAAAAAAAAAAAAAAAAAATTTAAAAAGGAATTAACCACAATTGCGGCAGGTTCATTTCACTGCAATTTCAAGATTGGCTCCAATAATTTGGCTTAACAAGTCTCTAACTGTGATAATAACATAAAACATAAACTCAAGTGCTAAGAATCTATCACACAGGGGCTGAGAGTATTTAATCCCTCGTGATAATGAAACCCCAGCCTTGGGAAGCCCCACCGGGAATAACAAAAATGATTGCTGGTGTCGTTAACACACAACCTTCACAACAAAGGGACGTGGCTCTCTCAGGAAATCCCCCTGCCTCCCCCTCCAGGCTGGACTCCTGGTCTGCCACCAGCCAGCCAGAATGGGAGCCAGCAGGGTCCGGTTTGGACCCACCATCAAGGGGCAGCGGTGTGACTTTGGTGAATGGATTTAACTCTGCAAAGCCTCAGTTTTCACATCTGTAAATCAGGGCTTGATCTTAGGAGGATGTTTTAAATGTCCACTGAAGTAGAGAAAGCTCCACGTGCAAGGTCTGACAGGTGGCCGTGAACAGTAGCTGTTAGCTGAGTCCTCTCCAAGGCTCAGAGACCAGACGTGCAGGCCGCAGGGTGGAGGGGTCAGATCAGGGGTGGCTATCAGAAAGAGGAAAAATGATGACTCTGAGGTCCACTCAAGGTTTCCCAGTCCAGAGCGGGAGTCCACAAGCATTTTCAGGAAAAGGCAAGACAGTAAATACAGTGTAGGCCTCAGGGACACCACAGTGAACACAACAGCCACGGTCTCAGCCCTCGACACTCTCGTTTGTTCCATACCATGCCCCATAGGAATGGTCAGTCATCCTCATCTCACAGATGAGGATGCCAAGGCTAGGAGATGGTCACACGGCTAAGAGACTGAGGCCCAGCTCAGGTGTGTCCGAGGCTCCTCCTCCCACCCCTTCCATCACCTGCTGGGCTGCAAACCACGTGTTCACTTGTTCAACAGACACGGGAGCAGACGCACTGTCAGGTACTGGAGAGAGAGGTGTGCCATTCAGCACCACACCAGCGTGACAGGCACAGGAAGAGGGACATGGCAGGCCAAAAGGGCATAGGCAGGGGGGCAAACTCCTCTTTCTGCCCAGCGAACCAGCTCTCACGACCCAGACAGCAGAGTCCTCATCATTCTGTGATCTCTGGGAATGTTTTTTCTTCTCTCGAGGCAGGGTCTCGCTCTGTCAACCAGGCTGGAGTGCAGTGGCGCAGTCTCAGCTCACTGCAGCCTCAACCTCCCGGGCTCAAGCCATCCTCCCACCTCAGCCTCCCGAGTAGTTGGGACCACAAGTGTGTGCCACCACGCCCAGCTAATTTTTGTATTTTTTGTAGACACGGGATGTCGCTATCTTGCTCAGGCTGGTCTCACACTCCTGGGCTCAAGTGATCCTCCCATGTCAGCCTCCCAAAGTGCTGGGATTACAGGCGTGAGCCACCGTGCCTGGCTGGGGATTTGCTTGACTGTTTATTTCCGATCTGTGCCCACGGATCTATATTTAGTTCCACCCTTCTCTGAGGGCCCAGTGAACTTTGGACCTCTGAGCATGTATTCCTGGTTTGGCCAAAGACCACCAGCTGTGCTCGCCTTGTTCTCTTGCTTTCCTCGTTTGCTCTGGAGGTAAATCCACCTTGAGAATGGGCAGGGGACCCCCTTGTGTACTCACACAGGGGAAAACTTGGGGTCTGCCCATGGCAGGGGTTCTCATCGGAGGCCCGCTCCATCCGCCAAGATGATTTCAGAAAGCTCCCCGTCTGCTGTTTGTATCATCCAAATGGCTGGCTTGGGGTTTCCAAATGTCCTAAGGATGTTCTAATAATATTCAGTTTTCTAAGCCTACACACGCACACATGAACTCCAGAGGTCCCGGCTCACCCAGAGCGGGTCACAGGACACACAGTTCCAGCTTCCCTTTCACACCTTTCCTTCTGACCATGGCAACGAGCAGAGAAATACAGAGAGGGGCACAGGGCTGTGTGCAGGCACAGCAGGGAGATGAACCGGTGTACAATCAGGGAGGGCTTCTGGGAGGAGGTGACACGAACTAGAAGCTCAGAGGATGGGCAGGCACCTTCTGGGACAGGAGCAAGCACACATCACAGTGCTCAGCTCACCTTCGTTGTGGCACAGCCCTGACACATGGGTGGCTGCTGTCCACTGGCCTGCCTGCCTGCCTCCCCTGGCCTGGAAGCCCTCATGGGCGAGGGCTGTGCCCGAGGGATTTGTCTCCCTAGGGCCAGGTGCTGAGGAGACCAGAGCTGATGCTGGCCCTGTGCTGACATGTGCTCAGCCAGTCCTTGCCGGGAGACAGGCATGGCTCTCACACACCATGGGGCCACACGCACCCTGTGCCAGCTCTGCCCTGGGGCACAGGGCTTTCTCTGGGCTAATTTTATGAATATGGAATTAAAGCGTACAGGCACACGCACTTTGCATCCTCATGGATCCTGCCACACTGTCTTTTCGGGGACTTACAAACCCCCGCCCGTGCCTTCCAGTGTGTCCCCTCCCTCAGGTTCTCACTTTATAGGTCGTGCCTCGGTTTAAGAGCAGGTCCAGGCCTCCCTACTGCCCTGCCCAAGTGTTACTTGTTAGAAAATCATGCCGGATCACAGGCGGGCACTTCCTTCCTAACCTACTTAAGGGCTGGCTGCTAATTATAACCATGAACCGAGGACACTGCTCTCTGGAGCCGGCCCCATTCTCACCACGGCCATCACAGCCTGGGCTTGGCAAGGGAGCTCTGCAGGTCCAGACAGGGCGACCCTCTGTTCAATCCCCCTTTAAGCAAAGATGCACTGGGCACTCTCTCCTTGCCAAGAGCTAGGCCAGCACGGGGCCGATGTTGGGCAGCCACCGCCCCGTCCCCAAGCAGTCACCAGACAGTTCTGGACACAAGAGCACACAGAAAGCTCATGGTGCCAGTGCTGTGGGACCCCAGGCCCAGGGACACTCCTCCCGGGGCCCACCCAGCTCTATTTCAGTGGTGACATGAGACACCTGCGGGGCGCCCTGGAACGCCCACCAGGAGACAACCTGGCCCTCTTCCAGTTCCCCAGGATTGCAGTCTGGCTTCTCCCATCTGAGTCCTTGACCTGCCCATGGCCAGACCACGGGTCCTTGAGGACCGCAAACAGCTTGGCTCTGCTTTGGGGTCCTGAGGATGGACGCAGGGCTTGTGCGCAGATGTGTGCAGATGAAACTGATTATGGAAAAATACCTCAGGCTCCTGACCTCCACATGCCCCTCTCAGCATCACTGTCACCCCAAACTACGACCTCCTGGGGTGTCATCCACCCTGGCCCTCAGTGCCCTGCTCAGGGCTGGCCCGGACATCGGCAGCCAAACTCCTCTATCTGTCCAGCGAACCAGCTCATGAGGGGAATCACTTGAGCCCATGAGCCACTCCTCCTTTCGCGCTTGCCTGCTGCACAGAACACATCCTTTGACATCCATCTCCTCTGTAGGGCCAGTGGGCTCCATGCCTGCTGGGCTCACCTGAAGGCCCAGCCCCCTGCCAGTGCCTGAACCCTAAGATGTGCTTGGGGAACAGGATGAACCTATGCATCTCACTCTGACCCGCAACCACCTTCCCCTCAGCATGCGACAGTAGCATCCAGCCATCTCAGCACCTCCCACGGTGTCCTTCTGGAAGCCTCTGAGCTTATCCCTCTGAGCTCCCCACGGGCTGTCTGAGCAAAGCCCTGTGGCATGCTGCATCTTCAAAGGTGACGATCACAACAACCGTTCTTACATGCTCTCCTACAACACTGTGTCGACCCTTCTCCTATTACCTGATGGGGTCTAAAGCCCCTCACCTTGAACCTGGGTGGACCTCTGCAACTGCTTTGACCAAAAGGATATGACAGAAAAGACACCAGGCAGCTTCCAAGCTGGGTCATCAAATACCCCCAGCTTCTGCCTTGCTTTCTTAGGATGCTCATTCTGGGAACCTGGCGGCCATGCTGGGACGAAGCTCAAACCACTCCACGCTGTGACCACGCATGGAGCCCACATGCCGCTATTCTGGCAGAAGGACCACAGAAGTCCCCACGGATGGCCAGCAAGAAGTTTCAGCAAAGACGCCAGTGGAGGATTCTGGCTCCCAGCTCTTGAGTCACTCTCAGCCTTTGGGTCGGCCCAGTGAAACCACAGACATTGTGGAGAGGAGACAAGGCATACCCACCGTGCCCTTTCTGAATGGCAGCCCCTCCCAACCCGTGAATGTAACAGGATGTTTGTCTTATGCCACTGAGGCTTGGGGTGGTTTGTTAGGCAGCCATTGAAAACCAGAATGCCACCACAGTGATGGCCCCAGACATCAAAAGACCTCTTTGCAAAGCTTTTGCTCACATCATTTCTATGCAGCTCTCTCTGTGCATGCCCCCCAAGGGCAGGAACCCCATCCCACCCTGCTGAGAAGCTCCCCCTCCAAACCCAAGGCTGGCCACCTCCTCCTCACTCTCCGATCCCACTTCTGCTATCGCACACATGGGCTTACACAAGATGCCCAGGAACGGGTTCTCTAAATCAGTGGGTTTCCACTTGGGGACCTTGGGGATTTTGCAAGGGGTCTGTAAATGCATTTGTACACCATGATTGTCTGCAGACAAATGGCTCGATCTGTGTTGCACATCTGGGGACTATGGTTTTCAGTTGTAGGTAGATGCTCAAGGGATTTTTTAAAAATGAAGGCTGCTAGAAAGTGTTACAAAATCCCCAGTTGCCTTTGTTACTCAATAGTTCTTAAGCAATATAATGATTGGATATAGCACGAGGATGTGAGTTCATTGAGAAAGGGGTCTTCACTTAGGTGGCTCATAACACAGATCACAGCAGCTTCCCTGCTCTGGAGAAACAGCTCCAAAAAAATACTAGGTTCCAAACTGTTCCTGATCTAATTTCTGGAACTTGCCCACCAAGCAAAAAGTTAGGTTTGATGAGGATAGCAGTTTACAGTTTACAAATAAGCCTTATGCATTTTATCTCTGCTCATACAAAAACTCCCTGGTATAGACAGTAGGAGAGGGGACTCAGTGGCGACGCCTGGTCTCCTCACCATCTCTGCACAGCCTGGCTCCAGACCTCTCTAGAGACAGTAAAGTCACTTTCTCCACAGCCAAAGTCCCAAGAGGAGGCACTTGCCATTTTGATCCAAGAAGGGAAATGCCCTTCAAATCCTGGCGTGACCTTGCCTGGAATCTTCACAGCCACTCTTGGAGGTAGATATTCTTTTGCCCATTTGGCAGAGTTGGAAGCTTAGAGAGGTTTAGTGACCAGCCCAAAGCCACACGGTGAGGAGTGGCAGAGCAAGGATTCAAGCCCAAGTCTGTCTTTCTTCAGCTACCCATTTCCAAAGACAGCTGCGACTAACCAATTTGCAGCCCACTGCCCCTACCCACTGCAAGTCACACCCACAGACTCCACCCACAGCAGATTCTCCTGCTTCAGGCTCCACTCACCAGACTCCACCCACTGCAGACTCCACCTACCACAGGCTCCACGCACTAAGACTCCACCCACTGCAGACTCCACCCACTGCAGACTCCACCCACCACAGGCTCTACTAAGACTCCACCCACCAGAGGCTCCACCCCCAGCAGACTCCACCCACTGCAGTGCCGCCACTGCAGCCTTCCTTCCTCTCAGCCTTGCCTGGGATCCACCCACCTTTCCTCTGGCCCCAAAGACTGCTTCTTCTCCCATACCCTGTGATCATCATTCTCCTAAGCTCGACCGAGAAGACCTAACCGTACTGGGATGACTTTATTATCTCCTGGGCATGTTTCCAGAAGCCAGCTCCGCTTACTCTAAATTCAAGCAGGGTGTCCTGGCCAATTCCCATGTGGGCCTCTCTCCTATCCCCCCACGCAGCGTCCTGTTGGCCCAGCTGCTCACCGTGGGAAGAGATGATGGGTTGTCCCCACCCCAGTGATCAACTGTAAAGCTCAGGACAGTTCAAGGGAATCAAGCCCCACATTCTCTGGGCTTCATGCAGGACATCACAGCCAAACACAGCCCCAGGAAGAGGAGCCCTGGTGATTTTCAGAGGCCTGTGTTATGGTCCAGGCCAGCCCTGCTAGCTCCAGGCCACATGCTCCCAGGAAAGTCATCACCTCTGGAGCCTCTCCCTGCCATCTGCGCAGGAAGGCCGCAGCTGTACTGAGCTCTTGGTGATGTGGTGAGAATCAGAGGCCGAGGCTGGACCCTGAGCCCAGCACACAGCATGAGCTCAACACACACCAGGGCTTAGGGGTCCTTGCACACTGACTGCCATCTGGGGAGATGCCAGAGGACAGTTCCAGAAGAGCACTCCACAATCATGTCTAGAGGCCCTTGAGAGCTCAGGCAGGAGCTGGCCCCATGAGACTCGTCCTCCAATCCCACAGGGTTGTAGGGAGGCCTCTGTCTTGCTGGAAAACTTGGAGTAGGTCCCTTTTCCCTCCAGCCCAGTTTCTAATCTGAGTCGGCCTCACTGCGAGGGGGCCGTCAGCATGATGGAGTCCCCAAGACAAGCTCTCCAAGTTGGCAAGGTGGCAAGATCTGGGAGGGTAGCCTCAAGCACAAGCTGCACCCCTCTGCTTAGGTCCCTCCCCCATTCAAGAACCTTCCATGGCTCCCCACAGAACACAGCCCAGCCCCTAAACCAGCACTCTAAGCCTGGTACCCACCTGGTTCCCTGACTTCCTCACTGCCCTCTGATCCCACACTCTTTCCCAAAGTTGTCCTCGATAGTCCTGGCACCAGCCTGGGCTCCCACCATTCCTGCTCCGGGGAGCACTGTGTGCCCATCTCACCTGGGAAGACCCTACCTGTCCTTCCAGGCCCACGTCAAATGCCCCCTCTGTACCGACAGCGTATTCACAGACAGTGATTCACTCTTGTGCTGAGCTCTGCACTGGAGGCTTCAGGACCTGAGCGCCCTTCTTTGCACCCTAACTTTAAGAAAATTGTCCTTATTTTACAGATGCAAAAGCTCACCAGGTGAGGGGATCTGTCTGTTGTCCACCTGGGCCCACTGATGGGGTGACCTTGAGCAAGTCAGGGCACCTCTCTGAAACAGGACGAGCCTCTGGCTTTGTCTACAGTCCCATGGTGCCAGGGCTCCCCTAGAGACCTGTGCTGGGCCTGGGGAACAAGTGGCCCAGCAAGCCTCAGGCTGTCCCAGGACACTTTTGTCCTGGCACGATCACTGGTCTCAAACGTGTCTCAGTGTGGGGTGTGGGGCTGAAGAGAGCCCCAATCTCACTTCTGAGGTGAGGTGAGTTGGGGATGCTGGGTATGGAAGGATCTAGAAGCCCAAAGGAGGCTGGAGAGGGCGTGTAGTCTTGTGGCACAGGTCTCGGGCTTCCTCCTTCTTCTTTTTTTTTTTTTTTTTTTTTTTTTTGAGACAGAGTCTCGCTCTGTTGCCCAGGCTGGAGTGCAGTGGCATGATCTTGGCTCACTGCAACCTCCGCTTCATGGGTTCAAGTGATTAGCCTCCCTTAGCCTCCTGAGTAGCTGGGATTATAGGCGCGCGCCACCACACCAGGATAATTTTTGTATTTTTAGTAGAGATGGGGTTTCACCATGTTGGTCAGGCTGGTCTTGAACGCCTGACCTCATGATCCGCCCACCTGGGTCTCCCAAAGTGCTGGAATTACAGGCGTGAGCCACCGTGCCCAGACTGGGCTTCCTTCTTACTAAAAAATCTTAAAATCACCAAAGAAAATGATTCCATTTGCACAGTGCTGCAAATAACAGTGACACTGTCTTTTAAAAAACAAACAAACAATCAAACTAACAATTTCCTCTTGGGCCCTGGCTCCAGAGGGCTTGGTTGCTTGGACCCTTTGTGAGGTTGGGGCTTTTGAGAGGCTGAAACTCCACTAGCCCCGAGCGAGGCTAAGGGGTCAGGGGAGGGGTTCCCAGCCCAGTGGGAAGAGCAGACCCTTCACCTCCGCTCAGATCTGGGGTGCGTGCTCAAGTCCTGCGGGTGGAGGTGTCCTATAGCTCCTTCCGGCATGAAAGCCCTGTGATTTCCCTATTTTGAGGCAGGGGCCCATGAGGACAAAGTCACTCTTGCCACAAATAGGCTCTGTTCACAGAGCGACAGGCACAGACGTCGGGCGGCAGGGTCCCTGGCGGCCCCCAGAGCCTGAGAGGAGCCTCTCCTCCGGGAGGCAGGAAGAGAAAAACAGCCGAGCGGCCACGCTGCCCCTTCCTCCCAGAAGAGGATGTGGCAGGAAGCAAGAGCGGTGCCAGGGGGGAGCTCGAGCCATCTCTGTGGGCTGAACCGGGACCCCCAGATGCCCATGTTGAAGTCCTAACCCCAGGACCTCGGCAAGTGACTGCGTTCGGAGACGGGGCCTTCAAAGGTGTCGTTACGGTAAAGCAAGGTGATCTGGAGGGTGGGTCCTCATCCAGTCTGACTGGTGTCAGAAAAAGGGGAAATGTGGACACAGAGACAACCCCAGACAATCCCCCGTCTGTGTGTTTTGTCGTGGCAGCATGGGAGACCAGAGGGAACCCGACATGAAGATGTGGGAGAAGATGGCGACTTAGACGCCAGGAGAGGGGCCCTGGGACGGGTCCTTCCTTGCAGCCTCAGAAGGAGCCAGCCCTGCCCGCACCTTGATCTGGGACTTCTGGCCTCCAGAACTGTGGGAGGATGCACATCTGCCAGTCCAGCCCCCATCTGTGTGCTCTGTCTTGGGAGCATGGGAAAGCAGCAGGAGCACTTCTCAGCTTACAGTGCAGGTCCGTCCTGATGAACCCGGGGCAAGCTCGTGACATCACTAAGTGGAGACTTCACTGACTGCACCTAACCTAGCGACCATCACAGCTCAGCCCGGCCTACTGGAAACATGCTCAGAACACCTACACCAGCCTACAGCTGGGCACACACATCTAACGCAAAGCCTGTTTTATAATACAATGTTGACTGTCTCACGTAAGAGTACTGTACCGCAGATTGCTAGCCCAGAGAAAGATGGAAATTCAAAATTCAAAGTATGGTTTCTACTGAATGCATATTGTTTTTGCAACATTATAAAATCAAAAAACGATAGTCCAACCATGGTAAGTGGGGGCCTGTCCACACGCCATCCCTGCAGGCGGGAAGAGCCAGAGCTGGCCTCAGAGCCTAGCTGGGGACTGGTTGGCTCCCTGGTCACTTCCCTGAGCCTGTTTTCCATCTGCAAAGTGGGACACTGATCCTACCCGAGGCCGGGCTTTTGGAGAACGGTGATGTGACGGTGACCACACGGGGCTGGCAGGAGGTTGTGTGAGTGTCAGGTGGGGGCTTCCTTCCAGGGGCAGAGCTGGGAGAGACGGTACTGGGCAGCCACCCCCGCTCAGGCTGGCTGTGGGCTCCGGGTAGACGCCAGCCCAGCTCCTGCTGCTTCCAGGACTCTTCAGGCCTCCAGTTGCTGGCCCAGGCGCCCCCGGCACCCACATTCCTGGAGGGTGTTATTCCATCACCAGAAGAGTGCAGCCGTTCCAGAGCAAGGAGCATCTGAGGAGCTCATGGGAGGTGTCCCGGAGGGTCAGGGCTCAGAGCATGTACACTGACTCCCCTGCTACCCCCCACACAGAGGCAGACAGGGCGGCCCAGCCCAGGTCACGCAGCAAGTCTGTGGCCAGGCCAACACCAAGGCTCGGGTCTGCAGGCTCCCAGCCCAGGGCTTGTCCCCCAGGGTCTTATTGCCTTGAGCCAGAGTGGCCACGCTGGTCCAACAGGTGCCCTCCTCTAGGCCTTCAGCGTACAGCAGATGCCCAGTGAATATTTCTCAAATCTAATAGGAAACAGGAAATGCACTGAGTGACCGCAGGGCACTGTCCAGTGGATGGGGGGGTGATGATGAATAACCCGTGCCACATCATCTTTCAGTTCCTGTGTCCAGGCAAACACCAGGGACTGCACTCAGCACCTCCACCCACAACCCAGGTCACAGAGCTGCAAATGGCAAAACCACACAGTTGGGCACCGGACCCAGACCTGCCCAGACCTCAAGCCAGCTCTCAACTCCCTCTCTGGGAGGAGCTGAGGGGCTGAGCTAGTCCCACCAGGGACCCTACTCTCTCTCCAGGCAGCTGCTGTGGTACATGTCCCCAGTGCAGGGACCTGGCAGGCTAGGGGACCTGACAATATGCCCCCAAGCATATACTGGCCACACCTCAGCTGCAACCCACTCCTCCCCAGGCCTTTGAAGATGGGGCCACAGCCTTGACCTGGAGACACCACACCAGCCTGGATGGGGAGTCTAGCTGCCCCCTGTGCATCTCCATCATATCCGAATGGCCTGGTAAGGATGGCCACAGAGAGCTGGAGAGGTCCCCCACTTTGTCCTCGGCTCCCATCCTCCATTTCCCAGGGGACACCCTCTGTCCTGGTCCGTGTGGGCTGCCAGAACAATACCAGATGTGGTGGCTTAAAAGACTGACACTTATCTCCCACCGTTCTGGAGCCTAAGAGTCTGATATTAGGGCAGCAGCATGCTCGGTCCCTGGTGAGGGCTCCCTTCCTGGCTTGCAGACAGCCGCCTTCTTACTGTGTCCTCACAAGGCAGAGAGCGCGCTCTGGGCAGGAGTCCCATCATGAGGACCCCACCCTCACAACCTCATCTAAACCCCATCACCTCCCCAAGGCCCCTCCTCCAAATACCGTCACCCTGGGGGTTTGGGCTTCCAAGTGTGAATGCTAGGGGAACATGAACATTCACTTCTTAACACCATCCACTGTCAGACCCTACATGGTACTTGCCACTTTAGTCCACTTGGACTTTAGTCTACTTGCCACTTTAGTTCTTTTCATCCTGCACAGCTGGGACCTGTCCTCTCTTCACCATTTACGGATGGGCAAACAGAGGTTCCAAGCAGGAATGCACCTCCCCAGGCCACTGGGACCCAGGCCTCTCTGACCCTGGCCTTTTCCACCATGCCCCACCACGTGGATGAGGGGATGGGAGAGGGAGAGGGGTGAGGGGCGAACCAGCCCTAGGGGTGGCAAATCTGTCTGGGACCTGACCAGTGTGGGACGTCTTCCTGGAAGCCGTGCCTGCCTCCCCTGGCGTTCCCACTCTGCGAGCCTCCTTCCTATCTGCTGCTGCTCTTCCTGGCATGAAGCAGTCCCCTGTGCGTGGTTAATGCCCTCAAAGCCCAGCACTGTGTCCCAGCACTGCTGGAGGAAGACCTCTTTGCCCGGGTCTGGACTCCTTAATCCTAATTGCGGTCCTCAGAGCATTCTTCCCTGGCAGCTGGTGCCCCTTACTTGGGGTCTCTAATCCCTGCCTGGCCCTCCCCTGTGCAGGCATGGTGTGGGCACAACAGCACCAGCCCCGTCTCCAACTGGCATGAGAGGCATTGTCACCCTCAGGCTGCAGGCAAGGGAACCCCAGCTCAGAGATGCTCAGTAACCTGTCTAGATCACACAGCCTTCAACTGGCAGGGTGGGGCCTGGAGCCTGGGCCTCTATGTCAGGGAACTGGTTTTCTGCCTGTCTGCCCTCCCGTCTCCCCCTCAAATTCCTGACCCTTCTCATGTTCTCCTGATCTGCTGATTCAAGGGAGGCTGGTGTGAGGGAAGCATTTCCGGCATGTCTAATTAAAACTGGTCGTCGGGATGGGTGGCCTGGAGCCCAGGGAAAGCCAAGCCAGGCAGGGGAAACTGGTGCAGAGGCTCTGTGACATTCACTCACCACCTGCATGACAGAGGCAGCCAGCCCCTGCCTTAAAGCGGGTCTCCTGGG
The DNA here is from genome assembly GCF_029281585.2 of Gorilla gorilla gorilla. Classification (NCBI taxonomy): domain Eukaryota; kingdom Metazoa; phylum Chordata; class Mammalia; order Primates; family Hominidae; genus Gorilla; species Gorilla gorilla. The sequence goes on along the minus strand of NC_073227.2, from coordinate 13,282,242 downwards.
GGCATCATCCTTGTACTGACAGGGTCCGGCTCACACACCAAAGCCTGCAGGTCTACACATGGGCAGGTAGGGGTATGCCGGCACTGGGTCACACAGCCCAACTGGGGTGACAAGGTCCCGGCTCCACCCGGACAGGCCAAGAGGAGGGGCAGGAGGTGGTGCGGAGAGGGAGCCCTGCCTGGGATCCTTGCTAACCTCTGGAGACACAGTTCCTTTGGGTTCAATGACAAAAATAACTTCGTTTTGATGACCTAAGGAATGCTACTCATGGCCAGAAACCCAAACAGTACATCAAAGATGAAGGGAAATTTAAAATCCCCTGCTTCCCTTTTACTGAGACGACCACTCTTAACAGCTCAGCGGCTGCTCTACCACGTGTTTCTGTAGGCCACAAACAAAAACCACACACTCTCACACACCTGGGACATACGATATGACATCACATCCTTGAATAATTCATCTATCTTCTCATAAGGCAGCACCTCGATGTGCTTTCAGAAACAATATTCTCAGCACCTCCACAGAGCCTAGCCAGCTCTGCAGAAGTGCTTGGTGCACACATCTGAAAATCATAACTTCATTGAGATATAATTCACATAGCAGTACAATTTGCCTGTTTGGAATGCACACTCAATGGCTTTTGGTATTTCACAGAGCTGCGTGCTGATCACCATAATCCATTTTAGAAAATTTCCATTACCCCAAAAAGAAATGCTGCATCCTTTACTGTCACTCCCGTTTTCCCTCCGCAGCCCCTGGTAACAACTGGTCTGTCTCTGTGGATTTGCCTGCTCTAGGCATTTCACGCGAATGGAATCCCACACTGCGTGGTCCTTCGCGACTAGCTTCTTTCACTCGGCGTCATGTTTTCAGGGAGCATCCGTGGTTTGGTGGGCGTCAGTGCCTCTTTCCTTTTGACGGCTGAGAAATATTCCGTTGTACAGACAGACCCTATTTGGCTTATCCATTAGTCAGTGGATGAACTTTGGGGCTGTGTCTACTTTTTGGTGATTGTGAATAACACGGCTGCGAACATTCGAGTGTGAATATTTGTGTGGACATAGGTTTGCACGCTTTTTGGGTAGATACCCAGGAGTGGAGTTGCTGGGTGCTGTGGTCACTCTGTGTGCCACCTTTCAAGGAACAGTCAGACTGTTTCCCACACCGGGTTCTGATTTCTACGCATCCCCACAGCCTGCTCTGGGTGTGCCTGCGATTTTGATCCAGCCATTCTAGCGGATCTGTAATCGCGTCTCACTGGGATTCTGACGTGCCGTTCCCTGTGGGCGAATGATGCTGGGCATGGTTCATGTGTAGATTCTCCCTCTGGGAGTCTTCTTTGTAAAAATGTCGATGCAGATGCTTTGCCCATTTTTTAGCTTGGTTGTCTTGATAGGATTGAGCGGTGAGAGTTATTCGTATATTCGAGATACAAGTCCCGTGTCAGCTTGCTAATTTGCAAAGATTTTCTCCTATTTTGTGAGTTGTGTTTTCACTTTCCTCACGATGTCTTTGGCATCACAGAGGTTTTTGATGAAATCCAGTCGTCTATATCTTGTTATGACGACTTGTGCTTTGGTGTCTTTTCTAACAAACCATTGCCTGATCCACAATCATGAAGATGCGCTTCTGAGTGTTCTAAGAGATTTACAGGTTTTTTGGTTTTACTGTAATTTTACATGAATAATTTTACACAAATAGAATTGCATCTACGTGACTGCTAGTTTTAATTGTGGATACCCTTGCTTCGCATGTGAATCGCGATCTGCAGTGCTGATGGCCGCAGGTTTGCCTGGGGCCTCGGCGCCGGGGCTGCTTCTGGGATGGTCATGGTCGGCTCTGCCATCAGCGTGATGGTCCGGTCCGTCCAGCACAGTTGTCCACAGTTGGAAGCACCGTGGGCCTGAGAAGGCATCGCAGACTCAGCTGAGCTGGAGAGGCCCGCCCAGCCTCTGCCATGGAAATTCCATTTGGGACACGGACATTGTCACCTGCTGTCTGCTCTGGGAATCCACGGCTGTCCTCAGAACGCTCCAGCACCCCAGCCACGCCAGCTCGCCCTCCTGGGCAGGAGGGAGAACTCACACTCGGCTGTGCGTGGGCAGCCTTGGGGGACCCGCCGCTTTTGGGAACACACCTGCATGTCTCCTCTTTTGGTTCACAACACCCTGGGAGGGAGGAGCCACACAGCCAACCCGCTTTTTCTGCGGGCCTCATGGGCAGGGAAGTGTCTCCTCCAGGCCCCACAGTGAGGCCAGGCAGAATCAGGGCTTGAAGCTTCATGGGTTGGACTCCAGGGCCACTGCTACTGCCTGAGCCGGGGCTGCTCCCTTCAGTAACATTCCACGGAGTTTCAGAGTGTGAGGCACTGAGCGGGGAGCTATGGACAAGAGTCCCAGTTCCTCTGTGCAGGGCAGACCCCACAGGCCAGAAGGAGCGCACCAGGGAGGGAAGACTCTGGTCTGGCTGCCCAGAGATGAGGCCCTGCTGGGCACCAGGCCTCGTGCCCACACAGAGTGGGGAACATTTCAGGGGGAGGAGGGAGCCGCTGGAGGTCCTGGCACTGTGTCAGGCCCCCTCCCCTGTGTACCCCCTGCTCTGCTTCCAGGGGTCTGGGCTGCCTCCCCACTGTTCTCCCTCCCCTCCCTTCCCTCTCCCCTCATCTCACTCCCCCTGCCTGCCTTTTCTCCTCTCTCCCTAGCCCCCCAAATTTTGCCATCACCTTCACCCCACAGGCCGCCTGGTCAACACGCAGGATTGGAGCTATTGGACTTGCTGGTTGTTCGTATCTAAGGAGCTTGATGGGCCCTGTCTTTTATGTTAGTATCAGGGAACTGCGGCATTCATGCTGTCCCCCAAGCAGGACACCGGGCCAGGCAGGTCCTACTGCGGGGTATCCTGTGCACCACAGGATGCTCAGCTGTGGCCTGACCCCTTCCCGCCAGATGCCAGAGGCACACCCTCCTGAGCTGTGACCATCAAAAATGTCTCCAGATGGCCGGGCGTGTGGCTCACACCTGTAATCCCAGCACTTTGAGAGGCTGAGATGGGAGAATTGCTTACACCCGGGAGTTCAAGACCCACCTGGGCAACAAAGTGAGACCCCGTCTCTACTAAAAAAATTAAAAATTAGCCAGGCATGGTGGCGTGCACCTTAGTTTCAGCTACCCGGGAGGCTGAGGTGTGAGGATCACTCGAGCTCAGGAGGTTGAGGCTGCAGTAAGCCATGTTCATGCCACTGCACTCCAGCCTGGGTGACAGAGTGAGACCCTGTCTCCAAAAAAAAAAAAAAAAAAAAAAAAAAATGCCTGCAGACATTGCCACATGTCCCCCTGGGAGCACAGGAGCACAGCTGCCTGTGGGTGAGAACCACCACCTTAAAGGAAAAAAGAAAAGGGAGGGAGGGAGGCCCAGACACTGTGGTCAGTGGGTGCTGGAGTCCAGACGCAGCTCCGATACCAGCACCGTGTGAGGTTGGATCAGACTCTTCCCATCCCCAGCCTTAGCTGACCTGTACAATGGGGTCACCCTCCTCACCCCACAGTGCTGTCTGTAGAGAGTGTCCCCGAAGCCTGCACCCACTGGCGCTCGTGGTGCTGGTGCTCATGACCTTCACGTAGGGCACAACTTGACTGGACCCGTCCTTTCCCACCAGACCCCTGAAGCTGATTCATGGAGCTCACGGCTCCCAGTCCCCTGAAGCTGATTCATGGAGCTCACGGCTCCCAGACCCCTGAAGCTGATTCGTGGAGCTCACGGCTCCCAGACCTCTGAAGCTGATTCATGGAGCTCACGGCTCCCAGACTCCTGAAGCTGATTCATGGAGCTCACGGCTCCCAGCCGGATGGTCTGGGCAAAAGCGCAGTTTGGGGATTTACCTGTGTCTCCCCCTGGCACCCCCATGGAGCGTGGCTGCTTGCAAAGGGCCAGCGGGTCGGCGGCTCTCCCTCTGCGTGGCTGGGCCTGGCACCCACGGAGGATCGGGCAGGAGTGGACCGGGGAAGAGCCTCTGCGGCCCACAGGGCTCCCACAAGGTCACGTGGCAGCTGCCACCCTCTGCCCGGGGAGGGGCAGAGCCAAGCCCTTCCCGGCACACTGAAATAGACTCCCGCCACACTATGCGCCAGAGACGCACCTGTCTCCCAGGCATCCGGGAAAGGGGCTCTGAAAAGGCGCTCAGGGTGGGGGAGGAGTGGTGGGGGTGGGGAGCATCTGCTGACCCTTCCTCCATGTGTAGGGGCAGCACGAGTGAGCTCACAACCCCCACAGCCCCGCGTGCTGGGAGTGACAGCCTGCACCAGGGTTCCCTGAAATGGGGGCTTCAAACAACAGATACTGATTCTCTCGCAGTTCTGGGGGCCAGAAGTCTGACATGAAGGTGCCAGCAGGACCCTGCTCTTCACAGGGGTATAGGGAGCTCAGGCTGCCTCTTCCTGCTGCTGGTGGCTCCAGGCGCCCTTTGGTATGTGGCTTCAGGGCTCCTGTTTCTGCCCCCACCTTCACAGGCCGTCTTCCCTGTGTGTCTCTGCGTGTCCTTTTTAGTCTCTTCTGAGGACACCAGTCACGGCATTTAGGGTCCGCCCTCATCCACAATGACCTCATCTCCATCTTTACCATAATTACATACGGAAACACCCAAACAAGGTCACATTCAGAGCTTCCAGGTGGGTGTGACCACAAGAAGACGTGTCTCTATCTAGCGAATCAGAGTCCAGCACCCCGTCATAGGATGCGTTGCACCTGCACACCCAGCACAGCTGCCTGCAGCTCGAAAGGCCCCTGCATACCGAAACATGGCCAGCACCATGCAGAACAGAGTTTTAGATTTTATTTAATTTTAATTCAACCAGGGGACCTGCTGGTTACCAGATGTGCTCCCAGGCTCTAAAACACGAATGCACTAAACCTCCAGTGACCTTGCACAGCAGGTCTCCTTGCCCTGGCTCTAAGGCAGGAAAGAGATGAAGTCATTGTCTAGCCCAAGGCCACTGCCGTGGATTGAATGTGGTGTCCCTCCCCAGACTCACATGCTGATATCCTAAACCCCAGTGTGACAGGATTTGGAGGCGGGACCTTTGGGAGGAATTAGGTCTTGCAGGTGGAGCCCTCATCATGGGATGAGTGCCCTTGTAAGAAGAGGCCAGAGGCTGCCTCGCTCTTTCTACCACATGAGGGTGCGAGGAAAAGGCAGCTGTCTGCAGCTCAGAAGAGGGCCCACCCAGAGCCCGACCATGCTGGCACTCTGATCTTGGACTTCCAGCCTCCAGAACTGAGAAAAATAAATGTCTATTGTTCAGAAGCCACCAGTCTATGGGGCTTCGTTGAGCTGCACCGAGACCACACATCCTACCTGGCTGCCCCCAGCTTTCCCCCAACTGGGCTGCCAGCACCCCCATAGGCTGTGCCCATCCAGGAACCTGAGGCTGGGGGCAGAGGCCCTGGAGGACCACACGTGGTGGGCGTGTCTAGGCACTAGGGGCAGGAAATGTTTCCTTTCAACATTTCCCCAAGCTTTTGACATTTATAATTTGACATCAGAGGAAACACTCTCAATGCCATCTTTAAGGGAAAAGGAATAAAAAGCAGAAATACGTATGCTCCACCCCCTCTGTGACTCACTCAAATCCCCTGCACAAGCGAATCAGAGGCCAGCACCCCATCGTAGGATGCATCCCACCTGCACACCCAGCTCAGCTGCCTCCAGCTTGCGCGGCCCCTGCGCCCCCGAAACACGGCCAGCACCATGCGAAACAGAGTTTTAGCTTTTATTTGATTTTAATTCATTTTAATTTAAATAAACACATGTGGCCAGTAGCTACCATATTGGTTCATGCAATAAGACTAAGACACACTGTAAGACAGGTATTTAAAGATGGTGTTTCTAAGATTCAGGGAGAAATCCGGGGCACAGAACTTGAAACCTTGACACCCCATCCCAAAGCCCACCACACTGTGCTGTCATCGTGACTGTGTTTGCAAGACAAGTATATGCACAGATGAGTCCCCTGCGGACACACCTTTCAGCAGCAGCCAGTGGGGCTGGGAGCAGAGACAGGTATGCTCCCTCTCTGTCTCTCTCTGTGGCTCTGGGGTCCTGGGAGGGCTGGCGTTGAGAAGTGTCAGGGCTAGAAGAGGCCATAATGATCACCGGCCACCCCCCTCCCCGCCACTGTACGGATGGGAGTGCAGGGGCAGTCTGGAGAGTTCTGTACCTAATCCTGAGAGGAGACCTCTTCCATGCTCAGAGACACTGGGGAGCCAACCGCACCAGCCCAGGACGTGGGCCAGGGAGGCTGCTGGAGCCAGGCTTCTGCTAGTCAGCACGGCTGGTGCCCTGTGGGCTCCCAGCACTCAGCACTGCCTGGGGTTCCCATGGAGAAGGAGCCTCAGATTCCCCTGGCCTCCAGCCTGCTGTTCACCCCTAAGCATCTAGTTTATTCAAAGGCAGCCCCCAAGGAAGGCCCTGGTGGTCTCAGCCTGGAAGGGGAACACTCAAGTCTTGAAGGAACTCAGCCAGCAGGTACTGATGGCTCACAGGGCCAGGGATGGAGACGCAGGGTAGCCAGGGTGGTGCTGGATGGCCGAGGCCTGGCCGCGTCTGTCACCAGTTCCGGGATGGCCCATGCTGGGAAACATCACGTTGCTTTGAGGCCATCACCTTAAGGGGATTGTCTGTAACGTTCAGGAGAGGGCCATGTGGAGAGGTTGGCCTTCTGAGTCCTGCCTGGGCCCTCAGGGTCCTCTTGGCTCAAGACCAACAACTACAGGGGCTATGGCAGGGAGAGTGGATGCTGGCGCCGCGCACTGATCTGGGCCTTTCCACAGCTTTTTAGAATATCAAGTTGTCTAAGCTTCCCCAAGACACTGTGAGGTGGCGCCACGCTTGGCCCCGCCTTACTGGGACTTGAAGGGAGGCAGCCTGGCCCGAGTCCAGGGTGTGCTTGACGGCACCCAGGGGAGAACAGGGTGATCTGACCTGGCCTGGAGGGAGCAGGGGGGCTTCCTGGAGGAGGGGGTGTCAGAGTCCAGCTGTGAGATGGAGGAGGAATTAGCCAGGCCCAGGGAGGGGAGAGACAGTCTAGGCAGAGGGCAGTGCAACAAGGACAGGAATACAAAATCGGTGTCACTGGGCTGATGTCAAGGCAGCCCCAAGGCCGAGCTCCCCGAAGGCTCTAGGGCAGGCTGTCCTTGCCTTGCCTGGCTCCTGGGGTGGCCTGCGTTTCCTGACTTGTGGACGGCAAGGTGGCCCCAGGGCTGAGCTCCCCCAAAGGCTCTAGGGGAGGCTGCTATTACCTCGCCCTGCTCCTGGGGCAGCCTGCATTTCCTGGTGATGGCAGCATCACTCCAGCCTCTGGCTCTGTGGTCACCCCACTCTGCCTCTCAGAATAACTGTGATGGCACTGAAGGCCCACTCAGATCATCCAGGATCAGCTCCCCATCTCAGCATCCTGGTGTAAGCCCATCTGTAAAGACCCTTTTTCCACATAAGGCAATATTCACAGGTCACAGGGATCAGGACCTGATATGCTGGGGTGGGGCACAATTTCTCAGCCGACCACATGCAGCAGCAACTTAACTGATACTATATGTAAATGGCGAACAAAAAATTCACAGAAAACACCTTTATTCCTTGTGATGTGCTCTACTATTTTCTACTCAAATCACCTTCTTATATAACGCACACTGCTGCGACCCACTAAACTGATTTCCTGCCAGGGACTGGGTCGCCACCTGCAGTGCAGAAAATTATATCCTAACCTCTGCAGCTGCATCCTGCCAGGGTGGGGACCGGGGCGAGAACTATGATGACTTTAGTAAAAGAGGGGGATGAGCTGTTTCTGCACGCGGAGGGCAGATGGGACTGACAAGGGCCTGGGAGGACCCCCGACCCCTCCCTGACTCTCTCACATGCTCTCAGCCACCCTCTGCTGGCCTGGGCACAGAAGCCTGCATCCCTGAGCAAAGCAGTCCGTATCTCCAGCACAGCAGCCTGCATCCCCAGAACAGCAGCCCGCATCCCTGAGCACAGCAGCCCGCATCTCCAGCACAGCAGCCCGCATCCCTAGCACAGCAGCCCTCATCCCCTGCACAGCAGCCCGCATCCCCTGCACAGCAGCCCGCATCCCCTGCACAGCAGCCCGCATCCCTAAGCACAGCAGCCCGCATCCCCTGCACAGCAGCCCGCATCCCCTGCACAGCAGCCCGCATCCCCAGCACAGCAGCCCGCATCCCCTGCACAGCAGCCCTCATCCCCTGCACAGCAGCCCGCATCCCCTGCACAGCAGCCCGCATCCCCAGCACAGCAGCCCGCATCCCCTGCACAGCAGCCCGCATCCCCAGCACAGCAGCCCGCATCCTCTGCACAGCAGCCCTCATCCCCTGCACAGCAGCCCGCATCCCCTGCACAGCAGCCCGCATCCCTAAGCACAGCAGCCCGCATCCCCTGCACAGCAGCCCGCATCCCCAGCACAGCAGCCCGCATCCCCTGCACAGGAGCCCGCATCCCCTGCACAGCAGCCCGCATCCCCAGCACAGCAGCCCTCATCCCCTGCACAGCAGCCCACATCCCCTGCACAGCAGCCCGCATCCCTAAGCACAGCAGCCCGCATCCCCTGCACAGCAGCCCGCATCCCCTGCACAGCAGCCCGCATCCCTAAGCACAGCAGCCCGCATCTCCAGCACAGCAGCCTGCATCCCCTGCACAGCAGCCTGCATCCCCAGCACAGCAGCCTGCATCCCCGAGCACAGCTGTGCCGGCCGAGCTCAGGCCTCGGGGTTCCTGGACATCCCTCCGTGGGGTGTGGTGTGCTAGCGGGATGGCTCAAGTGGCACAGGAATGACCTGGTTGGAAAGGAAACAGCGTACATGGTCCCACGAGGCTGCGATCACCCCCCTGCTCACTCATGCTCACCCCTCCCCTGCACAGAACCCCTCACTCCCTGACAGCCCAGCGCTGTGGCTGCCACCCATCACAGGGGCATGGATGGGGTATAATTACTCACATCTTCATTTCTGAATGCTGCTTAAAAGCTGAGAAGTAATGAGATCAGGCCCTGACACATGGGACAGGTGAGAGAGATTTTCACTGAGACTTAAAGCGAGGAAGACACCAGTGCTTTTTCAGGATTGTAAAACCTAGGTTTAGAGGGATCTGAGACCATCCAGTCCCTGGAGAAGGACGCCCAGCCCTGGCCTTTCCTGAGCACTGGGCCCCCAGCTCCCTCTGAGTGCTGGATGCCTCCGTGGGGATGCTCCAGGCACCTCACGGTCAGAAAACAGAATGCGGAAGGCCTGCTCACTGCCACCCTCCCTCACCGCCACTCCTGCTCCCCAGCAATGCCGCACATCATGAAGCAAGGCCCCTACCCCGCTGTCTTCCCTCGGGTGACTCAGTCCTGGGCCTGCAACAGGCCCCAACACTCCACAGCCCTGGGACCTGGGCCCAGCGACTGAACCTCTTAGAGCCTCAGTTTCCTCATCTGTAAATGGGGATACCACGGACTGGGTTGCAGGGAGACTAAATGAGATGATGCCTCTGAAAGTGTCTGGCCCCTACCTGGGCACGTGGTGGGCACTCGGTAATTGGCATCTTTGTTCCCCAGTTCCTGACTCGATGGGTGTCCCGTGGCCGCTGTGACACAGTGCCACAGACGGCAGCTTAACAACAGGCATTTACTCTCCCCGGTTCTGGAGGCCAGAAGTCCCAGATCAGGGGTTGTGAGGACAACGCAGGCTCTGGGGCTCTGGGGCTCTGGGAAGGACCTTCCTGGCCTCTTCCCGCTTCTGCTGGCAGCCGGCAATCCTCACGAGCCTCAGCCTGCAGCCGCGTCACTCCAGTCTCTGCCTCTGATGTCACGTGGCCTCCTCCCTGCGTGAGTTCACATCACCTTCCCTCTTCTCCCTTCCCAAATCCAGCATGACCTCATCTGGACGAGTTCCATCCCGCAATGACCCTACCACCAAATAAGGTCACATGCGGAGGGGTCAGGGCTTAACTTAGTGGGAATACAATTCAACCCATAGCGGCGGCTTTCCTCTTTTCATCAGGGGACCTACACCCCGGGTGCCCTGGCACAACATGTCCCCATTAAGGGAGTTTTCTCCCCGTCCCCTGCGGGGTATCTCTTCTCCTGCTCTCTCCTGCCTGCCGGTCCATATCTCTCCTGGTAGAGACGGGAGGTCCCCACCCCACCCTCATGGGCCCTCCACTCCTTGGCAAACTAGCCTCCCAGTCTCCAGCACACAGTGTCCTCTTTGGGGCGCACTAGGCCTCCCAGGATGAGAGCAAACCCCTGGTTTCGGATCTGAAGATCCCAGCCCGGCTGGAGCTCCTCCCCGGGTCCCGCTCTCCTTGCCCCTCACCCCTCTGTGCTCTGCACACACCCAGGCTGCCCAGCTCCACCTGGGCCCATGCCCCGGCCCCCCGACAGCATCTCTGCAGGACAATGAGCATTGCAAATGCCCCTTGAGACAGCGATTCCCAGAGCCCCCTGAGGTGTCAACAGGGAGCTGGCCACCATGGAAACAACCCAGGTAGCCAATGGCTGGGCTAGTTAGGCAGTGTCCCTGCCCACAGTCCTGAGTGCCACTAACATCAGTGCATTCATCCATGGGGGGAGCACCTGTCAGGCACCAGAGCAAGGCACGTGGGGACATGGGGGTCTCGTCATGCATGACGCTGGCAGGTTGTGGGGGGGTGACGAACAGTGAACAGCAAGGTGAGTGCCCTCTGCAGCTGCTACGGCTGCCATGGGCACAGGCGGGCGGATGGGCCTCATGAGGACAGGACATCTGCACCAAGCACTGAAGGGCACAGCTGAAGAGGGGATGGAGGTACAGAGGCTCCGAGGCCAGGCGGAAACAAAGGCTAGCGGAGGATGTTGAGCGGCCATGAGGGAAGCCTCGAAGGCCAGGACTAAGCATGCCAACTCCCTTCCTGAGCTCTCAGGCAGCCCCAGGGCAGGGTGAGCACAGAGACGCAGTGAGAAAATCCACCAGGGCGGATCGGAGGGGATGGTGCTGCGTCTCCCTGTTGGGAGATGCCGCTCCTCCACCACTCCCTGCCTTCTGTCCCCAAGGAGGCACTCGCCCAGGCCAACGGAAACTGGGCCGTCTCCTGCTGCCCCTCCCTCTCCACACCCACAGCCCCTCCACGCACAGCTCGGCCCAGCCCCCGTCGGCAAGAAGAACGCATGCTAAAACCAATAGCGATCCATCTCCCTGCCTGCAAAATGCAGACCACATGCCCCATCTGCCTCCTGAATCAATAAAGACAAATAATCCAACAGAAAAATAAGCAAAGAAAGGGACAGGAAATTCACAGAGACACAAATGTGCCGGAAATGTATGAAAACGCTCTCAGGCTCCGCAGCGCCAGGAAGGCCCCCTTTTCCCATGGTCTGGCAAATATTTAAAAGACTGACAGTGTCCTGAGCTGGGCTCGGAGGGACCGGGGATGAGGGACTTGTGCCCTTTTGGTACAGGTACAAATCAGGACAGCCACTGGGGAGGGTGGCTTGGCAGAAGGCATTTCTAGCCAACAATTCCTCTTCCAGGAATATCCCTTACATGTCTATTTGCATGTGGGTGCAAAGACATATGTGTGAGAATTTTCATCTCCACTAGGTGCACACAAGGTGTGCTAAAATCTGAAAGTACTTGGGAGCCAGTGGGTCCCATGCGCCTCTGATGGGCACAGTGGCAAGGACCCAGCGTCACCGAGGCAGGCCCTTGTCCAGAATGCTCAGCCAAACCCAGACATGAAGAAACAGACCAGTCCTGATGGTGGGACATGCCACAAGGCCACAGGTCTGGACTTTTCAAGTGTGTCCGTGGCACAAAAGAAAGATAGAAAAGGAAAAAAGGTAGGGAGAACATTCCAGAATAAAAGCTACTAAGGACAACGACACATGATAACCAACTGCAACGCATGATTCTGGGTCGGATCCTGGAGGAGAAAAGGTAAGCAAATACCCGCAACAGACAACTGGGGGTAACCGGGGCAGCCAGAAAGTGGACATTGCACAGGCGATGTTTTGCTATCGATGGGTACTAATGTATTGCTATGTCTGAATGCCTGCGTCCCCCAAATTCATGTGTCGAAGTCCCTGCCCCCAGTGTGAGTGTGTTAGGACGTGAGGCCTTCGGAAGGTAATTAGTTCATGAGTGTGGAAGCTTCATGAATGGGATTAGTGCCCTTTCAAAAGGGACCTCAGAGAGCTCCCTGGCCCCTTCTGAGTGTGAGGACACAGTGAGAAGACATCATTGATGAACCAGGAAGCGGTCCTTTCCAGACACTGCATCTGCTGGTGCCTTCATCTGGGACCTCCAGCCTCGAGGACTGTGAGAAATTAATGTCTGCTGTTTATAAGCCGCTGGGCTGTGATATCCTGTGAGAGCGGCCCCAGTGGATGAAAACAGATGCTCTCAAGGAGCGCAGATGACGCGGGTTCCGAAGGTCTCGGCACCCAGCCCGGAGGCCGGCAACACGGGCAAGGGGCCTCTCATGGCTGACCTGTTTCCTCATCAGCACATCAGGACGATAAGAGCTCCCACTTCACAGGTGGTGAAGAACCAACGTGGTGAAGAATGAATAAAGCAGCTCGTGGAAAGTGCTGCGCACGGGGCCTGGCAACCGGTCCCTGCTCTGAGGTCACCTGCCATGGAGCTGCTGACAGGACCATCAAAAACACAATTGTGCAAGTGCTCACCCACATTCACAGCAGCAGAATCTCCACCAGCCAAGCACTGGAGACGATCCTTGCACCCATAGACATGAACAGATGAGCAAAACGTGGTCTATACGGACGATGAAATAGCACTCAGCCCTAAGAAGAAATGAAATCCCGACAGAGGCTACAGCATGGATGTCTCTTGAGGACACCATGCCCAGTCCCAGAAGGACAAATATCACAGGATGCCACTTATATGAGGTCCCAAGAGTCGTCAACTTCATAGAGATGGAAAGTAGAAGGGTGGGTGGCAGGGGCCGGGGAGTTAGTGTTGAAGGGGGACACGGCTTCTGTTTGGGGACATGAGAAGGACCTGTGGATGGATGGCATTGCTGGTTGCATGGCACCGAGTAGTGTGTGTGTTTAGTGCCACAGGATGGCACACTTAAGAATGGTCTAGATGGAAATATAATGTATACATAGTACCACCGTTTTAAAAAATGATGCCAACAGATGCTCTCTGTGCCCAGGGCAGCAAAAATCCAAACTAGACATGGGGGAAGGGCTCTGCTGTACCAGGTGGGGCCCTCGCCTTCCGCACCCCACGTGGCTGACTTTGTTTGTCAGTGGCCTGTTGCCCACCTGAGTACCCGGGACCCACCAGACAACTCGTGGTCTGCAGGGCATCTGCCATCAGCGCCACTGTCTGAGTCATGCTGACAAGGCCGAGGGAAGCGGAGGAAGGAAGGTGCATGACATTTTCCCACTCAGCGTGGCTAAATGTACACCTCACTGCCTAGTGCCATGTCCTGCCACGTGGCCTCGGGTCCAGCTGCAACCTTCCAGAGCACACAGCGGGGCCTCCCCGCTCAGGCCTCAGGAAACCAAGTCCTGTCACTCGCTACTATGGTCTGAATGTTTGTGGCTCCCCCTCCAAATGTGTGTGAGAAAATCCTAACTCGCAAGGCAATGTATTAGGAGCTGGGCCCTTGGGAGGTGATTAGGTCATGAGGGTGGGGCCCAAAGAGCTCATTGTCCCCTTCCATAGGAGGACACAGTGAGAAGGCCCCATCTATGAGGAGGCGGCCCCCAACAGAGCCCACTCTCTGTGCCTCCATCTGGGACTTCCAGCCTCCAGAAGTGTGAGAGTTCAACGTCTGTCTTTGTAAGCCACCCAGGCTGTGGTATTTGTCACAGCAGCCAGGCTGACTCACACACTGACCTGGGCACTGCTCAGGCCCTTAGTCCCCAGCAAGCGCTAGGACCCCCCCACTCTGCCTTAGGGGCTCACTGGCTCAAGGGATCCTGAGCTGGGTGAGACAGTCCCTGCTCTGGGAGTCCCTGGTCAAGGAAGACAGACAGAAAGGGCATGAACCCCGGACAAGTGGACAAGCCCATGCCTCACAGGGACAAAGACAGTTGGGGCGGCCAAGGGCCTGGGGAGTGGCCACAGACATTGTGCCCCATGGGGCAGGCCTCTGGTGGATTTGGGTGAAGGGGCAGGGGAGCGGGGGCGTCCCATGAGGGGAAACGCCTGTGCAAAGACACAGGGCTGGGGAAGGGCCTGGCCCTCATGGGAGCCCCTAAGAGCTCAGCCTGGCCGGGCACAGGGGGTGGTGAAGAAGTGATGGGAGGTGCAGTTGGCCAGAGGCAGCCACATCGCAGCCCCTCAGCCAAGCTGTGGAGTCGCTCCCTCAGCACAGGGCTCACAGGCCAGCCTGACATGGTCCTGCCCTCAAAATGCCCCCACCAACTGTCAAATGGTGCAGCCACTGTGGAAAAGTAGGGTGGGCCCTCGAAAACTTAAGAGATAGAATGGCCATTTGATCCGGCAGTCCCACTTTCTGGGTATCGTATCTACCCCAAAGAACAGAAAGCAGGCTCCCTAGGAGATACCTACACACCCACGTTCACAGCAGCCTTAGTCACATCAGCCAAGAGGCAGAAGCCGCCCAGGTGTCCTTCGGCAAATGAACTGATAAACAAAATGTGGCCCAGCCATTCAGTGGAATATTATTCAGCCTTAAAAAGGAGAGGAATTCTGACACAGGCTATGACATGGATGACCCTTGAAGACATTACGCTGAGTGAGATCCCAGTCACGGAGGGCAAATAGCGCAGGATTCCACTGATAGGAGGCCCCTAGAGATGTTGAATCCACAGAGACAGAAGGAATGGGAGTGACAGGGGCTGGGTGGGGGAGAATGGGGAATGAGTGTTTAATGGGGACAGAACCTCAGTTTAGGGAGATGAAAAAGGTTCTATGGATGGACAGTGATGATGGCTACATCATCATTCAACCATGTGAATGGACTTAATGTCAGTGAACGGTATGCTTAAAAATAGTTAAAATGGTAAATTTTAGGGTGAGTGTATTTAATCACAATAAAAAATAAAATTTAAAAATACAAAACAATCATATGGAACCAAAAAAGAGCTCATATAGCCAAGACAAACCTAAGCAAAAAGACCAAAGCTGGAGGTATCATGCTACCTGACTTCAAACTATACTATGAGGCTACAGTAACCAAAACAGCATAGTACTGGTACAAAAACAGACTCACAGACCAATGGAACAGAATAGAGATCTCAGAAATTAGACCACACATATACAACCATCTGATCTTCAACAAACTTGAGAAAACAAGCAATGGGAAAAGGATTCCCTATTTAATGAATGGTTTTGGGAAAACTGGCTAGCCATATGCAGAAAATTGAAACTGGACCCCTTCCTTATCCCTTATACAAAAATTAACTCAAGATGGATTAAAGACTTAAACGTAAAACCCAAAACAATAAAAACCCTAGAAGAAAATCTAAGCAATACCATTCAGGACACAGGCATGGGCAAAGATTTCATGACAAAAACATCAAAAGCAATTGCAACAGAAGCAGAAATTGGCAAATGGGACCTAATTAAACTAAAGAGCTTCTGCATAGCAAAAGAAACTATCATCAGAGACTGGGTGCAGTGGCTCACGCCTGTAATCCCAGCATTTTGGGAGGCCAAGGTGGGTGGATCACCTGAGGTCAGTAGTTCAAGACCAGCCTGGCCAACATGGCGAAACCCCGTCTCTAATAAAAATACAAAAATTGCCGGACATGGTGGTGGACACTTGTAATCCCAGCTCCTTGGGAGGCTGAGGGCAGGAGAATTGCTTGAACCCAGGAGGCGGAGGTTGCAGGGAGCCGAGATTGCACCATTACGCTCCAGCCTGGGCGACAAGAGTGAAACTCTGTCTTGAAAAGGGAAAAGGGAAAAGGGAGGGAGGGGAGGGGAGGGGAGGGAGAAAAAACGAAAAGAAACTATTATTAGAGTGAACAGATAACCTATAAAATGGGAGAAAATTTTTGCAATCTATCCTTCTGACAAAGATCTAATATCCAGAATCTACAAGGAACTTAAACAAATTTATAAGAAAAAAACAACCCCATCAAAAAGTGGGCAAAAGCCATGAACAGACACTTCACAAAAGAAGACGTTTACGCAGCCAACAAACATATGAAAAAAGCTCAACATCAATGATCATTAGAGAAGTGCAGATCAAAACCACGATGAGATACCATCTCACACCAGTCAGAATGGCGATTATTAAAAAGTCAAGAAACAACAAATGCTTGCGAGGCTGTGGAGAAACAGGAATGCTTTTACACTGTTGGTGGGAATATATATTAGTTCCACCATTGTGAAAGACAGTGTGCGGATTCTTCAAAGATCCAGAACCAGAAATACCATTTGAACCGGCAATCCCATTAGTGGGTATATACCCAAAGTAATATAAATCATTCTATTATAAAGATACATGCATGTGTATATTCACTGCAGCACTATACACAATAGCAAAGGCATGAAATCAACCCAAATGCCCATCATTGATAGACTGGATAAAGAAAATGTAGCACATATACACCGTGGAATACTATGCAGCCATAAAAAAGGAATGAGATCGTGTCCTTTGCAAGGACATGGATAGAACTGGAAGCCATTATCCTTAGCAAACTAACACAGGAACAGAAAACCAAACACTACATGTTCTCACTTACAAGTGGGAGCTGAACAATGAGAACACATGGAAACGGGGAGACGAACAACACACACTAGGGCCTGTCAGAGGGATGGGGGGAGGGAGAGCATCAGGATAAATAGCTAATGCACGCGGGGCTCAATACCTTGGTGTGGGTTAACAGGTGTGGCAAACCACCATGGCACACGTTTACCTGTGTAACAAACCTGCATGTCCTGTACATGTATCCCAGAACTTAAAGTAAAATAAAATTAAGAGAAAAATACAAAACAAAAGCAATGCTCCCCATCTGGTGAAGGAAACAGAGAATGTGGTCAAACACACCACAGGGAGCCATGCAGTGGGATCCTACACGGCAGCTAACGAATCAGCCATGGCAGGGGATTTCATGCCAGGCAGGAACTTCGTGAAACAGTGCCAGAGGAGGACTGCATCATGCACCACCCGGAGGCTTGGAAACCTGGCGGGGAGCATGGGGAAAAGGTGGCAGTGGCACGGGGGCCTTGCCTGCATGTGGGAGCCACCACACGTGGCCTCTCTTTAACCGGCTTCAATGCCCCTTCAAAAACAAACGTGCATTCTGTCTGTGACACCGTTACTCCCATGGCCACTGCTACTGATGATGGAAGCAATGATGATAAAATCGACCCCAGAGAATACACAAGAGGGCAGTGACCCAGGGGAGCTGGGGCCTCCTGAAGGTCCCACGGAGGCCGGCAGAGAGTAGCACCCAGACACATGTGGAAGGAGGGAAAGGGCTGATGATATTCAGAAAAGAGTGCATTTAACCCAGCTCCTGAGTCAGGGTGCGGTTCAGGGCAGGGAGGTGGCTGCCAAGAAGAGCTTTGAAGAATTAGAAGCTGGACCAATGCAGAGGAGGCCTGGGTGGTGTGAATGGTGTTTTTCTAGAACTCCTTACTCTTTAAAATCCACGGTAAAGCCTGCAGCTGTGGGCTGGTCTCCAAGGCCACTGAACCTGACTTCAGGCTCAAGTGGACCCTGCCCCTGTCTCCAGCCCCCTGAGCTGCCCTTGCCTTAGCCTCACCTGTCTAGATATTCTCGCCATCCTGCAAGTCATCTCCAGGTAGCGGGAAGGGCCTGGGACTGGGAACAGACAGCCCTGAGCTCAAATCATAGCCTTGTCTCTTCCCGGCCATGTGACCTTGGCCACCCCCTCTCCCCAACCCCCAGAGCCCTAAGTATTTCTAAGAATTCTGGAATCACTCTAAAGAGATCACAAACATCGAAGTGCCTGGCCCTGAGCAAACAAAAGCTATAATCTTATGGATTATGAGACCCACAAGTCCAAGCCCCAGACATGACCTGCAGTTAATTACCAGCCCCTCTTCCTCCTCAGCAAATCACAGCCACACACGCCTCCTTCACAGCTTTCCCCGCAGCTAGCTTCCGTTGGCCTGAAGCTCACAGGCATCCAGGGAATGATCTTTGCCAAACACATGCACCAACATTTGAATAATTCAACTTCCATAAAAGGGGAAGGGAGGTTATCCTTAATATTAAGCAATGATTATGCTTTTTTATTTTTTATTTTGTAGAGATGGGGTATCGCTATGTTGCCTAGGCTAGTCTCAAATTCCTGGCCTCAAATGATCCTCCTGCTTTGGTCTGCCAAAGTGCTGGCATTACAGGAGTGAGCACACAGGTCTGCTCCTAGTATCAGCCAGTTATGCTTGATATTAGGAGCAGGTTCACGTGCAGATCTATCCACAGGAGACCTATTTGGGAGGGCGCCTGTGAGTTCTAAGTAAAGGAGAATTTGCAACCAGTGCTACTTGCCACTCTGTATCTAGGGTCCCATCTTAAATTTCATATGTCCACCGGGGTGGGGCCAAATGCTCCACCTGCACTTTGAGTAGAGAGCGAATACATGCACCCTGGATCTAAGAAGAGGGGGAGGCCCCCCCCCCAGCTCCATGCAGGAGCCCACCAGAAAACCTAACCATGGGTGCACAGGGGAACAAGCTGCTTGGCCATGTCATCCTGGGGCTAGCGGGGCGCCGTGACCAGCCCACCTCCCTCCAGCTGCAAGCCCAGCCTCTAGTGGCGCAGCTGTTCGAGTTGTCCTGAGTCAGGTGGCACCATGGGAGATAGAGGGTTCTATTCCTGGCATAACTAACCCTCTTTCCTGGATCTGGGACAGCAAGGGCCAGGACACTGTCCGGGTCTCCACATCGGCTCGAGCCCCTCCCAGAGTGTCTGGGTCTCACAGTCTCTATGGCACTGACCCCTACTGCTGTAACTGCCTGCTCCCAGCTGGTCTCTCCTGCTGCCCGCACTGCCCGAGGGCATGGACTCTGCCTCACCTCACTGCCCCAACATCACCCCTGGGGCCAGCACCGAGGTGCAGCCCAAGGGGTGCACCGGCAGAGTGCATTACGATGACTCTCCACCTTCAGGCACAGAGGGCACACGTCCTGGTCACCCGGCTTCCCCATTGCCCTCCCTGGCCCAGGAGTTAAAGAGCCACTAGCTTGAACAAGATGCTGCTAAGCCTCAAAACAGGTGCCCACCCCAGCCCTCTGCTGCTCTTGAATGAAATTATGACAAGGGCTGTGGGTGTGCAGCACGGGCTCACTGGGGTCAGCTGCTGAATGGTGCATGGTGGGCGCTGGCATCCTTGATGTGTGCTCGCAGCCACGAGGTGGGCACAGAGGGGGACCAGGGCTCCTGAATCAGCAGCCTTGCCCTTGATGGCCCTCACTCTTCCCCTGCACGGTTGGACAAAGGTGCCACTTCCTGCAATTGTGCAGCACCAATTGTCCCCTCTCTGGACCCTGCCCTCCCCAAGGACAACACCATCCCTTTCTGGTCAACAAGCCCTCAGTGAGAACATCAGCCTGGCCCGGCCCTTGAGGAACCTCAGGTCTGGAGAAGGTGGGAGGGTGAGGAAGATAGCTCAGGGAATGAGAGGGGAGGCACAGGGACGTGGCCTTGGCACCTGTTCCCTGAACACTCTCAGCCAGCTTCCCTCCCCTCTGCAGGCCCCCTCTTCCCATCTGCAAAGGCCCCAGTCCTCCCTTGACCCTGGCAATACCGGCTCTTGTCCTTCTTCTCTCCTTCCTTCATGGCTAAACGTCTTGAAAAGGGTGTCAGTGTCAACAGTGCCCATACTGGGAGGGGGAGCGAGAGTGGGGGGGGGGGGCGTCTGCAAATGCATCTCCTGGGGCCTGCCCAGCTCTATCACAGCATCCCAGGCTGAGGCCCAGGCATCTGCCTGTTGTACTGTCAGGGGTCTCCACCCCTCTAAGGAAGGAGCTTCCTTCAGACACTGACTCCCAGGCCCCCGAGGCTGGGTTCCCCACACTGTCACTGAGCACGTCCTACCAGCCAGGTGCTATGGGAGGTACTGGAGGACCACGGTGCACAAAAGGCAGATAGCACTGTGGAGCCCTGCACCCTGCATCCTACCCAGGGCCTAAGGTCAGGGCACGGATGAAATTCCTCAAACACACACTCTCCCTCCCATCTCGGGGGCTCTGCACTAGCTGTCTCTGCTGTCAGGTGCCCTTCTCCCACTGCTTTGTCTGGCTAACTCCTACTTGGTTGGATGTCACCTCCTTCAGGAAGCCTGCCAGGATTTCTTTCTCAGGCCAGGTTCACTTTCTCTCTGGCCCCACAGCCTCCTTCCCTGAGAAGTGCTTTCTCATGGAGTGTCATCGCTTACTGCATGCCTTCTTTGTTGGCTGGGTGCTCCTGGAGGGAAGAACTGCCTCCAGTGCCCAGCAAGAGGATCGACATGCTCCAGGGAACATACCACCTCTAGCCTCCCCGCCAAGCCTGTGGATGCTGCTTGGCTGCATCTTAGAGGACACGGCTGCCTGTCAGCCCTGGGGTGGGGCCAGGCCTTTGCAGCAGGCTGGGGGGTCTTCTGTGAGGGGCATCCTTCCTGGTGTCGGTCTCCTCGGGGAGCGGCAGGTCCTCACCGAGGAAACTGGCGCACGGAGGGGAGGACTTAGGTCCTGGGAGAAACCACCAGCCCCCACCCTGAAAGCTGCCCCTTGGGGACTTCCCAGGTCAACGCCAAGGAGGGGCCGGCTGTAGCCTGATGGTCCCCTTCCTCCCAAGTCCAGAGCAAAGTCCTGCTGGCATCTCCTGCTGGGCCACAGGGGTGCCTGGCAGAGTTGGGGAAAGGGAAGGGATCAAAGCACCCAGCAGAGCCTCAGGGGGGAAGCAGTCCCTGGTGCTGGGCCAGAAATTCCTGGTAAAATCCCAATTTCCAGCAAAATACTCCTTCTAAGTTGTCAACCTCCTAGGAGGCTGTGGGTCACATTTTAAGGAAGAAGAGAGAGAGACAGTTTCTAAGTCCTTCCAGAATCCGCATCCACCCCCTATGGCAGTGATGACACTGCCCCTTATGCCCCAGGGCCGCCGCTGGGGGACTTGTTCTATTTGAAAGGCAAGGCGTGGAGGAGAATCACAAATACGCAGACAGCACATAAAATGACTCCCGCGCTGAGCTGCGAGAAGGCTTGTGAAAGCCTCGCAGGAAGCTGACCCACATTTAATGCAGATTATGGAGGGAGGGAGGGAGGGTGCCATTCAGCTGAGCACAGGGTCTGGAAGGACACAGCCTGAGCTCCAGTGCCAGCCCAGCGGGTGACGCGGGGCAGGCTTCTCCATGTCACTTTGCCTCTGTGTCCCCACCTGTAAAATGGGGAGTCACAGCTCCCCACCCCACCACCCGGTGTGAAGAGGACTCACAGAGGTGACACGGCCCACACTCAGCCAGTAAGCTGCTGTTCTCTACCAGCCACCGGGCACCCTTTTATCAAGAAGCGTGAGCTCTTTGGAAAGCATAAAAATGCACCATCCGCAAAAGGGATGCTTTTTATCAGGCGCAGAACTCTTTGTTCCCTATTGGCCTGGGAATTTGAAGGAACCCGTGGGGAGACATGCTCTGGGGAGGCGGCAGCACTGAGTGGGTGTTCTGAGAGGCAGGCATGCCAGTGGGAAGCCCACCTCCCATCCTTACCAGCCGTGTGACCTGGGGCGGTCGTGCCTCCTGTCTTATCCAAGCACCCTCATCTGCCAAGTGGGAGCAGTGACATCACCCCACAGGGCTTTGTGGTGTCGGAGATCAATCTGCAGCCTCGCTCCCGTGCCCAGTGTTGCTAGGTGCTCTGTAAATGGCAGGTATTGATTTTTTTTTTTTTTCCAGACAGAGTCTCGCTCTGTCGCCCAGGCTGGAGTGCAGTGGCGTGATCTCAGCTCACTGCAACCTTCGCCTCCCAGATTCAAGCAATTCTCCTGCTTCAGCCTCCCGAGTAGCTGGGATTACAGGCACACACCACCACGCCCAGCTAATTTTTGTATTTTTAGTAGAGGCGGGGTTTCTCCATGTTGGCCAGGCTGATCTTGAACTCCTGACCTCAGGTGATCTGCCCACCTCGGCTTCCCAAAGTGCTGGGATTACAGGCGTGAGCCACCGCGCCCGGCCAGGTATTGATTTTCATTAGACAAATCAATCACTCCCTTTGGATCCCACTCTGGTGAGCGCCGGGGGTTCCTGAGGTTGCCAGCACACCCAGGATATATTTAGCTCTCTGCTGGAGCCCTGCTGGGTGCTAGCATTCCAGCTGAGGACATGAAATCTCAGGCCAGCTCCTAATTTCTCATTGGCAACCATGGATTTTGCTTCAGAGAACTCCCTCTCTTTTATAACCGTAGACTAAATTATCCCCAGACTACACACTCATATATATACACACACACACACACACACACACACACACACACGAGATCCCTGTGCTTGTAACATGTCAATACCGCTCACAGCCCTAGCTCAACAGTGAAAGTCCACCTCTCAAAATAGAGAATCTCAGAGCAAGAGGACCTGGCCAGCCGCCGGGGAGGCTGACAGCTGCTTCCTAATGGAGTGTCCTTGAGAACTAGTATTGAGCAAACTCGCCACTAGCATGTCCTTAAAATGGATCAGCAGTGAAAACACAGAACAGCAAAGCATTAGGAACAAAGGAAAATTGCCCATGATCCTAGCACATTTTTTTCTGAGATGTTTTTCTGCATCTTTTGCAGACTGTAAGAAATGATGCGTCCTGTATTCTTCGTCTACCACCAGCCGTCACACAGACTTTATTCATGCTTCATAATATTTTTAATGCACAATATTCCATGTTTTATCAGCAGCTGTCAAAGTATGGTCTAGGGCGGTCCTCAGGACCTCACACAGGGTTTGGTGGTCAAAATCCTTTCAATAACAACACGAAGATACGGTTTCCCTTTTCATTCTCACTCTCTCCTGAGTGTACAATGGAGTTTTGCAGAGGCCGCATGACATGTGACGTCACAACTGATTTAACGTAGGGCAGACATCAGAATCCAGCCGTCACCTACAAAGTCAGATATTAATGAGATTTGCAAAGCTGTAAAGCAGTGCCTCGGCTCACTAAAAATGCTCTTATGTTAGCGTGCAGAGAAGTCATTGTCCTTTTGCAGTTTAACACATTTTTTATTTTTCAATTTTCATTTATTTATATATATTTTTGGAGACAGGGTCTCACCCTGCCACCCAGGCTGGAGTGCAGTGGTGCAATCATGGCTCACTGCAGCCTCAACCTCCCAGGCTCAAGTGATCCTCCTGCCTCAGCCTCCAGAGTAGCTGGGACTAGGCACATGCCCAGCTAATTTTTTTATTTTTTGTAGAGGCGGGATCTCACTATGTTGCCCAGGCTGGCCTTGAACTCCTGAGCTGAAGTGATCTGTCCCCCTTGGCCTCCCAAAGCGCTGGGATTACAGGTGTGAGCCACCATGCCCAGTCAACAAATGTTTTTTTAAATTCTGTTTTAATTTCGAATACAATAAATATCAAGAAATATAATGCACATAAGCAAAAGCTCTCTGGGGTCCTCAGTAATTGAACCCTGAGGCCCTAGAAGTTTGATAAGTGCTGCCATAGATGGACAGGAATTTCCTTAGCCAGTGTTCTGCGGTTGGACATTTACGTTGCAGAGTATGTAACGCCTGCAATCAACGGCTTTTTATTTCTGAAATTCATGTCTGTGTTTCAGAGCCTTTCTTCAGAAGAGATTCCCAGAAGTCGCATTATTCCATCAAAAGGCATGAATGTATTTAAGTCTCCATACATTTCACCTAACTGCTCCTCAAAAGATTAGACCAATTCATATTCTTATCCACAGTCTGTGACAGGATCTAACTCCTGGGATGTTTAAATTTAGCGAGTAACATTTTTTTTATCCTATGAGAAGTCATTCTCACTCTCTCATCCATCTTAGAGACCCCACAGGGAGAAGAAAAGGTATCGACCCGGTAAACAGGATGCACCAAAAGACTACCTGTGCCCGGCTGAGTAATGCCTCCCCCGGAAGATATCCACATCTAATCGCTAAAACCTGTGACATATATGGTTAAAAGGGGAGCGGTCTTTGCAGATGTGATTTACATAAAGCGTCTAGAGACTGGGAGATGATTCTGGATGCTATGGGCGGGCTCTGAGTGCAATCTCAAGAGTCCTTATGGGGAGGAGGGAGCGGGAGACGACACACACAGGGGAGAAGTAGCATGAAGATGGAGCTGAGGGAGGTTTGAAGACGCTGCCTTGAAGATTGGAGCAACGTGGCCACAAACCTCAGAATTTGGCAGCCACCAAAGCTGCAGGGGTGAGGACTGAGCCTCCCCTGAGCCCCTGAGGGAGCTGCCAGCGCCGTTTAGCCTTGGACACTGACATTCAACTGCTGGCCTCCAGAGCTGGGAGGAAATGCCTTCTCTTGCTTTAAGCCTCCCAGCTTGTGATCACTGGTGACCGCAGCCCCTAGACACTCACAGGTGGCCTTTGCCCAGCACTCCGGTTGTGCCACCTTCCCTGAGCGAGGCACGGACCTGCACAAAACCCTTTCTTTAATGGGTGAATCACCCTTTAATCACGAAGTCAGCCCTAGGCCCAATATCCCAGAAGAGGGGGCACGAGTCAGGGCCCAGCTGGAGACCAACCCCAAACTCTGGTGTGGTTCCCTGAGGCCCAGGTGGGTAGGCAACAAGGGATAGTGGCCCGACCTTGCTGGGGGAGAAACCCCTCACCAAAGCCCACCATGCGCACCTTCCCCAGCACAGAAGGGGTTTGGGGTGGCAGGAGGCAGGTGCAGAGGGAGAAAAGGAAGACGTGGCGGCGGTGCAGCAGAAGCTCTCCTGCGGGTGCCCTGGGCGGGGCAGGTTCTGAAGGGCCCAGTGTGTCTGGAGGGGAGAGGATGAGCTGGTGGACGAGAGGGCTGCAGCTGCAGGTGACCTAAGCAGCACTGAGGTCCTGCGGAGGCCTCCCCACTGGATTCCAGAGGGGGCTCTGGGCCTACAGTGAAGCAGGGCCCACACGAGGTGAGGGAGCTGCTCAGGACGCGGGGGGGCCATGGCGCACCACAGTTAGGAGTGCGGGTTCTGCAGCTGGCACGGTGCTTCTCAGCCGAATAACCTCGGGAGAGTTACCTAATTCCCTGGGCCTCTGTTTGCTCACCTGTGAAGTGGGAATACTGGTAGTCCCGAGCAAGGAGATCTGATGTAAGGATTATAGGGTGAAAGCACATCGCGGTGCAGGGCCCCAGCACGGTGCTGGGTCCACATTGGGGAACCGCGTAAGCCGTTCCCCCGTGGGCATGCACAGCAGAGTCCTGCTTGCCTGGAAGCAAATGCTACATCCCAAGGTGTCCACTGCCCCAAACCATACACGAACTCAGAGTCGGAAAGATCCTCTAGGACAAGCCCAACCCCAACAGAGATGAGGAGGCCAAGGCTCAGGGGGTACATGGCCTGGGCCGGTTCCTGGCCCCCCACCTCTCCATGAGACCACCCCTATCTCCTCCCAGAGCTGCTTATGTACCAAGAGACCCGGGCTCCGCAGGCACCCGGGAGATCAGGCCACGCCAGGACCTGGGATCTGGAGGCACCAGGGAGAGTCCAGCTGTGCCGAGGCCCAGGGTCCCCAGACACTACGGAGAGT
Organism: Gorilla gorilla gorilla; assembly: GCF_029281585.2. Lineage (NCBI taxonomy): Eukaryota > Metazoa > Chordata > Mammalia > Primates > Hominidae > Gorilla > Gorilla gorilla. The sequence continues at coordinate 13,256,563 of NC_073227.2, read as the reverse complement.
CAGGCCACGCTGAGATCTGGGGTCCCCAGATACCAGGGCAGATCCAGCCAGAGTGTGAAGGAGTCTGTAGGGCTGGGGCCATCTGGAGGCTCCGGGGGAGATCCACTTCCGTGCCTCTTCCAGCTTCTAGGGGCACCCGAGTTTCTTGGTGTGGGGCCCCTCCCTTCATCCTCAGAGCCAGGTGTGGAGACTTCTCTCTCCTCTCTGCTGCCTCCTGCCTCCCGTTAGCGAGAAGCCTCAGGCCCCCTGAAATCCAGAGCAGTCTCCCTGTGGCAAAATCCTTCACATAGTCACATATAAACAGTCATTTTGCCGCATGAAGTCACATAGTCACAGGGCCTGGGATTAGGACATGGGCACCTTTGAGTCCACTGTTCAGCCCCCCCCGCACCATCCAAGAGGAGGTATTTCAGAGAGGGCAGGTCCCTGCTCCAGGCTGCACAGCAGGCAGGAGCAGGCACAAATCTCCACAGGAAACCCCAGCTTGGTCTGTGTCCACAGGTTCAGAGGAAGGAGGGAAGCAGAGGGCCTAAAGATGGGAAGAAAGCTTCACAGAGGCCCTGGAGTCCGGCAGAGCCTTGAAAGGGAGAGGAGGAGGGACTCCAGGGGAGTGGGGGCAGGCAGAAGGTGGCAGGAAGAATGCAAGGCTGTTGGGGGATCAGGGCAAAGACAGCACATAGTAGGTGCTTAATAAATAGTCGTGGAGGGACGGAAGGAACATTCTGGAAGAGCTCTGAGCCCTTGGGAGGCTGTTGACTGCTGGACACAGAGGAGGCCCGGACCTAGGCTGAGACTTCCCTAGCATCTCACACTCAGGACCGGCCCTGTGCCCAGACAGGACGGGGCCTATGGAGTAAGACCCCACACAGCCGGTCCCTCTGTGGGACAATTCAGAGGCTCCCAGTGGGACTGAGTCCCCACTTGCCAGAGTGGTGGTCCCCATCCAAATGCCCCTTCCTGGCTTCCCCTCCCTTCCCCCCTTACCCTCCTCACACCTCCCTCGTGCTTCCTGGGGTCACCTCCTAGGTAAACCACCTGCACCCAAGTTCCCACTGCACCTACTCAGGGAGCCTAAATGGAGAGAGTTGTGGGGCAAAGGGGTTGGAACATCATGAGGGCATTTGAAACTTGGCTGCCAGGTTGAAGGTCTGGATGCTCCTTGGAATTCTTCCTTCTGGGCACTTCGTGTCCAGCTGCAGCATCAACTGATGTCATTTTCCATGTGCGATCCCGGGGACACTGAGGTCCGCAGAAGCAGAGGGTCAGAGAGACAGGCTAGGCTGTCTTATGGAATGATGGCAGACAGATGAGGAGGCCATGCTGAACTGGGGACAGAGTTCCACCCATCACACATCCTCCAATCCTTGGGTATTCACGAAATGCCTCCTCTCATTCCACCTGAGTGGCTTTCAGGGGAGCCAGCACAAGGCCCCGTCGTGCCCTGAGGACAGATGCCAGCGAGGACAGAGGCAGCATGCTAGCCGTAGTGACACTGAGCACTTTTCTTGGTGCGCTGGCTGGACTCACATTTCCAGATTGTCTCTCTAACTCGTCGCTCTAAGCACGGAGAAACCAAAGTCCCAAACTTCCAGCACAGGGTGCGAGCTCCGTGCCGGAGGCGGGAGGAGCCACTGCTGCTGCCTGGGATGGGGGCTGCTCAGTAGAATGCAGCTAAAATGAAGCTTCGAGCTGAGACCGATGACTCAAGACACCACGCCTCCTGAGGATGCTGTGTCGAGAAAACCGGGAGCTGGGTGGCTCTCTGGAGACAGTGCTTCTCCTGGCACTGGGCTGCAGCCTTGTAACCAGGACTGAGATGGGGCTGGCAGGGGAGACAGCAGGACCAGAGAAGGGGAGGGGAAGCTATGAACCCAGCCTAGGGTGTGGCTGATGATGCCAAGGCAGCTCCCACGGGGCACGACATCAGGTTTGTCCCTGAGCTGTGAAGGGTATTTACGGCTGTGACAAAGGCCATCCTGCCCGTTCCCTGGTGCCTGCTGTGCCCAGGCCCTTGACTCTCACTCAGCATCTCTGAGTCTACAGTAACCCCTCAAAAGCAGCTGTCATCACTTGTACTTTTTATGTGGGGAAACTAAGGCAAAGGGCATTTAAACAATCCGCTTGGAGAAACACACAACTAGCAAGTGACGATTGGGGCTGGGGCCCAGGTGTGCCCAGCCCCAAAGCCAGTGCATCTTCTGAGGCACCCAGACTGCCCCCCTCACGTTTGGAAATGTTCAGCCAAGGGAAGTGACATGAAGCCACCCAGCTCGTTATCCGCAGCAGACCTGTTTGTTCTAGGCCTGGAAGCTGCTGATGGCGAGAAGCCCCAGAGCCAGCCCTGGTACCTACAAGGGCCGGGTGCCAAATCCAGCAAGGACCAGTGAGCATCCCAGAATCCAAAGCCCCCTCCTCCGCCCCAGTCCTTCCCACAGACGCGAGGGACCCAGCTGCCCTCCTAGCTCGAGCTCTAGGCAGACATCCACAGAAGCTGCTAATCCACAGGTGGCAAGGCACCTCCCTCCACGCCAGAGACCCTCAGCGTGAGGCTCAAGTACTGCTCACCCAGCTGGGAGCATCTTGAGAGCCAGATGAGAAAGGTGGGCGCAGCACGGTCCCTGAAATGGCAGCCAGGCCTCACACCCAAACAGTGGGCAGGGTGGGGCGGTGGTGTCATAAGAAAGCAGGGTTGTACCCCGAGGATGGCAGTGGCCCTGTTTTTACAGATGGGTACACTGAGGCACAGAGGGACGGTGACTTGTCCAAGGTCACAGAGGTCCAGGCGAGGGGCTGGAGACGCTGCTGGGCTGGGCTGTGTAAACAGGGGGAGAGGCACTGCCTTCAGTGGAACAGATGGGCCCTGGGGGGATTGCAGGACTTGGGGTGGGGGTGGGGGAGTCGGAGCAGAGGGTCAGGGTTCCAGGGGGGCACATGGGCTCAATGTGGTGAAAATCCTTCTCAGGCCCAGGCTATCTGACGGTGAGTCACAGAGGCCATGCAATGATGCTAGGCAGGAACCCCCATAGGAGGCGGGTTTGGGTCTTGTCCTGCCTCCTGGCTCTGTGCTGGCAGGTCCTGCAGCTGGAAAATGGGAATAACACACCACGGCCCAGGCGAGAAGATGGGCTGTGTGAGACCCTCACCAAGAAGCACCATCATGATGCCCCCAAACGGGCCAGGCCTTATCCACACCAACACTCAGCCACACGTTATGAGGCAACAACCAATCCCCCATAGCCACCGGCTAAAGCATGCAGGCAGGGGATAGGCAGACAGAACCCGCCCAGCCATGCAGGCAGGGGATAGGCAGACAGAGCCCGCCTAGCCAGGGACACGCGTGTTGTGGCTGAGTCGGGCACACTGGGGTTCAAATCCCAGCGCTGCCATTTACAAATCACATGACACCAGACGCCAGACGGACTCGCAGGCATTTCTTCCTCCGTAGGTAGAGATGCCACCAGCCGCTCCGAGCAGCGCTGCAAGGACCCCGGGAGGAAACCTATATGAGCATCTGGCCCAGGGCCCTAGGGCGGCACTTGATGAGCCGCGGTCTCTGCGACATTTAAGCCTGTCCCACCTGGGTGCTGTCCGACACCCTAGACACCCTGAGCAGCCCTGGCGATGGAAAAATTCCTTGAGTAAATTAAGACTGCTCGACTCGGGTTGCTCTGTGCTGGGTGAGAGCCTTGGAGGTCTGCTCTTTCGGGGCTTCCCCGGGACTGGGACAGCCGTGTCCATCATGCGGGGATGACTGCAGGACCCATGTGATCAGCCTCAAGCACTAGGAGCTACCCCAGGACATGACCCATGTTTTCCTATTGCAACTATTTTAACAACCTCTGTGAGCCTCTACCATGTGCCAGGCAGAGACTGGTCAGCTCATGAGACCCTCAATCCCTACCAAGACTCTGGGGAGGGGCAGCAATAGAAAGAAGGACACGGGGGTCTTATCTTTGATCATGCTAGCAAGTGGCAGGGCTGGGTGTGAGCCTGAGACCCCACTTCAAGGTAGGTTTTACAGAGCCCTACCCAGGCAGAGGCACAGCCAAGGGGTGCAGCAAGGAAGGCCCCTAAGTATCTTTGCAGGGAAGGGACTATGGAATCCAGGCTCTGGGCTTGGTTGATGGCATCAGGCCAGCAGCCTGATCTGGCTTCAAGGATAGGCAGTGCCCGCTTAAAGGGCCAGCGACAAGACAGGCCCCTTCATCTCCCAGTCTTGCCAATTTCCTCTCTCGAGCTCAGAGGTCTCCCGTGACCCAGATGATGCTCTGGAAGCCCAGGGTGTGGGCCAGGCAGCTTTTCCATGTGTCAGGGACACACACCTTTTTCTGGGACAGTAAGATTGAACTTTCCAAGAGTTCATCAAACTCAAGACTTGATTCTAGAAAATATCCTATCTACCCCCAAACTATCTCATTGACAGAAACCATAAAGAGTCAAAGGATCTTGGGTGGCCAGGTTAGGAAGGAACCCTGCACATCACGGAAGAACAGGGCAGAGCTTGGGGGTGACCAGGCTAAGCGGAGACTGCCAATGTCTGGGCAACGGCAGTCCTCTCCAGATACAATCTCAGATGAATTTCTGGGTCAGGGGGGTCTGGCTTCTGCTGCACCTCATTCAGAGTGGAGTCAGGCAGGGAAAATCTGCAGCAGTGCAGCTGCCTGTGCTAAGCTCCCTCAATGCTGGGAGACACCCCCATCCCACGCAGCAGACAGTGGCCCTGCAGAACAGAATCGCCGGGCTTCTCCCGGAGTGATGGGTTTCTACCAGTGCGTGCCCTTCTCAGAGCTGGAGGCAGAGTGTGCTCTCTTCTTTCCATTTGATCTTTCAGTACAAAAGAAAAGGGCACACAATGAAGAAAACTTGGAAAACACATGGAAAGCAAAAAGGTGCAGAAGACGGAAAACTTTGTTCCTTCTCCCACATCTTACAGATGGGCACCGACGGCACTTCCCGACATTGCCTCCCTGTTTCTGTAGAGTTGACATCCTATATGACATACAATTTTGTCCTGAGCTGTTTTCTAAATTAAACTTATTTTCTTTTTTTTTTTTTTGAGACAGAGTCTCGCTCTGTCGCCCAGGCTGGAGTATAGTGGCACGATCTCAGCTCACTGCAAGCTCTGCCTCCCTGGTTCAAGCGATTCTCCTGCCTCAGCCTCCCGAGTAGCAGGGATTACAGGCACCCACCACCACACCCAGCTAATTTTTGTATTTTTAGTAGAGATGGGGTTTCACCATGTTGGCCAGGATGGTCTCAATCTCCTGACCTTGTGATCCGCCCGCCTTGGCCTCCCAAAGTGCTGGGATTACAGGCGTAAGCCACCGCACCCGGCCAATTAAACCTATTTTCTTAAGCATTTTCTCCTAACATTAGAAATTCTTTACATATGTAGTTAATTCTTCACATGGGTAGTAACTTCATATACGTCTTCCCCACCGCCCAATTAGAATATAAGTTCAAGAGAACATAGATTTTGGGTTGTTCTCGTCCGTTGCTGAATCCCAGGGCCTGGAGCAGCGTGGGCTCATGTATTAGTCTGTTCTCATGCTGCCAATAAAGACATACCCAGGACTGGGTAATTTATAAAGGAAATAGGTTTCATGGACTTACAGTTCCACAAGGCTAGGGAGGCCTCGCAATCATGGCGGAAGACGAAGGAGGGGCAAAGGGACGTCTCACACGGCAGCAGGCAAGAGAGCGTGTGCAGGGGAACTGCCCTTTATAAAACCACCAGCTATCGCGAGCCTTAATCACCACCATGAGAACAGTATGGGGGAAACCACCCCCATGATTCAATTATCTCCACCTGGCCCTGCCCTTCACACGTGGCAATTATTACAACTCAAGGTAAGATGTGGGTGGGGACACAGCCAGACCGTATCGGCTCATAGTAGGCATTTTGTGCGTCTTTGCTGAATAACGAGTGAGTGAGATGGAACAGATGGCTCATATTCCATCACTGGCTTCCACGGTTTGGTGGTTTCTAACATTTTGTTGTTACTAGTAAGGCTGAGATGAATGTTTCTGTGGCTACATCATTGCCCATTCTTGGATTAGGTGAAGAAATGTGTCTCTGTTCCATATACTAGGATCTGCACCATCCACAGTCTGGGGACTAGGGCTCAGGTTCGGGCTCTGCCACATCCTCTCCTTGGCCCTGGACAGCTGCTTTTCCTTCCCTAAACCTTGGTTTCCCCCTTTGGGCAGGTGGGTGGGTTTGGGCTGGAATATTCCTCATGTCCCTTCCAGCTCCATGATCCTAAGAGCAGCATGGAAACAGAAGGCTGAGCCAGCCACAAGGCCGCCCTTGGCCCTGCACCCCTTCAGTTATGGACTGAATTGTCTAAATTCATATGCTGAAGTCCTAACCCCCAGTACTCCAGGATGTGACTATGCATGGAGACAGGACCTTTAAGGAGGCCACTAAGGTGACACGAGGTCATGAGGGTAGGCTCTAACCCAGTCTGGCTGGGGTTTTCATAAGAAGTACAGATTAGGACACAGACACACACAAAGGGAAGACGGGGTGAGGACACAGACACACACAAAGGGAAGACGGGGCGAGGACACAGACACACACAAAGGGAAGACGGGGCGAGGACACAGGGAGAGGGCGGCCGTCCACAAGCCAAGGAGAGGGGCTTTGGAAGGAAGTAACCCAGCTGACACCTTGATCTCAGACTTCCGGCCTCTAGAATCAGCAAAAAAATAAGTGTCTTCTCTTTAAGCCACCTGGTCTTTAGTACTTTGTTATGGAGCAAATTAACACAACCCCTCAGGAGCCTCTGTCCACCTGGGGGAATCTGATCTGCCAGGCCAGCAGCTGCCCAGGAGGATATTTAGGCTCAGAAGGAGCACAGGCCTTGCTCAAGGATCTGGTGCCCACTGGTGGCAGACCTGGCACTGGAATCCCCCCACCCCACCCCCTGCCCCAGCTCAGGTACCTTCCTCAACCCAACCCCCAGCTGGCCCCCTTGTGACCACATGGGCTGCAGTGAGATGAAGCTACACCACACTGATTGTCACCTGCTGGACTCACCATGTGTGGACTGGCTGGCCATACTACTGGGGAAACTGAGGCAGGGGGCACCCCACAGCTAGGACATTGGATTCGGATCCAGGCCTGTCTGGTATGGGATGCCATCTCCTTCCACCTTGCCATGTGCTATATAAACAATCGCTCTGGCCACCTGAAATCAACATGCAACAAAAGTAAGGCAACTGCATGGCCTCGATCCACACCCAGGTCATCCTGGAGGTGCCCTGTGTCATGAACTGAAGACATGCACACAGCCCAAAGGAACAGGGAGCCTGCAGCACAGGAGGGTTAGACAGGTTGCCCTGGGCTCTGAGCCTTCGGCCCATTCGGGCAGCTGGAGACTGGACCAGATGATGCTCAGCCACTCCTACCAGTGCTGAGCTCTGGAATAATGCCAGCGGGTGTGGGGAGGGCCACAGGGGACCTGCCCTTGTTGCCCTTGTTGATGATGGAAGCTCCTGTCCTGCCAGACATACACAGTGGCCGGACGTTAGAGCCCACATGCCAGGAACAAGGGACCATGCTGTCTGCTCTCCCCCACTGTGTGGGTGGAATGCCTGCTGTGAGCATCATCGGCTGGGGACAGGGCTGGGCAGGGGCGACAGGTGGCCCGGAGAGCACACACTGCCAGTTCCAAAGGGCTGGATTGATTCAGAGGGTCTGAGCTGAGCTGGCCACCCAGCAATGACCATCCCAAACTACCGAGGGCCTCCCAGGTGTGGGGCTCTTCATGTTGTACCTTGTCCCCTCCAGGCAACCAATGCTACTGCTCTTACAGGTCAGGAAGCCAAGCTCTGGAAGGTGCCACCTATGCCTAAGACCACCAGGCAGTCACCATGGTTCAAACCCCAGTCTCTGCCCCCAACTGCCCCAGTGCCCCCACACCCCTTCTCGTCAGATGCAGAGGAGAGATGCCAGCACTGCTTCTGAGGCTCTCCCTGATGACAGGGGGAACCACAGGTATCAATTATGGCCACAAGAAGCATAAAATTACTCTGTGTGCACCCAGCCATTATCCCCACCTGCCATTAGATAAATGTGTCTGGAGGTTCTGCCAAGTCTCAGGGTGCCCTGCTCCCCAGCCACCCCCAGATAACTAGGTTGGCCATTTCAGAAATCCTCTTCCAAAGGGTTCTGCCTCTGACCTCCCCAACCGCCTGTCATTGCTCTCAGCTACTCCCAAAGGCTCCCGGCAACGCAGTCTCTCCTTCCTTGGATTGGAGGGGGAGGGAGAAAATCTCCCCAGGGAGGGGAGTCCCTGGCCCTTAGCCCCCGCCCCCTTCTAGGCCTACAGCCCACAGGAAGCTCTTACTAAATTCACATTCTCTCCCCAGTCCGATCTCCCTCAGGGGAAGCGGCTGTCCCATTGGTTTCTGCACCATGGCCAAGGGCCATACTGCAGTCCCTGGCGCGACAGGCTTAGAGGAAAGAGCACAAGAGTCAGGGAGCCCGGGGTTCGAATCCCCGCCCCCCTTCCTGAGCCAAGCAAGTGACTCAAGCCTGGTGCGCCTCGGGTCACACCCTGAAAAATGGGGTGACAGCCCTTCCCTGCCGGGAATGCAACGACAAGCCCTCAGCCAGGTGCGGGCCCCAGGAGGCTCTCAGATCCGGGCATCCTCAGGCCGCCTCCAGGGCTCACCGCCAAGGGCTCCAGTTCTAGGTCTCAGTTTCCCCAACAGCACAAGGCGCGGCTGGGCTCCAGCGCTGTGGGATTTTTCCAGCCCCGCACAGAGGCTGTCAGATCCCGGAGGGTGGGTGCGGCGGGAAAGGCAGGGGTGCGACGCGCAGGGGAGAGGGGCTGGAGACGCGCAGAGATCGGGTCGGGGCCGGGTCTGACACATGCGGGCTCCGGGTCCCCAGATCTGCTGCGGAGAGTCCTGGGCGCCGAGGGTCGGCCTGACGCCCCCAACCCAGGCGCTGCCAGAGCGGCGCAAGGGCGGCGCCCCCAGCTGCAAAGCCCCGCCTATCATCTCACCTCTGCGTGCCTAAGTCTGCTGGGGCCCCGGCCCTTCGCCCGGACCCCAGGCCCCCGCGCGGACCCTGACCGCTTTCTGCAGCCTGGAACAACCCGGACCCCCGTGAGAAGCAAAGAAGGGGCGCCTTCCAGACATCCTGGCGCAGCCACGCCGGCCGGCGCGCTGGGAAAGGATCCCCGGCCCGCGCCACTGAGCTACGCGCTCCGGGCGCAGGGCAGAGGGCTGCGCTCTGGCCCCTCGGGGCTGCAAAATCCTGGAGCAAAAGTTGGGTGGAGCCGCTGGGTGATTTTCCCCGGCGTTGCAGGTGCAGCCTCCGAATGCCACCCAGCCCTTGCGGCGCCGCGAGCCAGCGCGGGGACCCGCTGGTCCCTCGGTCCCCAGCACCCACCTGCACTCATCTCAGCAGCAGCTCGGAGTCGGGGCGGCCCGGCGCTGCGACAGCCAGACCCTCGGGCCCGCAGGTGCCGCGCCCGCGCTATCCTCCGCCCGCCCGCCGGCTCCGCGCCCGCTCCTTGCGCACACGCCCGGCAGCGCCGCCGCAGCCCCACGGCGCGCAGGCCACGCCCATGCCACGCCCACTCTCACGCCCCTCCTGGCGGCCCCGCCCCGCGCCCGCTGCCTCCCGGGAGCACCCTGGGAAGTGTAGGCACCTCGCCCCCACCGCTCCGCCTGGCTTTCCAGCTGCGGGGGCGATCGGACTACAAGTCCCAGCACGCTTCGCGGCCAGCGCAGGCGCAGACGGGCGACGGCGGCTGAGGCCTTTCGCAATCGTTCTTAGATCTCTGCAGAGCTGTCGCCACGGCCTGAGGGGCGACCTGGGGAGTGCCGCTCACGGAAGACCGGGAGTCCCTAGGAGAGCGGCGCGGGGAAAAGCGAGCTTGGTGCAGCTCTTCTTGAGTAGTGGAGCTACAAGGCGCCTGAAGACCTTCTGGGCCAACTCTTCTTTCCCAGTTTACAGAGAGGGAAACTGAGGCGGGGGCGGTGCTCGGGCAGGATTAGCCCGCATCGGTCGGCGAGGCTTGCACTGGTGGGGATTCGTGCGCAGGTTTCCTGCCTCCGGGCCTGGGCCGTCCGCGCCTCGCCACCCACCCCAGGCTCCCGTCGCTCCTCGCCGGCTGGCGCCCAGCTGGGGGGTGCACCGGGAGAGGTGGCGCGGCTCACTTCGGCGCAGTCCCCGGCCCCAGCCTCCACGGTGACCGGCTACCCTGTGACATCAGGCGCCCAGCACAGGGCCTGGACGCGGGTGCAGGAGAGGGAGTCAGGGAACGGGGAGGAGCAGGGGTCCCCACTGTGTGCCTGGTGCGACAAAAGGCGAGCTGCAGAGAGGTCGGGAGGAGCCGGCCAACACAAGGATGCCCACCGGGCGCGGAGGGCCTGGGCTGGAGGAGCATTTAGGATGCAGAATCGCGGGAACCTGGCATGGAGAGAGAGGCCGAGGACTTTTGGCTTGGGCCAGGGCTGTTTGGAGATGCTTTCAACAGGGGGAAGAAGATTGGGCACAGAAAATGTAGACTGAATGGAACACTGAGGCAGGAGCAGGTACTCCTCCCCCTCCCTCAGCAGCAGCCATCTCCCCCAAGAGGGGCCAGGATGGGAGGCCAGGAGTACAGTGGCTCGGGGGGGAGCTGAAGTCCTGGGGAACCAGCCAAGCCCCACACACCCTAGAAATCCAGGAGGCCCAGCTAGGTGATTCTGCCCGCAGCCGCAGGGTTCCCATGCCAGTCCTCTGGGATCTTGTGCCGTGTAATTGAGGGGGCGCCAGATCTAAGGATCAGTGAGCTAATGTGTGCCATGACCCAGTGTGAGTTGAGATCAATAAATGTCTTTGCTTTGCTATTATTATTCTCGGTGGCTAACATAGGGCCTGGCACAGAGCAGGCAGTCTGCAAATATCTGTTGAATAAACGGAGAGAATGATAGAGGGGAGGGGAGAGTGCTGGCACCTGGCACTCCTGGATCATAGCCTGAGAGGTAGGCCAGGCACCCACCTGCCGTAGGGACACCCTGCTGCCACTTGCCCTCTAAGGAGCTCTCGGTCAGGCTACCCCGCATCCTCTGTTTCCTCCCTCTGTTTCCAAAGGCTCCTGAGAACCTCCCAGGGGTGCCATGATTTCCCCCACACAGCCTGGTGAGGACGGCAGGGAGCCCTCACACCTCTCCGCCAAGACCCTGTGAGCCAGAGGGTGGATGTGGGTGCCCCATTCCAGACTGGTTCCAGAGCTCAGGACAAGGGGCTGGGGAGCCTTAACAGTTCTCAACCTGGAAGGGCCTCGGGGCCGTGTGGTTCCAACATCTTCTTTCACAAGGGCAGAAACCAAGGCCCAAAGACATACTGCCTCAAGTCACCCAGCAAGTTAGTGACAGGGTGGGGCTTGAGCCAGGTCTTTTCTTTCCTTCCTGCGCCGTGTCTGCTGAACTGGGACTTCAGCGAATCTGCTGGTTGAATTGAATCGACTGAAACAGACTTGGTTCTCTGTCCGTGGTACTACAGGCCAGGTGTGACCTCAGGCAACTTGCTTGCCCTCTGTGTGCCTCAGTTTCTATATCCTTCAAATCACAGTGCATACATACCCCTTAGGATTCTCAAACACCTTCAGTGTGCTGGGCTTTCTAGTCCTAGTGAAGAAGATAGACAAGAAATCATTTCACATGCCACAAGATTCATTCTAGAAAAATGCTGCCCCTCTTATTTTTTAGCAGGCCTGGTGGGGTATCAGGGGGTCTTCAAGGGGCTCATGGACACAGGGAGGCCCCAATATGTCAAACCAAGGTCCTTTAAAGGTTTATTAAAAGGGGACTGGACGCAGTGGCTCGCGCCTGTAATCCCAGCACTTTGTGAGGCCAAGGTGGGAGGATTGCTTGTGCTCAGGAATTTGAGACCAGCCTGAGCAACATGGCAAAACCCTGTTTCTATAAAAAATACAAAAATTAGCTGGGTATAGTGGTGTGTGCCTGTGGTCCCAGCTACTCTGGAGGCTGAGCTGGGATGATTGATTGAACCTGGGAGGCGGAGGTTGCAATGAGCCACGATCGGACCACTGTACTCCAGCCTGGGTGACAGACCCTATCTCATGAAAAAAAAAAAAAAATTCATTAAACGTGCATTTAGAGGAGGGCCTTGGTGGGTACCTTGGAGGGTACCAACATGGAAGCAGGAGCCCCTGCCCTCCTCCTCCAGCCTCAGCTCACATGCCCTTCACCACACAGGGAAGCCCTGCAGTGACCCATGCCCCCTTCCAGCAGGCAGCGGGTAGAGACCTGAACTCCGGGGGCTCCCTTCTACCTCCAGTGCTTATCCAGGTTCCCTGGGGGCTCCCATCCCATTTCAGTGGGGGTCCTATCAAGCCCCTGATAGGCGGGTGCCCCAGGCAGTGGCCTTGAAGGCCCCAGGCCCCATTTGCCCATTTCCACACCCACACTTGGAGCACGGCCCTTGGCTGCACCGCTCCTGCCTGAGGATCTGCCTGCTTCACTGGACTGTGGACTTCTCTGCTCTGCAGAGAGGAGTCTTATACAGGGGAAGAAACTTGGCCCAGGCTTCTCATTCCGGGAAGCACTAGGGGGAAAGCTAAGAGTTTTCCAAGGCACCAGCGTAAAGGGCAGGATTTCCTTCACCCCTCCTGGTGCCACTGGCTGGAGGCTTCAGGAGGCACCCCTGGCCTGGCCTCCCTGGGACGCGCTTTCGGGCACTCTGCCTTCTTTTGAGATTAGGAGACACTTAGGGGTGATGTGTCCACCTTTCCCCTGCTCTATGATGGGGTGCTCTGGGCTTCGAGGAGGACAGCAGTGTTATGGGGGCCTGCCAGGGGCCGGCCCAGGGCCAGCAGGAAGGTGACAGGTCCACAGGAGGCCAGAAGACAACGGTCAGAACCCCCAGTAGGACCCTGGGGGAAACAAGAGCACCCCCTCCTTCTGAGTGTCCTAACCACTATTATGGGATGTTGGTTGTTCCAGCGATGGAGGGAGCAGAATGCAGAGAGGGCAGCCCCAGGTCCGTGGCCCATCACACCCCAGGTCAAACCATCCGAAGCCAAACGCTGCTTCCCTGGGGCTCCAGGTTTACATGTGGGGTCCCGGACCCGGTGATAGAGGCAGCCATAAAAAAACAAAAAGGCAGCCAGGTGCGGTGGCTCATTCCTGTAATCCCAGCACTTTGGGAGGCCGAGGCTGGCAGATCACGAGGTCAGGAGTTCGAGACCAGCCTGGCCAACATGGAGAAACCCCATCTCTACTGAAAACACAAAAATTAGCCGGGCGTGGTGGTGCACGCCTGGAATCTCAGCTACTGGAGAGGCTGAGGCTGGAGAATTGCTTGAACCTGGGAGGCAGAGGTTGCAGTGAGCTGAGATCGTGCCATTGCACTCCAGCCTGGGTGACAGAGCGAGACTCCGTCCAAAAAAAAAAAAAGAAACAACAAAAAGGCAATTCAACACAAACACGCACTTTCACACATGTCTATTGAAAACAAAGCCAGGCGCTCGAGTGAAGAGCTGCGCCATGGCGTGTCTGGGGAATACTTTTCCTGCATGGCTGAGCTGGGTGAGGCTTCCTAAAATGTGAGTCCTGTGACCGCAGGTAGAGACTTGTTCTCTTCGTGATAAATGCCCCCACCACAAGCACAGGCACCTGTCACTGCTCCATGACCTTTAAATTGCTTCAGAATTAGGATCATTTGTCCTGAAAAAGCTATTGCCCTTTCAGAGAGTGTGAAGCTCTCAGAAAGTGTAGAAGGACACGTGCTGGATGGGGATGGGGGCTGAGGCAGACCCCACAGTGCCGGCCTCGCATGGACTGGGACAGGTGGGGCTGTGGGTTTCTTCAGCAGGGGCCAGGAGGGAGAGGGGCCAGCACCCCATGGGCTGGCAGCTGCTTTAGGGGGCAGGGGAGCCTTGATGGAGGGGTCCTGTCTAAGTCCCAATGGGAGCAACTCCGGGCTGGCTCAGAGGTGGAGGGATGTGTGACACTGCACCCGAGAGCTCCCAGGGGCCAGGCCAGATGAGTCAAACAGTGACGGCCAGGACTGCTGTGTCCTTAGGGCTCTGCGCCAAGGCTCAGAGGATCCTATCATTGTCATCGTATCATCATCATCCAGATGTCACAGATGGGGAAACTGAGGGATTCACTTACCCAATTGAAAACTATGACCAAGTGGAGCAGGCAGGACGCACACCCAGGCCCTGCTGAAGAGACAGCCCGTGGGCTTCAGCCCCATGGCCCTCCGGAATCTGTCATCCCCTCCAGGGGGCATTCAAGAAGTCAAAGGATGAAGCTGGGAGTTGTGGGGTCTAGTGTGAGGTGCATGGCCAGGGGACCTGCTCCACTTGGCCCAAGCAATGCCAGGCCTGCTGCCCCCATCCTGGGCTGCTGGGAGTGCCGCATCTTCTCCTGGACAGCTCATGCTCACCCTCTGAACCTTGTTTGAGATCCCCTCCTTGGACAAGCCTCCCTGGCCCTCTAGTGAAGTTGGGGGCCACCTCCACTCCCCCAGGGGGTCTCCAGCAGAGAGGAGAGTGCCCACTGAACTGTGGGATCAGCAGGTACCCGCACTGCGGCTGCCACTCTCACTCAGCGAAGGAAAGAGGTCAGACCCGCCTGAGCCCCTTTCCCACCGTCCTGACCTCTCCCTGGGTCTGCTGGGGTTTCCCACAAATTGCTTCTATGGAGAGCAGCACCGTGTGGCTGCGCTCACCTGGGGCCTGAGCTAGAAAGAAGGTGCCTGCTCTGGAAACCCAGCGGTATAGAAACGTTGCAAGTCAGAGACGCAGGGCAGCAGACAGAGCAGACGGCGTCCTGAGGCCATCAGGGGCTCTGCTCAGTAAGGGAGCCTCCAGGCTTTCTCTCACCAAAGCGGCAGGATTCCTTGTCCTTTCTTCATCTCTAAATACAGTCCAGGAATTGATTGACTTCACAGCCAAATGGAGAAACAAATGAAATATGATTTCATTGTGGGATCTTTCCAGCCGCTCAATAATTTAAAACCACGCCATACGAAACCAGGAGTAAAAATAGCATGTGACTCATGGCTTGGAGCCTATCTCTCAAGCACGGGTCCACACACCTGGATTCTCGCTAAGTCAGGCCCAGCCTCACCCTCGCATGCCCATGGCTTGCCTGATGCCTCCGGGTGGGTCAGGAGGGGAAGCGCAGCCCTGGGTTACACAGGTATCTCTTCTCCCTAACACCGGATCTATGCCACAATTCCAGCTGCCCAGTTAACTCTGAGTGGTTTGTAGACTTGGCAATGTTTTGCCATCACAGAAAACTCACAAAAGATGGTTCATTACAAGTGATGGAAGGAAGTAGAATGTATAGGCCTGATTTGGGAATATGACCCACACCGTGCAAGGCTTGGATGTGGCTGGTCTTCTGAAAACACTTCCTCCCATTAAACTTTACTCCTGTTCAGCAGAAACAGACGAGGACCATCAGGAACACCTGGGAAGGAACGAGAATGGGAGAGCAGAGCAAGGGGCAAGCTCTGAGATGAGGTGCTGCCTCTATTCAGCACCTACTGCATACCTGCCTCTGTGCTGGAAGTGAGATGAAGAAGCTCAGCTAGAGCAGGCAGGTGCACGAGTCAGCCGCGCTGTGGAACAGAGGACCGCAGGCTTTGCTGAAGGGGCTTGTAAAAGGGTAGGGCATCTCTCCCAGTGCCGGAGGCCGATCTCTTCATTCTGCCCCTGCTGTCACACAGCATTCTTCTCTGAATGTTCCCCTTCTGTTCTCATAAGGACACTGGTCCTAGGATGGAGGGCCCACCTTAATCCAATACTGTCTGACTTCATCTTAACCAGTCATGTCTTTGAAGACCTGATTTCCAAATAAGATCATATTCCTGGGGGATAAATCTTGGGGTTAGGACTTCAACATATCTTTCTGGAAGGTACAGTGCACCCCACCAGAGGGGACCACCATTATTGGACCCCACAAAGGGCATGGTCTTCCAGAGCTGTGGCCTGTGGGACCTGGGAGGAAAACTGCAGGTCTGAGGGCTCCCAGTTGGGGAGAAGAAATGGAAGCCCAGAGAGACAAAATCACATGGAGCCAGGTCCCCAGGAGGCCAGAAGCCACAGTGCTCTCCCAGCCACCTGACCCTTGGTTGACAACCACGCAGGCACACAGCCCTGCAGGGAACCCAGAAGGCAGCCATCCCTGACAGTGAGAGCAGCTCTTGTCCTGGGAGGGAAGATGGGTCCTGCCAGAAGCCTGGGCCTGGCCTTGTTGGCCTCACCGGCAAGCTCAAGCTTGCCCCCCAGCTGCTGATCAAGCAAGACATCGTGTCCCTTCTTAGCAACTTTGTCACCAGGCTGTGCTTCCCAGAGCTGCTGTGTGGGCATGGAAGGGATAAGGTTTCGAAGAAGCTTAATCAGGAGCCCTTGCCTGCATAACTTACAAAGTGCTTGTTCTGTGGGCCTCCCAATCGGGTGTTCCCTTGAGGTCATGGTGCTGAGTGTTACCCAGTCTTACAGACGAGACACTGTAGGCTCACCAAGGCTAAGAAATGTGCAGTCAGCCGGGTGGGGCTGGACCCGGCTCCCTGAGATGACCAGAGCAGAGCAGTCTCCACTAGAATTTCTTCTTTGGCTATGGGCAAGCTGCTTGGAGCAGGAATTGCGTGGTTTGATGATAACACTAGTGGTTTGATAATAATAAAATGACTTTAAGTAAAGGAGATCACCCTCATCCAATCTGTTGAAGGCATTAAGAGCAAAAACAGTTTCCAGTGGAGAAGATCTGCCTCAAGACTGCAGCACTGACTCCTGCCTGAGTTGCCAGCCTGCCCTGCAGATTTTGAACTTGTCAGCCCCCACAATACCATGAGAACATTCCTTAAAATAGAACCCTGTTTGTCTATCAATTGCCCTTTGTACCTGTCTGCTTACCTACCTACACACTCATTCATTCATCCATTCATCCATCCACTCCCATCCATCCATCCACCCACCATCCATCCATCTACCACCCTTCACCCATACATTCATATATCTACCCATCTATCCACCCACCCAACCACCCATCCATCTATCCATTCATCCAGTCACCCAACCATCCATCCATCCACGCATCCATCCACCACCCATCCACCCATCCATCCATTTACCTCTCTGTTCATCCATTCACCCATCCAGCCATCCATCACCCATCCATCCATCCATTCACCCACCATCCACCACCCATCCACCCATCCGTCCATTTACCCATCCGTTCATCCACTCACCCGTACAGCCATCCATCCACCACTCATCCACCCATGTATCCATTCAGCCATCTATCTATCACCCATTCACCCATCCATGCATCCATCTATCTACCTACCCATCCACCACTCATCCACCCATCCATCCACCACCCATCCACCCATTCATCCGTCAGTCTGTCCATCCACCCATCCATCTACCACCCATCCACCCATCCATCCGTCTACCTATCTGTTCATCCACTCACACATACGGCCATCCATCTCCCACCCATTCACCCATCTGTCCACCACCGATCCACTTATCCCTCCATCCATCTGTCCATCCACCTATACATCCACCACTCGTCCACCCGTTTATCCACCACGCATCTACCCATCCATCTACCCATCCATCCACCTACCATCCATCCATCCACCCACCCATTCACCATCCATTCACCTATCCATCCTTCCACCACCCATCCACCCATCCATCCATCTGCCACCCATCCACCATCCACCCACCATCCATCTGTTTCTATCAGTACTGTTTCTCTGGAGAAGCCAGACTGATATACTTTCCAAATCTATAATTCCCTGGGCTCTCTGGCACCATGACTTGAAGGCCCCTGGCTGAGCTCAGCCTGTCCTAAGCTCCTCCCAGCTCCAGAAACGGCACCTGCTGCCACCCTATTGCTCTCCCTGACTCCTGAGAACCCCTCTGGGAGACTTCTCTTCCTGCTCCATCACATTAGTCCAACCCCAGGTCCTGCCTCCAAGTCCTTCCACAGTGTAGTTAGACGCAAGTGCAGGCTCCTTCTCCTGCTCTCTTTGCTCCTACTCCCGCCACCCCCATTCCTTCTCCTGCAGCCAGAGGGATTTGCTAAATGAAAGCTTATTCCACTCCATCACACCCCTGCCTGCCAGGGGCCTCCCTCTCCTCCTCTGCCTGGCCAAATTCTCTCCACTCTTTATGGATCAGCCCAGGCATCATCTCCTCCTAGAAGTCCTCCCTGGCCCCTGGCTAAATTGTGCAAACCCCCGGTTTCCATGAGTCCTGGGACTTCCTCTTTTACAGGCTGGTCACTTGGGATTGTCATTGATTGTTTCCTTGTCTGTCTCCCTAACTAAACAGTGAGCTTTGAGTACTATGAGCTTCTCTGAGGAAAGCTGAGATTTAAAAGGGCCAAGGTAATGGGCCAGGTAAAGGATGGGGCGAGAAAATCCAGGAAGGCCTGCGTGTTTTACTTGACTTTTTGATTGCAGTACCTGGAACATTAAACATCGAATGCTTTTATCCTATCTTGTTCTAAAGAGTATATGGGGCTTCTTACAAAGGAAGCCTTACTATAGAAAGATCTTTTTAAAAGCTCGTAAGAAAACTAGAGTTAAGGAAAACTACATAGATTAGGAGGAAGTTGGGGCTGAGATCAAGCCCTGGAATCTCTGCCGTGGGCGGTGACACAGCCAAGGGCAGCCCCTCATTCCTTTCTGTACTGCCCAGCAGCCCCAGCAGAGAGAGGAACAGGGTCAGTTACATAATTCTCTGTGTCCACAGGATTAGAAGAATTGCTGAGAAGAAGCACGCTTCCCAACCCTGAGACTTGAAGAACCTGCCTCTCCAGGTCCTGTGGGGTGAGGCCAGTCTGGCTTCCCCCACAGCCCACAGCCAACACAGTGTGCATCTCAGAGCACTCCTTCTCCTAACCATCCCTTCCTTCCTGTCCCTTTTTGTCACTGGATGCAGAGACCAGGGGACTTACCATGCATACAGTAGGTGATGAGCAACCATCTAAAAGGAACCTAGTTGTATAATGAAGTGGTGTTTTTAACATAAAAGTTACCTATAATTTCACGGAGAAAATATGTGATCATCTACATTTCTCAGGATGCCAAGGCAAATGAGCTTTTTTTTTTTTTTAATTTCGCTGCCCCCTCGTGGCAGAGTACCCTAATTGCAGGCATACTATCAAGGATCAGAAATCCCCTCCATTCCACCAGTGACACCCAGACTGTGAAAATTGGGCAGACACTGCCCTCATCAAAGATCACCCAAACATCTGCCTTCGGCCAACACGAAGAGACAGACGGGAAGGGGTAGTTTCATGTAAGATCTTTAACCACCCTCCCTTCCTGATTTCTGAGGTCTTGGGTCCAGAGGCTGTGCAGGCTTATAACTGTGATCGCATTAAGCATATGAGTGTGGAGAAGGTGAGGCAGCCAGTCAGACACGCCGTAGTCTCTGTTTTTGGGTGGGTTGTTTACTTCACTCCCATTTCCCCTGCTCCCTGCTTTCTTATAGCACCCCAGTTTTTGTGCAGGAGCCACAACACCTACCCATGCAGTCCATGGACTTCTCAGTGAGTGACTCCACATCCAGCTCAGAAGGTTTTAATGAGTCTAAGGATGACCCCATCTCTGGAGACAGACAGGCTACATTAGTCAACATCCCTGGACACAAAGATTTGCTCCAGGAAAGGCATATGACCCAATTCGGCTCAATGGGGTGTGGTAGGTGGCTTGCTAAGAAAGGCTGGAAAGGGCATCTCCTGACCTTCAGGAGAGAGTTTGGAAGCTGCCCTCTCTCCTGCTCTGGATATTGCAGTGTGGGATGTATGCCAGGGACAGCTTGGGCAATTTTGTCTCCATGTGGGAAGTGAGCCTGAGAGTGAACCCAATTGTAAAGAAGTGGTCTCAGAGCCCCTGGATCAAGCCAGTCCTGAGGCCACCTACCTCTGGACTTCCCAGTCCATGAGCCAAGGAAGACTTTTTCATTTGAGCCACTTGGACTTGAGTACTTTATTATTTATAACACTCCACGAAGCCCCAAGTCATCAGTGTTTGTGATGTCACTGAAATGAATGCCAGTGGGCTTAAGTGTCCTTGGCATGGTCTCCCTCAACACACCATGGCATTTGGATTGCTTTTGGTTTAGAACACTGCAGGGGGCCCTCACCCCTCACCTGCTCCCTGGTCTGGCGGGTGTGCTCGGGGGATTCCTGGGAGCCTCTGGCTTCCCTGACCCCTCTTCAGAGGTGGAAGGAAAGATGACACCTCTCAACTCTACTTCAGGCAAGACTCAGGAAGAAAGGGATCTCCGCCGTGTGTGAGGGAGCCTCCTTAGCATCCGCCTCGCTGAAAGATGGAGGAGAAATATGTCCAGTACCAAATGTTCCCAAGGCCCCCCATTCCCTACGCAATGCAGGCTGGCAAAAAGTCTTGCAGGCCATGATCAGGACTTATTTACTAATGACAATTGATAGTATTGTCTATGCAGCCTCCTGGGGAGGGGGCTCAGACCAAATGTCCCATTTTGCAGCAAAGACGGTGAGATAATGAGCTCCTGACCATGGGGCTCACTTGTCCTTCCACACACCCCATCTCAGGACAGCTGCCGGGTGCTAGAATGACCCACCCAAGGCTCAGCCTTCTGAGCTGTGTGCTGAGGGCTGGGTCCTATTTCCCAGGGCACAGCACGTGCACCAAGCCAACAGGCAGTGCACAGGGCCTGGAAGCAAAGGACAGAAGTTCTGTCCTTTGCAGGGACCTCCTTGTGAGCTTTGTGCTTCAGTCTTGAGCTCTGTTGCATCAGAGGTCTGGGTTCAGGGTAGGAGGATGGCGATGTTTCTGCCAAGGGAAGGAATAAAGTCTCTGTTGAATCTGTTGAACCCGTTGAACCTGAAACTGACTATTAATGGGCTACTCATCCCAATGGACGGGAAGGCAATGAAGAGTTCTTCTACTGGGAGGGAGGGGGCAGAAGACTGCAAATGACCCTTATTACCACGAGAGCTGGGGGTGCGCCTTCACCATGAGAGCCTCAGCCCGGAAGCTTCACTGGGGCATTTCTAGGTTCTTCCATGCCCAGCGATAATGGTAAATAGGCAATTGCAACAACTACTGACCGGCAGACACAAAGGACTCAGGGCTCGGATACCTTAGAGCTGGGGGGTGTGGGTCACCAAGCCTGACTGACAGGCTGTCCAGGGTGCACGGCGGGAGTGGCTGGTGGAGGAGATGGTGGCGTCCACCATAGCCCCGGGATCACCCGCAGCCATGGGGCCGGGACTTGTCTGGCTAACCCTCCTGGAGGAGTCTGCAGAGATGGTGGGCAGCTGGTGGCCCCATGGTGGGCTGGCCTTTCTGAGGCAGTAGTGGGGGAACCACATGGGCCACATAACGATGGACACTGCTGGACCCAGACCCCAAGCAGCAGAAGCAGAGGCCCCGCAGCAGCCAGTGGCCGGTTCCGTTGTTTCTCTCTGGGATAAGCAGTATACCCTGAGGCCAGAGCAAGACACAGAGAGAGGCAAAGGAAAGGTGGGTGCTCTGGCAGGGCAGGGACAGTTGGACCCCCTGAGTGGGGGAATCCCAGCTTCACAAATGAAAGGCTGAGGCCAGTGGGGTGGGTAACACTGAGGCCACACAGGACCTGAACTGCGCCCTTCTGACCTGGCAGCAGGAGCTGGACCTCACCCCTCCCCGGGACCCACCCTCCCCAAAGCCAGCTTGGTCCCTGACACCAGGGGTCTGCCCAGCCCAGCGGGGAGTCAGGAGCCACTGAGAGTGACTGGCAATGTTCCAGTAGAACAGTGACTGCGTGGGAGACAGTCTCAATGTATTCCCCCAGGCAGGCGAGATCTCAAAACATCGTGCTTCTAAAAATGCTCTTAAGAAGAAAAAAGTTGGACAGAAGAATGTGGAAACATTTGCTGCGGTCATCAGAGTGACAGGTTGGAGCGAATAAATGTTCATTATCCTCTTTCTGTATTTTTCATGTGCATTACTTTTAAAATCAGAAGATGATTATTTTTGTAATCAGAAGAAATGTCATTAGTGTGATAATAAAAGCCATTTGTTGGTGCAAGTGTATAGAGGATGGTGTTTCTGAGAAAGTTTATAGACAAAAGAGGTGTCCCTCTTCAGGGGCCCAGAGTCCCCGGCCCAGCCCAAGGACAGCACACCTTGCACAGGGGGCTCCTAGGGCCTCGGTCTTCAGCAGCCCCTGACACGGGGCTCCCCGACTCCTCCCACAAGTTTGCAGTCCTTTAGGCTCCCCCCACGAGTTTGCAATACCTGTCTGTGGTGTGTCTCTCCACAAGCGCCCATTGTGAACAAGCGTGTGATGGGCCCTGGGAGCCGGAGGCAGCTCTCCCTGGTAGCTTTGAGCAAGTCCCTCCTCCTGTGTAGACAGAGCACCAACCTCTACAGCTCCCCTGACATTTACAGGCCCCGTTAGTGTCAACCTGGAGAGGACGGCCCTGACCCGCCACTGTCCTCTAGCGGAAAATCGGAAGAACAACAGCAGCACCCAGGATTGAGCTCTGGTCTTGGACAGGCGCTAGGCTGAGACCCTCCTGTGGTTCCCCTCAGTGGGAGCGCCCCGAGTGCACGTTCCTAAACCAACCCCTTCCATGGATGGGAGAGGGGCATGGCTTGCCCAGCCCATCTGGCTCTCTCCAGTTGTGAGATCCCCAGCCCTTAGGCATACAGTAGTACTGCATTGAACGGCAGAGAACTTGCATGGATCTCTGCAGTGGAGGGACAGTGTCCCGTGCATGTATCCTGCATGTGCTGACTCAGCTACCGCTCCACTGGGCTGCCCCATCTGATCACCAGTGTAGCCTGTGAGGTGGGAGCTTCTCTGGCTTCACTCTTTAGAGTAACGAGCCGAGAGACGATGCAGGGGTGGGGAGCTCCCAACATCTCCTGCTGGGGAGTGGGATGAACATGGGGACGGCCCAGGCACTCTGGCCCCTCAGCCTGGACTCCACCATCATACTTGCCTCCCTGGGGGTGTCTTCCGCCATGCCTGTGGCACCACGCTTGCGATGACCAGGTCACGAGTTGATTGTATCAAGGTGAGGCCCTGCACTGGGGCTCAGGTGTCTCTGCCACTGGACACAGGAAGCTGTTTGATGGAGCAAGAACAGGGGCTTTCGGCTGGAAGACCTGGTTTGCATCCCATCTCCACCAAACCCCCAATGTGTGACCCTGGGCAGCTGCCCCACCTGAGCCTCGGAGACATCTATGAAGTCAGGACGGGATTACAGAAAGGCCTGGCCTGGCTAGGATTTGTGGATTGATGTCTGAGGAGTGTGCTGTGGGTGCCCACGGTGGCAGCTGCCAGCAAAGACAGAAGACAGCGGGTTCCATGCCCTGGGAAGCCCCAGGAGCTGCATCCACCTGGAGCCCCTGTCTCCTCACAGGCTGATGAATTCACCTGGCCCTGATCCTTCCAGCTGTATTTTCTGGAGTGAGACCCTTAACCCCTCTAAGACTCAGTTTGTTCATCTCACAAATGAGGCTCATGCCTGAGCAGGTTCAGAGGTGGA
Organism: Gorilla gorilla gorilla; assembly: GCF_029281585.2. Lineage (NCBI taxonomy): Eukaryota > Metazoa > Chordata > Mammalia > Primates > Hominidae > Gorilla > Gorilla gorilla. The sequence continues at coordinate 13,233,031 of NC_073227.2, read as the reverse complement.
TCCTCCCCCAGTGAACCTTCAGATGACACCACAGACCCTACCAGCGCTGACTGCAACCTCATGAGTGGCCTTCAGCCAGAGGCACCTGATTCCTGACCCACAGAAACTGCAAAAATAAATGCTGTTTTAAGGCACTAAAAATACAGGATTCAACCTCTCTTCCTCCCCAGCCTACATGGAAGCACCGTTTGTGATTAAATGAAGGAAGGCAAGGTGAGGTTCATGATTCCAGCTGTGACTGTGTGCCAAGCAGACTTACGGTCTGTGCTTCTACTCTGCGATTTGCTGGCTACTGGGGAGGGCATGGCCTCGTGTGCCTTGGTTTTCTCACCTGTGAAATGGAGGTAGCAGCCTCTGGCTCTGTTGGGAGGAGGTCACACAGGTGAAGCGCCAAGGACACTCAGTAACTTGAGGGTTGCTCTGGCATCAGGCCTTTGTCGTGTAGCTGTTGGTGCATTAGCGTCCACTCTCTTCCCCTATGGCCCCCGGAAAGGCAGTGTCTCTTCTGGATAAGAAAACACAGGAAGGTCCCAGGTCTGTTTGTACCTTGAGAGAGCAAATAATAAACAGAGCCTGACTTTCTGGAAAGACAAGGATGACAGTGATCTGATAAAATGCTCTGGCAGGCCCCCTTGGTCCGTCCAATTCACTAAAAACACTGGGATTAGAATGTACTTCGCCTTGGTGTTCCTGGCTCTACCAAAAGCTGGCTGTGTGACCTTGGGCAGAGCACTCAACCTCTCTGAGCCTGGGTGTCCCCAGCTGTGAAGTGGGTCAGGGTGGACCGGATGACACAAACTTGTGGTGGCCCTGCCCTGCTGTCTCCTCTCCTGCCCACCTCTGACTCCTGGAGTCCTCAGTTTTCCTAGTCTGCCTTTTCTTTTCTTTCTGTTGTTTTTTTTTTTTTTAATAGAACAAGAAGTTTATTACTGCCACTCAGTAGTTCCTGGGGGCTTTGATGTTAAGTCATACATAATTCGAGAAATACCAGGAATCTTCTTAATCTCAGTGACCATCTTTAATACCACCTCTACAGGGATCTCATTGCCAGGTGTTGCAGGTATACCAGTCATGGAGTCACTAGTAATAAAGGTTCGAATAACCACGGATCTCTGGCATGAAGGCTGCTTTTGAAGTGGGTCCCTATCAAAAAGTAATGGTGTCAAAATCACCGGCATCTGGCTGATTTTCCCGGCATACCCAGACTCCCTGGGAATGTTATGGGCCTCAAAATCAGCTTGGCGTAAAGTACTGAGCACCCCTGTTGTCAAGAAAGTGGGAGTAACATCTGTAGGAGGTTCTTTAACTGGTGGGCCAAATATACAAATAACTCTGTTAACATTGTGACACATGCGAGGTATAAGCCTAGCAAGAAAAATAAGTGATTCCCAGTCAGGTTCATCTTTACTGGAGATGCCACACACGTAACTGTAGGAACGACAGTCACCCTGCACACCTACAGTTTTAATTGGCAGCAAGAAGGCATTGAGTGAATGCAGCCTAGTCTGCCTTTTCACCCAAGGTCCAGACTTTACCGAGTCAATCCATCGATCGATCTAAAACCTCCAGCTCCCGGCCTGAAGATGCTTACTGCACAACTCCCTGAAGTCCCTTCTCCTATGCCATTCTGCCCCTCGCCAGCCCTGCAAGGCCAGTGCCAGCTCCCTTTTATGGAGGAGGAGCGGCGAGGGCTCAGGAAACACCTGGGTCTCACAGTTGGTCGGGGTGTGGGGCGGTCCAGTCGGCCCAGTCCAGGTCTCTTGCACTCCAGAGGGCCACCAGGAAACCCAGCCCGGGGTAGGCCACAGGCCAGGAGGGGGCCCCAGAGACCCTGAGAAAGGCGGGAGAGAGGGGAGGCAGGGCATGGCTAAGCCTTGGGCTGTGATGGCCACTCTTCATCACCTCTGGCCCTGCCCCCAGAGTCCCTTCTGCCAGGCTGGCTGGCGCCTCTGCTCCTGGCCTCCAGCCCTGAGGGGCAGGTGTGGCCACCTTGGCCATGGGCAGCAGCAGGTAGCTTGAGTTCCCCCTGGGTGTGCTCTGCAGCAGATGGCCCAGGTTAATAAGCTATGGGGAGTGATTTCCCAGGAGGAAAGGCACAAGTGGGCAGGCACTGACCCTGGTGTAGTGGACGAACATTCCAGAATCCAGACTCACCCTGGCAGAACAACTTCAACCTACTGTGTGACTTCACAGTGCACTGTGGGCCTGGTCTCCAGTCCTGGCACTGCCACCTCCGGTTCCGTGACCCTGGGAAGTCCCCTCCGCTGAGTCAGCCTCGGTTTCCTCATCTGTGCAAGGGCGATGGTGGTGCAGGCTCAGTGAGGGCTTCTAGGTAGCATAAGGGAATGCTGTGTACCCAGCGTAGGAGGGTGCTTATCTAGTGGTGGTGTTGTTTCAGTACTATTATTTTTTAAACTTTTATATACAGTAACAGTTACCTTGTTTGGGTTCTCACCATTCTGAGTTTTATCCTGTGCATCCATTCATTTACTCACCCACCCCTGCAAAAATAAAAGGTAATTTCATCACTTCTTAAAAACAGGTCTTTTTTTTTTTTTTTTTTTGAGATGGAGTCTTGCTCAGTTGCCCAGGCTGGAGTGCAGTGCACGCTCTTGGCTCACTGCAAGCTCCACCTCCCAGGTTCACGCCATTCTCTTGCTGCAGCCTCCCAAGTAGCTGGGACTACAGGCGCCTACCACCACGCCTGGCTAATTTTTTGTGTTTTCGGTAGAGACAGGGTTTCAGCACATTAGCCAGGATGGTCTCGATCTCCTGACCTTGTGATCCACCTGCCTGAGCCACCGCGCCGGCTTTTTTTTTTTTTTTTTTTTTTTTTTTGAGACGGAATCTTGCTGTCACCCAGGCTGGAGTGCAGTGGTGCGATCTCGGCTCACTGCAAGCTCTGCCTCCCAGGTTCAAGCCATCCTCCTGCCTCAGACTCCCGAGTAGCTGGGACTACAGGCGCCTGCCACCACGACCGGCTAATTTTTTTGTGTTTTTAATAGAGACTGGGTTTCACCGTGTTAGCCAGGATGGTCTTGATCTCCTGACCTTGTGATCCCCCCACCTCGGCCTCCCAAAGTGCCGGGATTACAGGTGTGAACCACCGCGCCCGGCCTAAAAACAGGTCTTTGTGAATTCAGTGTCTTTCCCGGCGGGCGGTGGAGCTGGTTAAACGGCTCAGACGTCTGGTCCTTGTGCTATCTGGTTTGTGTGCACTGGGGTTCCCGTGTCTGTTCGGCTTTGATTCCTCTGCAGCGAGGTCAGGAGTGCCCCGTGGGTACACTGCCTGGGACCCTCGTTAGGGGTCAGACCCTGAAGCATACTTAGCTTGGGGGTGAGCTGGGAGTTCTCAGCTGCCTGCCCGCGTGGCCTCCCAGCACTGGAGGACAGTTAACACATCAGGGGAGCAGGGAGGCGCAGGACTCCCAGGAAACTGAGCTGTCAGAGTCAGAGAGCTGGGGGAGCCCCCCTTCGCGCCATCTGCATGTGTGGGCGGGGCCGGCTTCATGAGCACCTGCTCATGCACATCGCCGCACGAAACCGTCACCGCCAGCCTGCGGGTTGCGTGTGAACATGCCCACTGCAAAGACGAGAAGAGTGAGGCCGGAGAGGGAGCGGCAGTGGGACAATGGCGACGCTGGTCCTGCGGGTCCTGGGCGTTTCTGCTCAGAAACCTACATGGGGGCCTCTCCCTGACGAAAGTTCAGAGCCCACTGGTGTCTGCGTCTTCTCTCCCCCCACTTCCCTTTCCTTCTGTGCAAGAAAGCAGATAGTTGGCTATTTGGAGAGTAGGTCAGATTACTCAGCATCAGCAAGAACCCCTGCACGCCGTCCCACGGCTCCCTCACAGCAGCTGGGATGAGCTCAGAATCCTCAGGGCAGGAGGCTAATGTGAGCGAAACATCTCTTGATTTTTTCCTTCCCTTCGGCCTTTCTCTTCAAGGACTCCCTGAGAACACGGAGCCCCAATGCCCTCAGGCATCCATCCTCAGAATGAAGCCACCATCCCGCCCCTGGTATCCGGAAGGGTCCGGTCCCAAATGACCCTGGGAGAACTGTGAACAGAAGGTCCTATGAGACAGAATCCCAGGCTGGAGGGGTGGCAGGGCTGATCTTCCACATCCAGCAACTCTGTTTTCCCTCATTTCCACCCCAGTCTCTTCCCCTGTCATTTCCCTGTGTCTCCCTGTTTCTTCCTCTCTGGGTCTCTCTCCTTCCCTCCCTCTCTCTCTCCGGTTGTGTATGTGTGGGTGCCTGTGGTCTCTGTCGGTCTCTCCATCTCTCTCCTGGGTCAAGTCTGCAATTGCTGTTATTCAGACACCTCAGGCACAAAGACTTAGCCACTTTCATTTGCTGAGAGCCCAAGGAGCCCAGTGTCTGTGCCTGGCATTCGAGGCTCCTGGGTACCTGCCCGCCAGCCTGGGTTCCTGCTCCCTGCTCCTTCCCTGCCTCAAGCTGGTCCCCCACCCACGCCCCTCTCTGGAAAGCAGAGCCGGAGACCCAGTTCCAGAAGAGGAAGTTAATTTCTAAAGGGCCCAGGGCAACAGGAGTGGGGCTGGGGAGAGGGAGCCAGGAGGGAGGCGGCCCATACGGGGGCATTGTCCATGGACTTCTCCCCTGCGGGCACCTGGGGCTTGATGGCTGGGATCGTCAGAGGAACCAAGCAGAACATGGCTTAAAATTGTCCACTTGCAGGCCGGGCGCGGTGGCTCACGCCTGTAATCCCAGCATTACGGGAGGCCAAGGTGGGTGGATCACCTGAGATCAGGAGTTCTAGATCAGCCTGGCCAACATGGCAAAACCCAGTCTCTACTAAAAATATAAAAATGAGCCGGGCGTGGTGGTGGGTGCCTGTAGTCCCAGCTATTTGGGAGGCTGAGGCAGGAGAATCGCTTTAACCTGGGAGGCGGAGGTTGTGGTGAGTTGAGATCTCACCACTGCACTCCAGCCTGAGCGACAGAGTGAGATGCTGTCTCAAAAAAAAAAAATTGTCCACTTGCAGCTTGGAAGAGGGGGCCGTGCATTCATAGGCTCCCATGCCCCATGGGTCAGTGTGCCTTTGGCTGCCAGTTCCCCCTCAGGACTGGGCTGGCATGCCAGGAAGCCCCAAGACCATACCATGTCAGATGTCAGTGAAGCCAGGGGCAGAATCAGAGAGAGACGTCTGCAAGTGGCCGAGGCAGCAGTGCAGTCAGATTCTAATTCTGCCCCACTGGTTTCCCCTACCTGGCCAGGGCTATGGGAAGGCCGCCCCTCAGGTGCCCCCATAGTCCACCCCGGGATCTTCCAGCCTATCGTGGGCGGCCTCCACGCAGGGGGCCATGCCTGCCCTTCAACGCCACCTTTCACCCTTCACTCCCTCACTCGCCCTGCGAACTCCTCCTAGCTGTGGGAGACTCGCCTCACGGGGCCCCCGTCAAATCTCCATCCCTTCTAGGGTAGCAGGGTGGCCTGGCCGGCACTTTTAGGATCAAGACTGACCAAAAGAAGGTGCATTGGCTTTATTTATTTCTAGAATAGTCTTATAGAGTAAGACAATACATAGATAACTCGTGTTTCTCTCTCTCTCTTTTTTTTTTATGTTTGTTTGTTTGTTTGTTTGTTTTAGACAGAGTATCACTCTGTCGCCCAGGCTGGAGTGCAGTGGTGCAATCTCAGGTCACTGCAACCTCCGCCTCCCGGGTTCAAGTGATTCTCCTGCGTCAGCCTCCCAAGTAGCTGGGACTACAGGTGCACACCACCACAGCCAGCTAATTTTTGTATTTTTAGTAGAGATGGGGTTTCACCATGTTGGCCAGGATTGTCTGGATCTCTTGACCTTATGATCCGCCCAACTTGGCCTCCCAAAGTGCTGGGATTACAGGCGTGAGCCACCGCGTCCAGCCATGTGTTCTTAAATGAATTCTGGCTCCATAGTGCCAGTCCCCAGGGCACAAGGAATTACGCATATTTTTGTTTGTTTGTTTGTTTGTTTGTTTTAGAGAGAGGGTCCCACTCTGTTGCCCAGGCTGGAGTGCATTGGCACCATCATAGCCCACTGCAGCCTCTACCTCCTGGACTTAAGCAAGCCTCCCACCTCAGTCTCCCAACTAGCTGGGACTGCAGGTGTGTACCACCATGCCCGGCTAATTTTTCGTAGAGACAAGGTCTCACTACATTGCTCAGGCTGGTCTCAAACTCTTGGGCTCAAGCAATCCTCTTCCCTCAGCCTCCCAAAGTGCTGGGATTACAGGCGTGAGCCACCGTGCCTGGCCTCACACACATCTTGTACACATCAGTGAAGCCCCTTCTCATGTGAATTCTGAGTCCACCATCTTAGATTAAAAGGAGGTGGCAGGGAGGCTGCCACAGTGTGGACGCTCCTGTCGTTAGGGAGTTCTTGACAATGAGAAGGGAGCAGAGGTGTCTTGCTGCAGCTCTCACACAATCCCGGCCTCCCTCAGCCTGCCGGAGCTGTGGGGGTGTCGGTGGAGAAGGAAAATGCCTCCCCACAGTCTGGCAGGTGGGGAGGCGCCTGCTCAGTAACTCAGCCCCATGCCCTCGCTGGAAGGTGCACAGAGCGTGCCCAGCTAAGCCCTTCCAGATGCAGATGGGGAGACTGAGGCTGGGATTTTAAATGCAGGCTCTTGACACAGCTCAGCCCCAGGAGGGGACGTGATGGGCTGGGGAGGGCAGAGGTCAGAACTTCTAGCACAGAAGAACTCCAAGTCTCTGCGACTTTAGCCATGGGAAGTGCCTGGGTGCAGACCCAGCTTGGGGCTTCCAGAGTAAGAATGTGTCCAAGCTGCTGGGCTGCGCAGACCCTGTCTCTGCCCTTGGAAATGGGGAAGGCTGCACAGACCTCACTAAGGGGTGGGGGGCAAGGGTGACACCCAAGTCAGAGGCACAAAGAGAAGCACCCAGCGAGGCCCCTGGTCCCCCTGCAGGCTCCTGACCTGCAGAGGGTCCATGGTAGAGAGTGGCCTGGGACTAATCTCTTCTCAGCCCCAGGGCCTGGCCTCCCTGGTCTAGTGGCCAGGGCACACACCTGTGGCCACCAGGAGCTTGGGGCCCTCCAGGAATTCCAGGGCTCTGGCCAGGTTCCTGAGGATGGAGCCGCTGGAGGCTCAGTCACAGCTCAGCTCCGGCAGGGTGTCAGTCAGCAGGGACCTCCGTGTGGCTGTGGGGTCAGAGAGCTCACCCCATGAACAGCGGACTCTTAGCGCCTGCTGTGGGCAGGCTGAAAGTGTCGCCCCATGTGGCCAGGCTTCCTGGATTTTCAAGAACAGCAGGATGTCTGGCTTTCCGGGAATCTCCACCAGCATTATTGCTGGAAACACACTGGGAAGTCTTTAAACCTCACCCCAGCGCACTGAGGGCCACTGACAAGGGTGATGCTTGGGCAATGTGAGCTCCCAAGGTGGGGCCTGTCCGAAATCCCTGGTCCTGGAGCAGCACCCAGTGAATGTGGGGGAAGGAAGCCTCTAGTGGGAGGGACAGGGCAGAGACCCAGTGACTATCGTTACCAGATTGCAACGAGCAGGGCATTATAAAGGTAAATTTGGTGTTTTCCTAATTAAAAGCAAAGAAAAATGTCAAACAATTCATACCTCATTCATTCATTCACATAGATAACAAGAAATGCATGGGAAGTTCCTGCCCAGCCCCGAGGACCAGCTCAGGCCCCAAGTCCAGCACTTTCCCCGTCCCCACTGAGTCACAGCGTAAGTCACCTGGCAGGGCTGGATCAGGATCACCAGGATGCCCGATAAAAATACACATCAGGGGTGTGTGTGTGTGTGTGTGTGTGTGCATGAATGTACATATGTCTCTGTGTGTGAGTGTGAGAGTGTATATATGTGTACATATGTGAGTGCACCTGTGTATATGTGCATGTGTGTATGTGTGTGCACACACGTGTATGTGCAAATGTGTATATATGTGTATCTGTGTGCATGTATGTGTATGCATGTGTGCATGTGTGTGTACATGCATCTGTGTGCGTGTGTGTATATATGTGAATGCACCTGCGTGTATGTGTATGTGTGTAGGTATGTGCACGTGTGTGTATGTGTCTATGTGTATATGTGTGTATCTGCATGCATGTATGTGTATGTATATGTGCACATGTATCTGTGTGTCCATGTGTCTGTGTGCACATGTGTATGTGTATATATGTGTGTGAGTGCACTTGTGTGTATGTGTATGTGTGTGCATGTATGTATGTGTATGCATGTGTGCATGTGTCTCTGTGTGTACATATGTCTGTGTGTGCATGTGTATACATGTGTGTGTGAGTGCACCTGTGTGTATGTGTATATGGGTATATGTATGTGCACACGTGTGTGTATGTCTGCATATGTGTGTGCGTGCATGTATGTGTATGCATGTGCGCATGTGTGTCTGTGTGTGTGTCTCTCTGTGTGTAGGTCATTGTTTTAAGCCCTGAATGTTGATTAACTCGTTTATTCCTCATAAATACCCGATGAAGTAAGCCAACTACCTATTGTTCTTCCAGCACAAAGACCAGGAAAGGGAGGCACAGAGAGGTTAAGAAACTTGCCCTGTGTCACACAGCCAGTCAGAAGGGCGGTGCCCAGCTCCCGGGGGTTCAGGGTGCCTGTGTCTGTCAAGGCCCCTGGTGAGTATCTGAAGGTAAGAGTGCTGTTTGGTACAGAGGTTCCCAGAGTCACCTGATGACAAGCATCGCTTAGGAACTTGTTAAAAATCCAGATTTCTGGGCCCCACTCTGGGAGATCCTGTTACAGGGGGTCCGGAGTCAAGAATCTGAATCTTTAAGGACATCCCAGGTGACTCTATCTTGAGCGAGTTTGGGGACCAGGCCCTCTGGGCACCACATGAGAGGTCCTGCCCATCTTTGCTGGCCTTACACTGGGCCCTATGGCACACAATAGGTGCTCAGTAAATGTTTACTGGACTCCCAGCTAGCTGCCGTGACGGCCCAGCTGCAGAAACCGGCTTGGGTGAGACTGGTCAGGTTCTCCTCATCCCAACAGAGCAGGGCTTGGCATCTGTTCCTAGGGCCCAGCCTCTCTCCTCTCTGAGCAGGGACCAGGGAGGTGGTCTGAAACCCCCAAAGCCCTGGGCAGAATGGACCGGCCCAGGAGCGCCTCTGCCAAGCTCCGTGCGGTGGCTCCTCCCCACCCTGCTTGGGAATTCTGGCCCAGGAGAGCTAACAGTTCTGACAGCTGATAAGGAGGAGGAAGGTCAGGGAGGAGACAGCCCTTCCCAGGGTGGGGTGGGGCAGGCAGGCCACAGCAGCACAGCCAATGACCCAGGCCGGCCGCCCAGGTCATCTGATTGGAGCCCAGAGGCCAGGCTCACTAAAAATGTGCACCTTCTTGCCCGGACAGGGTGCTGGGCTGTGTAGCTGTCCTGAGGAACTGTGATAGCAACAGCTGTGGCCGTGCAGCAGGTCGTGGGCCCGGGATCCAGCCTCCCCTCTTCCCTTCCCTGGCAGGGTAAGTTCCAGAGCATTTCGCTGGGTCTGCACTTGGAGAGCCCTCCCTGACAAGGCTAAGGCCCCCAGCCCCATGCTCAGTGTCACCTGTCGAGACACGTGAGGCCGGAGAGGGTTTTCATGGGGAGGGTGCACCCAAAACTCGAAACTCACCTGGCCAGAAGCAGCAGGGCGGGTGCTGCCTTGAGTGGGGTTTCAGGCGACGGGCCAGCCTGGTGTTCCCATGTATGAGAAATGGGCCAAGAGCCTGATGGGTGGAGCTGGATGCTGTCAGGGTGGCAGGGTGAGGTGGGGGTGCTGTCTCCCCAGGATCCCGACGACTGGGCGGGCAGGGTGCCTGGTGGAAAGGTGAGGTGCCAAGAGGCTGTGGCCAGGGGTTCTGATCCCAACTTGCCACTGAGTGATTCCACCCTCCGTGCCTCAGTTTCCCCATCTGTAAGATGAGGCATTGGTGTTGGTGCCCAGGGCAGTGTCCGCATGTGGCCAGCAGCCATAGTTGATGGAAACGGTGCAATGCTGGTGACCCTGGAGGACGCAGGAGCCCTGGGCGGGCCCAGAGTCAGGCTTCCCCTGCACCCTGTGTCTTTCATGCTGCCCCTGCCCTCCCGCTACACCAGTGCCAGGGGTCTCAGAGGGGTTCCAGTGGCTCTCTGCATCTCCGAAGCCTCAGTCCCCCTCATGGGGCCAGGGTTCCCACCTGCCACTGGGGATGAGACCGCCTTCTCTCAGGGCTGGACTTGGGAGTGGGTTTTGAAGGAGGCAGGGACCGGACGCAGAGGCTGTTGGGGCAGTGGGGAGGCGCGGGGGCCTGATCCAGAGGAGGGCAGAGGAGAGGCTGCCCTGGGGGTGAGGGGGCTCTGTGGCCCCTGGCAAGGGGGTGGGGCCTCTGTGAGCCTCAGTTTCTCAGCATGCCATCCGTCTGGCGACCTTGCCTCCCTCTCCCGCTGGGGCTATAGAATGGTCTGGAGCCCTCTGTGGCAGCAGCAAGCCCCGGGCGAGTTCTGTTCACTAGGAAGGAGCCCGTCCTCATCCTCACCCTCGTTTACAGAGGAAGGCCGGCGCTCAAGGTGGCAGGACTGGCTGAGGACCACGGCAGGTCACGCCCGGGGCTAGGATGCCCTTCCAAAGCCCTGCCTCGGTTTCCTGGTGCTGTGGGGACAATGACCAGAAACCAGCCCTGCCCCACGCATCTCTGTGATTAACTCACTCCCTGTACAGTGGAGGGAGGCGTGGCCCAGGGAGGCTCCCGGGCTGGCCCGAGGCCCATGGCAAGCAGCCCCACCCAAGCAGGAGGCTCCAGGCTTGGCTGGGATCCCGCAGTGACGCTTGGGTGTCTTTGGGCCTTAAAAGTTCACTCTCCAAAGGCATCAAACTTGTTCCACCCTACAGGGACTTTTTGTTTGTTTTTCTTTTAATAGACTGAATTCTTTGGAATCCTCTTAGATTTACAAAACAGTCAGGAAGACAGTTCAGAGAGTTCTCGTAAAACCCCACCCAGCGGCCTCTATGATTAGCATCTTACCTTGGTATGGTACATCTGTCATAACTAATGAGCCAATACCACCAACGCCTGATTACCAACTGCAGCCCACACCTGACTCAGATTTCCTTCGTCTTTACCTAACGCCTTCGCCTGCCCCGGGATCCCACCCAGGACCCCACTTTGCATTTAGTCCCCCTATGCAAGTCCGTGGTGGTGGGCATTCACCACCATGCCCAATTAATTTTTGTATTTTTAGTAGATACGGGGTTTCACCATGTTGGCCAGGCTGGTCTCGAACTCCTGACCTCATGATCCGCCCACCTCAGCCTCCCAAAGTGCTGTATTACAGGCATGAGCCACTGTGACTGGCCGTGTGTCTTTTCTTTTAGGCCCTCTCAGCTGACAGAGCATGAAGGCATATATGTGTACACCAACCATGTATATATGCATGTCTCTAAGTATGCCTAGATGCAATATCTGTATCTCTATTAGGTTAAATGTGAATTCATACTGACGTCTCCAACTCAAATCAGTTACTACTAAGTGGATTCCAGCTCCACCCCACCAGCAATCTGTAACCGTCCACTCCAGCATTGAGAAACCTGGCTTTCACCATTAGCCATCCATTGACTTAACAGTTCTGTTCCAGTCTACATGTACGGAAGTATCAGAATGGCTGACCCATACCCCTGTGGGAGGCAACTTTATTCATTTATTTTTTGAGACAGGCTGTTGCTCTGTGCCCTGGCTGGAGTGCAGTGGTGTGAGCATGGCTCACTGCAGCCTCGACCTCCCTGGCTCAAATAATCCTCCTGGCTTAGTCTCCTGAGTAGCTGGGACTACACGCACATGCCACCACACCCAGCTAATTTTTTATTTTTTCTAGAGACAGGGTCTCATCATGTTGCTCAGGCTGGTCTCGAACCCCTGGGCTCACGTGATCCTCCCGCCTCAGCCTCCCAAAGTACTGGGATTACAGGTATGAGCCACTGTGGCCGGCTGGAAAGCAACTTTATCAGCCAGAGTGGAGTGCGTCTGTGGGGCTCCTTTTGCCTTCAGTTTGACAGACTTAGTGGAACTTTCTTCCTCTCACTTCAATGAGATTGTTGTATACATTTGCGATACAGTTAATTGTTTTGTCAGTCTCATGAGATTGTCGTATACATTTGTGATACAGTTAATTGTTTTGTCACATTTCACATTCATCCTGGGAGTCCCCTGTCTGCCTAGGTTTGTTCTTTTTTTTTTTTTTTTAAATATAATTTGCGTACATAGACAGGGCGCGGTGGCTCACACCTGTAATCCCAGCACTTTGGGAGGCTGAGGCGGGTGGATCACTTGAGGTCAGGAGTTCGACACCAGTCTGACCAACATGATCAGACCCCATCTCTACTAAAAATACAAAAATTAGCCAGGCGTGGTTGCGGGTGCCTGTAGTCGCAGCTACTCAGGAGGCTGAGGCAGGAGAATCACTTGAACCCGGGATGCGGAGGTTGTGGGGAGCCGAGATTGAGCCATTACACTACAGCCTGGGCAACAAGAGCGAAACTCCGTCTCAAAAAAAAACAAAAAAAGCGCATACATTAAGGCTCCCTGTGCTGTAAAGTTCAATGTCTTTTGGGAAATGGAGTCAGGTATCTGTCATCACAGCATCATCCAGGATAGTTTCAGCGCCGAGAACTCCCCTGTGGCTCACCGACTCAGCTCCCCACTGTTGCCAATGCATTCATCCTCCTGCGGTTTCTTTTCACAAGTGCAAACAGATACGAACACATCCTAACCCCACTTTCAGACAGAAAATGGAGCAGACACTCTGAAGCTTGCTTTTTTCTGCTTAATACGTCTCAGGGATCTTTCCTTGTTGGCACTCAGAGAAAGCCTTGCTTCTGTATCACAGCTGCTGGCTACCTGTTGTGTGGCTGGAGTGTGGTTTATCGGACACCCAGGTTACCTCCAAGGCATTGCTGTTAGAAATAAGCTGTATGGACAACTGCATACCCTGCTGTTTCAGAAGTCGACAGTCATCTGCAGGGTGAACTCCCAGGAGTGGGGTTGCTGGGCAAAGGGTCAGCACAGTCGTGGTTTTATGAGCGTTGGTCATTTGCCCTCAGATGGGCCCCACAGCACCGTGCTCTCTGCAGCCTGCCCAGGGTCTGCTCCTGGATGCCCAGTGCTGCCACTCCAGGAGGTGCCACAGGGTCCCCTTGGGGTCTTTTTGTACTCCCTAACAGGGGGACATTGAGCAACATTTCCTACCTTTTACGGCGGTAGGCAGGAGCTGTCCGTGGGGGCCCCTTGCTGTTTTACTGTGGAGTTGTCAATTTTTTCCTCTGGTGCTTGAAGCGGAGGTCAGCTTCTCAAGCGGGGTTTAATTAACAGCAGCTGCTGGCGGAGGGGCTGGGGCCAGCCTGACTCCGAACCAAGACCAGCAGCAAAATTTGCTTGTTGCACATTAAAAGTAACGGGAGTGAGGAACATCAGACAAACCCCAGTGCAAGCACAATCACAAAGATACCAGCCAGTTCTCCCAAGAACTGTCAAGATCAGGAAAACGGGGACATCTGAAAAAACTTCCCGGCCAAAAGGCACCCCAAAAGACGAGGTGATGAAACCAGATGTGGTGTCCCCCAAGGGCTTCTGCGTGGAGCAAAAGACGGATGTTAGGGGAAACTAAGGAAGTCGAGTCGAGTGTGAATTGTGAGTAAAAATAGCAGGTCCACGTTGGTTTACTGAATGTGACAGGTTATGCAGGTGTGAGATGGTCATCATGGGGGAGGCTGATGGGAGTTTATGCCAACGCCCTGCACTGGCTTCCCAACTTATCTATCTAAAACTTTAAAATAAAGTTTAGGTTTAAAAAACACTTTTAAAAAGCCCCTTGAGGCTGGGTGCGGTGGCTCACGCCTGTAATCCCAGCACTTTGGGAGATGGAGGTGGGTAGATCACTTGAGGTCAAAAGTTCAAGACAAGCCCGGCCAACATGGTGAAACCCCATCTCTACTAAAGATACAAAAATTAGCTGGGCGTGGTGGCGGGCGCCTGTAATCCCAGCTACTCGGGAGGCTGAGGTGGGAGAATCGCTTGAACCCAGAAGGTGGGGGTTGCAGTGAGCCGAGATCATGCCACTGCACTCCAGCCTGGGTGACAGGGCAAGACTACGTCTCAAAAAAAAAAAAAAAAAAAAAAAGACATGCTCTTGTAGGCACATTGCTGTGCCTTTGCCCATTCTGGGACTCCTGCCCAACTTTCCTTGCCCTCTCTGACACCTGCCATCCTTCAAAGCCCTGCTCAAATGTCACTGCCTCCAGGAAGCCTTCCCTGACTGCCAGGCACAGTTAATATCCTCACTTGTACCTCCGCCACCCAACGCCACTCCTGTTCCACACTATCAGCTGGATTTGTCTGACGTGTTTCTCATATTAGACAGGGGATATGGGTTTGGGGGAGGAAGACCATGACAGCAAAGTGCACTCCTGCTCCCATCTTAGCAAGGACACCTGCTATCAACAGGCTTTGTCATTGATGCTGTTGACCCTGGTCACCTGGCTGAGGGGTGTTGGTTGGGTTTCCCCATTTCCACACTATCCTCTGTGGAAGGACGCCACCATGCACATCCCACACTAAAGGGGTGGGGGTCATGCTCCGCCCCCCAGCCTAAGTTAGTTGGAATTCTTTTCCCCGGGGGGGTCTGTCTGTCTCTTCTCCCCCATTTACCCAGCTATCCCATGACTTATTTGTACTGGTGTGGACTCATACATATTTGTTTTCTTTTCTTTCTTTTTTTTTTTTTTTTTGGAGATGGAATCTTGCTCTATCACCAGGCTGGAGTGCAGTGGCGTGATCTCAGCTCACTGCAACTTCCGCCTTCCGGGTTCAAGCAATTCTTTTGTGTCAGCTGCCCGAGTAGTGGGGATTACAGGCACGTGCCACCGTGCCCAACTAATTTTTGTATTTTTAGTAGAGATGGGGTTTCACCATATTGGCCAGGCTGGTCTTGAACTCCTGACCTTGTGATCCACCTGTCTCCGCCTCCCAAAGTGCTGGGATTACAGACGTGAGCCACCGCATCTGGCCTACATATTTGTTTTCTATATGGGATTGACATTACCACTGCTTTACCTGTGTTTTTTTGCTCACTTTGTCCCAGCTTTGGCCACTGGGAGCTCTTTCAGTTGATTCCTGTGTCCCTTTGTCACAGTTCCATCATTTCGGGGATCTATTGATCCATTTAACTATTGGTCGGTTGATGGATCACACTTCCTTACTTCCTGATGCGACAAGACACTCCAGGCCCACTGTGTTTATTTCCTGCCAGGGAATGTATTTCACAAATATTTCACGTGTGGAGGCTGGCGCAGAGCCCCTCCTCCAGGCAGCCCCCCCAGCTCTCTACACGCAGGACTGGGGCTGTGCAGTGACCCCCTTTCCCGACCCCTCTGCAATGGCTGCTCTGGCCGAGCTGTCCCACCTGGCTCCGTGGCTGTCTGCACCATGAGGCCGAGTCTGGGCTCTCTAGAGGGCAGTAGGCATCTGACTCATCCATGTCGGATGCTGAGCCAGGCCCAGCATCGCGCAGGCAGGTTGGATCTGGGCAACACCGCCTGCTGACCCTGCCCCACTGAATAATAATGACGACGACTGCTCTCCTTTGTGGGACCCCTCCCCTACGCTGGCAGGTGTTGGGCCTGGGCAGGGCCATAAAGCAGCTCCCCCAGGGGCTTCGAACCTAGGCTTCAGCATCTGCTCTCCATCATTGGGTTGCACCCCAGCATGCGCTGTGTGGGCCAGTGGGGGAGTTTCCCGGTCCCCCCTCTGTGGTACCTGGACCGCTACGCTACCCTTGGTGAGCAGGGGAGGGCTATGCCAGGGTAGAAGGGGTGAGGGATGTGTCCATCCTGCAGTAAGCAAGTGAGGGGAGACCCCGGGACCCACACCTGGCTGGACACCAAAGTGGTGGGCCACGCCCCTGTGACGCCACCTGGGAGACACCCCAGCGGGTTAGCAGGCATGTGAGGTAGCAGCTGTGGATGTTGGCCCAACAAGGGGCTGCTGCCTGGAGCCTGCACTGGGTACCCGTCACGAGGCAGCCACCCCCTCCCTGTCTCTCCAGTGTCCCAGGGGGAGGTGCAGCCAGTGCTGTAGCCAGATCCTGCCGGGCACTGCTCACAGGCACACGTGGCTCGACATATGAGGCGGGAGAGCTCAAACCCCACCTAGGGCAAGCCCGTGCCTGCTGCAAGCCCGTGGTTCCCTCCCACCCAGCTGCCCACACAGCTTTGCCTCAGCAGAAGTGCACTTGACTGGGCTCTGCCCCTTTCTGCGTGTCTGGCAGAGGTGAACCCCGCTCAGAATACATGGGGCTGTTGGCTCCCACCTGGCTTGGGCAGCCCGGCCCCCTGTCACTGGCACTTGGTTTGTTAGTCATTCAGCAAACGCTTGCAGAGTGTGGCGCTGTGCTGGGCACGGGGCCCACAAAGAGCAAGGCCCGCCAGTCTCCTCGCTGGAGGAGCCCGCAGTGCAGGGGACCTGCCTAGGAAGCAAGTGGTGGTGATAGATGATGGCCCCAGTCCCAGGAGGGGCGGAGCATGCTGAGTCTTTCCAGGGCGCAGGGTGAGGGCTGGCCGGGCTGGTGGCCGGGGTAGGCCTCTTTGAGGAGGCAACACACCGCCGTCACAGCCTGGAGGAGAAGGGGTGCCAGGAAGGAGTGGTGTGCAGAAGCCAGGGCAGGCATCGGGGGTGTGGGACAGCACAGGGTGGCCAGGGCCCCACCACGGGTGGGAGAGGGGAGAGCAGGGTGAGGCTGGCAAGGATGGCTTGGATGTAACCAGGTGGGGAAAGAGAGAGGTCATGCGCCAAGTGCCCTGTGGTGCCATCTGCTAAGATTCAGGGCCGGCGGGGGGCAGTAGGTGTCCAGTTCTGGCTGGGTGGTGTCTGGGCTGGCTACTGGCCATCAGAGAGGCAGACGGTGGCACTGGCACAGGCCCTCATTCTGAGCTGCAGCCTGGGGACCTCAGTGAAAGCAGATGGCTCTGAAGACCCCGCCGGCGTGAGCTCCCCGCACAGAGTGTGGCCCTTAGAGAAGGCACGACCTTGAGGGAGGAGGAGGCTGGGAGACGGGAGGTGTCCAAAGGGTGTGGTCAGCGGGTGGACCAGTGGCCCAGAGAGACGTGGAAGAGGGAGCCGGGAAGGGACTGCTGGGCTTGGCCACGTGGAAAACACTGGTGACCTGTGCCTGAGTAGTTTTGGGGAGCGCGGGGTAGGTGCGTTGATGCGAGGCCAGGAAGTGGGGCCTGGAAAGTAGCACTTGAGGTTTTGCTGGGAGGCGGCAGCACTGGCCACAGGTGCCTTCGATCACCAGCGTGCTCCCCGTGACATCTGGCCCAGTCCAGGTGGGTAGCAGGGGGTCTGCAGGAATCCCCCTTGGAGCCCTCCTCCCCTCCGCCTGCTGTGACCTCAGCCTCGGAGCCTCGAGCTCCCAGGAGATGGCTCCCAGCTGGGAGGACTTCACTCCTTCGGAGGAGCTGGAGGACTGTGTGCTTGGGTTGGGTTAATGATTGTGTAAGCCAAGGTCAGGGTCAACCCCCATCACTGGGCTCTGCAGAATGCCAAAATTCCAGCTGGGGTCCCACCCCTGATTCAGGAAAGTTGGGGCTCTGAGGAGTTCGGGCCTATGGGATTGGAGGTCCTGGGGGGACTCATCTGTAAGCTGGGATCTGATGTCCCCGGGCTCTTGGGAGAATGGCAGCCTCACAGCCCCTGCTGTGTGCCCTCATCTGGGACCTTCTCCTCTGTGCACTCTCTCGGTCACCCACACCCCACCAGCCGGCTGGTCCACAGGGTGTTTCTGAGGCTTGGCCTCTTCTGGCTCTGTGATCTTTTTTTGGAGACAGGGCCCGGCTCTGTCGCCCGGGCTGGAGTGCAGTAGTGTGGTTATTGCTCGCTGCAGCCTCCAACTCCTGGGTTCAAGCAATGCTCCCACCTCAGCCTCCCGAGCAGCTGGGACTACAGGCATGCACCACCATGCCCAGCTAATTTTTTTGTATTTTTTGTAGAGACGGGTTTCACCATGTTGCCCAGGCTGGTCTCGAACTCCTGGACTCAAGCGATCCTCCTGCCTCGG
Organism: Gorilla gorilla gorilla; assembly: GCF_029281585.2. Taxonomy (NCBI): domain Eukaryota; kingdom Metazoa; phylum Chordata; class Mammalia; order Primates; family Hominidae; genus Gorilla; species Gorilla gorilla. The sequence continues at coordinate 13,214,965 of NC_073227.2, read as the reverse complement.
CCTCCTAAAGTGCTAGGATTGCAGGCGTAATCCACTGCGCCCAGCCCTGGCTCTGTGATTTTACCCTCTCCGCACCTCTGTTCCTTGTGGTTTTAAAGGTGGAGATGCTGAGGACTGGCGGGAGCTGCAGGGCTGCTGTGGGGGCTCCTATGTAGGCAGTGAGGGCTCTCTGGTCAGCTTCCTCCAAGGAAGGAAGGTCCCTCTTCTGAAATCTCTGCTGGGGAAACAGCTCGCTTCCCTCACCACCCCCAGATGAGGAGCACTGTGCTAAGGAGTCTCAGGCACCTGGTCAGCGGGTCAGGCAGACCCAGGGAGAAGGAAGGACTGTGGACCTGCTGGGCCGCAGAGTCAGCGATTCCCTGGGCTCCAGGCTGACGCCTGCCCCGACAGATCAGGACATTCCGGCCAGTTCGGGGGTGGGTGTCTTCAGTTCCAGCCCAGGCACGAGAACTGCTGACCACTTCCTGCAGGCCTCCAACCCGGCGGCCCAGCCACCCATCCGGCCGGGGTGGCCATCAGTCATCTGGAAAGCCTATGAGCCCCGTGTCCTCGTTTTACAAAGAGCAGTTCCTGAAATCACGGGGCCTAGAGCTCTGCTCTTCTGATCAGGGGCCGGTTTCAGCAGCAAAGGCCAGAAATAACACATGGTGTGAGCGCTGCTGAGTGGGGCACCGTCCTAGCCCTTTCCGGGGGATGACTCATCATGCTGCCATTCCAGCACCAGCTGGTACGGGGCTCCAGGCTAGCGGCTTATCATGTCGGCCCGGATACACCCGTCCTCAAACTTGGGTGCACAGAGGAATCAACTCAGGAAGGAACCTCAGGAGAGATTTGTGCAGGTCCTTCCCCCTGTTCTTGGGTCTGAGTAGGGCTTGATAATGCCTTGGGAGGTGTGCGGGGACATCTTTGCTTGTTTGTGTTTCTGGGAAACACTGCGTTCAGCAGAGACAGCATTTTATACAGGAGGAATCGGAGGCCGGGAAAGATGACGGGGCTGCTCAGCGTGGAGCTGGGGTCCGGCCGGGCTGTGTTTTCCAGGGGCAGGAGCTGATCTCTGAGTTACATTTATTTATTTATTTATTTATTTATTTATTTATTTATTTATTTATTTATTATTTTTGAGACGGAGTCTTGCTCTGTCACCCAGGCTGGAGTGCAATGGCACGATCTCGGCTCACTGCCACCTCGGCCTCCCAGGTTCAAGTGATTCTCTCACCTCTGCCTCCCAAGTAGCTAGGATTACAGGCACCTGCCACCACACTCAGCTAATTTTTGTATTTTTTTTTAGTAGAGATGGGATTTCACCATGTTGGCCAGGCTGGTCCCGAACTCCTGACCTCAAGTGATCTGCACCCCCCTCGGCCTCCCAAAGTGCTGGGATTACAGGCGTGAGCCACTGCGCCCGGCCCTCAGTCACCTTTAAAATGAAAGGGCCACGGAATCACCAGGAACTCTCCTTCCTGTGACCTTGGGTAAAGGTCATTTTCGCCCTGCCCCTCAGTCTCCCCATTTGTAAGCCTGAAGGTTGTAAATTACAATCTTCTTATCCAACCACTTGTCTTTATTTTATTTTTGAGATGGAGTCTCACTCTGTTGCCCAGGCTGGAGTGCCGTGGCATGATCTCAGCTCACTGCAACCTCTGCCTACCGGGTTCAAGCAATTCTCCCACTTCAGCCTCCTGAGTAGCTGGGATTACAGGCGTGTGCCACAACGCCCAGCTAATTTTTGTATTTTTAGTAGAGGTGGGGTTTCACTGTGTTGGTCAGGCTGGTCGCAAACTCCTGACCTCGTGATCCACCTGCCTCGGTCTCCCTAAGTGCTGGGATTACAGGCGTGAGCCACGGTGCCCGGCCCACTTGTCTTTATTTGTTGCCTTGTCTTCTGCTCCGAGTTTAGGTTCATGTCGCCACCTGGTGATTGGCTTCTCTGTGCACATATTTGCACAGTTGCAGGCATGACCAGGGTGGAGCAGCGAAGCGGGGCCTGACGTGATGTACCGTGTTTCAAGTCTGTTTCACAGCACAAGACAGCCTCAGCTCTGTGGTCCACAAACCGCATGACCAAATCTGGCCCCCTGTCTTGTGTAATAGATAGTTTTCTTGGCACATGGCCACACCCGTTCACTCACTGCTATCTGTCTGCTTTCCTGCTGTAAGGGCAGGGTTGTGACGGACCTGATGGCTGGCAAAGCCAAATACGCATCCCCCGGCCCTACCCAGAGCACGTTTGCCTCCCCTCTTCTAGAACGACCTTGGAGGCTCCTGCGTGCCTGTTTCTGCTGGGCAGGGCCAATGGGAGAACCAGCAGCCTGCTAAAGTGGGGAGGGTGTGTGTAGCCTCTAGCCCCTGGCCTCTGCATTCCTGAGAGTCACTTTTATGGCATTGTAGATTAACCCCTTGGGGTGCAAGCATGCTGGCCTCTCCTTGGCTACCAGTGTCCATAGTCCCCTGAAGTGGCTGTGGGAGCCACTTCACTGCCTGCCAGGAGCGCAATTGTTTGAGCTGGCCCTGACCCCTGAGAAACCCTTTATGCCCCTGCTTTGCCTGGTTCCTCTCCCTCCAAGTCTCAGCCCAGGTGCCTCCTCTTTCAGGAAGCCTTCCTTGATTTCATCCTCCTCTCTTTCCTCCCAGGCCTCCCTTTGCTGCTGCACCGATCATGCTTTGCCATCCTGATCTGTTTCCCAGTCAGTTTCCCCCACTTGTCTGTGAGCTCCTCCTGTGAGCAGCCAAACCATGGGACAGGTAGGGTCCCACAAAGCAGAGCTGGGATGGGGATGCTGCCATCGCCAGTGGCAGGTGGGGCTCCAAGCTACAAAAAGCAGCATTACCTGGAGGTGGGGAGTGGGACCGACCCTCAGAAGTGCAGTTTCATGTGAGGGATGCAGTCCCGAGGACCCCTGCTGGTGTGGGGGCAGGTCCGGATCACCTTCTGAGCCCAAGATGATTCACTGCAGAGAACTGAAAATGCTCTGAGACAGTGTGATGAAGCCAGAAACCGCCTGTGCCTTCCTATGACTGCAGCTGTCATCATTTGCTGCAGGAGACTGAAAAACACAAAGACAAAAGCCATCACCCGTGCGGGAGGTAGAAGGCAGGGCCCCTGCTCCCCAGCCAGCACCCCCGGCTTGAGTTGCAGCCTGGGGCTCGGGCCTCAGGGAGCCTGGTCAGCACTCAGAGTGTGCATCCGAGGCTCTGGCTAGGAGCTGTCCTGGGACCTTCGAGATGGATAATTAAAGGGGGCGGTGGGAGCGGTGGGGGTGGCGCTAAAAAGCCACAGCTGAAGGGTGCGGCTGGGGGGCTTCACACTGCTCTGTCCCAGGTGGGCCAGATTTGGGCTTTCCTGAAGGAAGGACACAGGAACAGATTTGGTAGCTTCTTTGAGCGATCTGGGACAGTCACAGAAAAAGTCTGAAGGCACACTCGCATTTCCCAGGCCGTGGTGGCCATGCCTGCCGCTTCTAGTGCTGGCTAGAAATCGTGTCCCTGGCACCTCGTCTGTCCAGACTCCTGAGCAGCCAAACCCTGGGATGGGAAGCACTTGCTGAAAATGAGCTTGTTCCGCCCTCAGGGAAAGCCTCTGGTCAGGGTGGCTTGTTTTGTTTTCTGTCTAACTCTAACATACCTGTTCAGCAGCTTCCCAGCCCGGAGCAGGCCAGAAACGGGGAACAGCCTGGTGTAAAAGGCAGGTGGGGAGATGGAGAAACTCTAAGACTATCCCCTCACCCTGGCGATGGGTCACCTTGCCTTATAATTCAGTAAAACACCAGCTGGTCCCAGAGATCAGGAAAGGGACAGAGGACGGTCATTGCTTTCCAGAGCACCATTGCAAAGATTAACTCTGGAGCTTGGTGCTTGAAGGAGTGGGTGTTAAGTTCCCTGGAAAACCCCAGACTCCTGGGCAGGACTTGCTTCCCGGGGTTTCCGGCAATTGAGGGCACCACTGCCTTTGTCTCCGGCTGCTCCACTCACACCTTAGAAAGCCCCAGAGGGCAGTTGAGGGAGGGGTGAGGAACACAGGTTTGGTGCTGGAAGGACTGGGATCTGGGCTGGTTCTGCTACATAGGAGCTGTGTGGCCCTGGGCAGGTCATGCCTCCTCTAGCCCCTCTGTGAATCAGTTCAGCGGGCATCAGGAGACACTCACCAGCAGGCATCAGGAGATACTCACCAGCAGGCATCAGGAGACAGTCAAGCTGGTGGCGCCATCAGCAAGCCCCATGTGATGACAATCCTTGTGAAGGACTGAGCATCTTCTTGGCAAGTGACAATTTGAATTTATTACAGCCGCATCAGGGAGCAGAACTGGAGGGCACTTAGAAATCTCCAAGCCCAACTCTACCATTTGCAAGATGGAGAGACTGAGGCCCAGAGGAGTGACAGATTGTCCCGGGAGAATTGAAGCCTGAGCTGGGGTTCGGACAGGTCCTGTGGCAGGCAGGGCTGTGTGTGCTTCTGCCCCAGCGTCTGCAGCCTCCAGGTGGGCGTGCTTGGAAAGCCCCCAGCCCTGAAGGCTCAGGCACCTTCCTCTAGGAGGCCGCTGGGTGTGCTCTGTGGAGTCGGGGTGCTCTGTGCAGTTGGGGAGGCTCTTGGAAAATTCCCCCGGCCTTGGGCCAGAAGTACAGCTGCAGAGACAAACAGGATACGGGGTCTCCAGCCACAGCAGGGGACAATGGCCAGGAGAGGAAATGTCTCCAGACCCGTGTGTGGATGTGGAGCCCGTCTGGGGGCTTTTTTCAACGTAGCTTCCAGAAAAACAAACACAGGGGAAGCCAAGCATCTCTGGCCAGGAGAGGAAATGTGTTCTGCCTACTCTGGAGAAGGGGTGGAGGTGTGAGCAGGCTGGAGAACTGGGGGCACCCGCTTTGAGTCTCAGGTCACAGATAGGAAACTGAGGCCCAGAGAAGGAGGTGCCACAGGCAGGCAGCAAGTTGACACAGGTGGTCTTGGGCGCCAACTCCCCACTTCTCCCCACAGCCCCTTGGGGCCATCATCTGAGCAGGGGCACAGGGCAGCCCCATCCCGTGATGGGGGTGATGAGGCCAGGGCACTGGTAGGAGGCGCTAACCTCCCAGGGACGTCGGTTCTTCCCCACCTGCCTGTCGAGCGCAGCCCCTCTGTGCTCCTCGCTGGGCCAAGGCTGCGGAGAGGACCCGGCACGGGCATTTGTTACATGCACAGAATCTCAGTGTAACTGAGCTGTGCACCTGTGCTTGGCTTGTTAGAAAAGTCCTTGAGTCTAATTTAATCTTTACGATGACTCAGGGCATGGCCACAGAATCTCACGTCCCCACACGCGTGACACCCAGGGCTACTTGGAGGAAGTGACCACTCCATGAGGTTGTGTTGATGGATGTGTTGGACCCGAGGCACGAACGTGACCCTCGGTGGAGAAGACTCGCTGAGCAGGGGAGGGAGCCTCAGAGGCTACAGGTGGCACTGGTGGGGACGTGGGGAGAGGAAGACCTGGAGGGGTGGGGCGGGGTGATGTTGGGTGCTTCTGTGGGCATCCACAGGTCCTGGGCACTGGGGTGGCAGATGCCTCGGGGGTGGCCACTCACCCAGGAAAGCAGCCCACATGGAGGAGAGGTGGGTGCCCAGAGTTGCACCCATTCCACAGGGAAGCTGCCAGTAGAATCCAGCTCCCAAAGTGCTCTGGGCTTCAGCAGTGGGACCTTTGTCAAGGGTGGAAGCATTACCCAGTCCCCTGAGACAGGGGAGGCAGAGGGAGCTGGACAGAGGCCTCCAGCTGGCGGGGGCTGGGCAGGATGAAAGTTGAGCCCTGATGGGAGAAGGAAGGTGGGAGATGGGGATGGCAGGTGTCTGCAAGGAAGGGTGGGGTGCTGAGGGCTGGAGTCCAGGAGGGGCTTCAGGATGGGGTCCCCGGACCTTGTATCGTCCATCCCCAAGGCCCAAGGAGGGGGCTGAGGGGACCCCAGGCTGCAGGGACTGCAGGCTGTTGGGGTTGAGGGGCTGTGGTTGGGGGCCAATGTTTCTAACCACTGTCCCAGGCCTGCTTCACAGCTTATGTACCGAGCTGACACCAAAAGGTAGGACCACCCTGAACCTGTGAACCTGACCTTATTTGGGAAAAGAATCTTTGCAGATGTAATTTCCTTAAGGGTCTCTAGATAAGATCATCTTGGGTTATTTAGGTGGACCTCAAATCCAGTGACAGGGCGCTTAAGGGAGACTGAATAGGAGACACAGACACAGAGGAGGAGGCTGGGTGGAGACAAAGGCAGAGACTGGAGCGATGCCACCTCTAGCCAGAGCATACCTGGAGCCCCAGAGGCTGGAGCAGGCAGGAAGAGGCCTCCCCTGGAGCTTCCGGAGGGAGCATGGCCCTTCCCACAGCTTGATTTTGGACTTTTGGCCTCCAGAACTGTAAGAGATGACATTTCTGCTGTCTGGAGACCCCGGTTTGTGGCACTCGGTTGTGGCAGCCCCATGAAACTGATAGAGTGACTGCCCCTCGATGAGGCCAGAGAGAACACCATCTTTCTCCTCAGACGCAGCCGGGGCTGGGGAGCCGTGTCCCCGCAGGGAAGAAGAGCTGGTCTGGGAGCTGCGGCCCCTCTGCCTGTGGGTCAGACTTTCAGATTGCTGCCACTGGGGATTCTCTCAAAGTGTCCTTTGGTGCCTCTGAACCCCCCAACCCACCGTGTGCTCACTGAGCGTGTTGATGGCATGGAAGGGGGCCTGGCCAGGCCGGGCCGGGGAGCCTGGAGGCTGGGCCCCTAAGGGGCTTGGGCCTCACCTGGGCTATCCTTGAGTTCTTTTCGGGGTAGCAAGGGGACATGCCTGGGGCATCTGCTGCTGCACCCCTGATCCTGGGCCCTGGCCTCAGTGGGGAGGAGGGAGGGTGTGACTTGAGGGCTCGCCGTGCAGGATGCAGGGACTTGAGGTAAGCGTCGGCCCCTGGGCAGAGCCTGTGATTAGAGAAAGGTGAACAGGACAGGAGGGCGAGGATGAAGGATGCAGGTGTGGGCTGGAGGGGCTTTGACCTGAGTAGCTCACCTGGGCTGGGAGTTCTCAGCCTGGGGTGACTTCACCCCCAGGGGATCAATATCTGAGCTATGTTTGGCTGCTATGATTAGAGGAGGGGGCTACTGGCATCCAGTGGGTGGAGGCCAGGGACCAGCTAAAACCCTCCAGTGCACAGGACAGCCCCCCGCCCTGCAACAAAGAAGGATGCGGCCCCAAATGTCGGTAGTGCCTTGGTTGAAAAGCCCAGCCCTAAAGCCTTCAGAACCAGTCAGACCTGGTTCCAGTCTTATCTTCTTGTTGGTCACTGGCCTTGGGCATGTCACATTACCTCCCTGAGCCTTAGTTTTCCTGTCTGTGAGATGGATACATCACTATTTGACTTAGGGATTATTCTTGGTTTTCTCCAACCAGGTGTGTGTAAAACTCCGACCTATCACAGCACAGGATAGAGGGATCCCTCCCATTCCCACTTCCTAGAGCTGGGCCGGAGCCAGCAGCCCACACCCACCACGTGGGTGCTCACACTCCTGTGTTGGCAAGGGCATCAGAGCAGGCAGACAGGCGGGGCCAACAGGGCAATTTGAGTTCAGTTCTGCCTCTTGTCCCAGCTGACGTGAGCCCAGGCCAGGCTTCCTCAGCAGGCAGGGGCGAGATTACGTGCTTTGGCCTTGGGTCTGCCTGGCCGGGAAGGTTTCTGCTCTCAAACCTGGCTCAGGCCTGGAGACAGTGGGAGGGTAAAGAGGTAGACCCGTTGGGACAGGCCAGGCTAGCAAGGAGAGCTTGCGGTGAGGAGGAGGGGAGCCCATCTCTTCCCCTAAATGTTCCCATTGATGGAGCCAGTGGCCCGGACAGCACCCGGGCAGAGACGGAAGAAACTGCACGTGAGCGTTTGTGTGCATACGTGTGCCTGTCCATGTGTGCACACACTTGTGCTTGTGAGTCTTTGTGTGCCCATGCATATGTATGTGTGTCTGCATGCACATGCGTGTGTGTGTGCATGCATGTATGTGTGCAGACATGCGTATGTGTGTGTGTGCAGTAAATGGAAGAGGAACAGAGATCAGAGCTGAGGCTGGCAGGGCTGAGGCAGCCGGTGGCTGGTGGACTTCCCCAATCCCAGCCTGGCGGGGGACTGGGTGCCCCTGGCCTCTACTACAGAGCCTGGGGGCTGGGCAGCGGGCAGGCAGGACAGGGCCTGGACCTCGTCCAGGAAAGAGCTAATGATCAACCAGCTGCGGTGTCTGTGCAGCCGCCCTGGGCCTGCCTCTCCGTCACCGGCCCTCAGGCACAGGGAGGAAGTAGGGCAGGAAGCAGGGGGCGGAGGCCGCTGTGCAGTCAGCCTGGCTGTGGGCGGCTCCTGCCTGCTCCGTCCAGCTGGAGACAGCCCCGTGGGGCCAGCCAGCGCTGGGCCAGGAGCGGCCACCTGGTTCCTGCGTGCTACGGCCCTGTGGGCCTGGGAGCTGCCTCTGAGGAACACGCCGCAGGTATGGGGGGCTCCGGGGCAGGCGGGGCGTGGACTGGCCGAGTAGGCTGCTGTCTGCCGGTCTTGCCATGGTTGGATCTTTACACTTTCTTGAGGACTTTTCTGACCTGTTTGGGATGGGGTGGAGCGAAACTGCGAGCTGGGGGCCTCGGGGAGGTCGTTGGCACCCTCAGCCGACCCCACTCAGAGCTCACAGGTGCTGGCAGGGCCAATCCGCAGTGATTGAGGGCAATGATTTCAGCTTTGACAAAGCACCCTTGCTTCTGGGACCTGGCCTGACCCCATGCTGGCCCTTGGCATGAGCGGCCCTGGGGGTCTGGGAGCAGAGCCAGCCTGTCAGTGGATTCCAAGTCCAGTGGACCTCAGGTGTGACCCCAGCGCCCGGTTAGCTTGGGCCGCACTGCCAGACCTACCAGGGCGAGCCCAGCGCCTCTGAGCCTCACCCGGCACCGCGGTGGCTATAACCGGCCACTCTGATGCCGCCACCTGGGCCTCTTTTCCAACAACCAAATGGACCAGCAACTGGACCAGGGGCTCCAGCCTGAAAATTCCAGGGAGGGCCTGGGCCCAGCCTTCAATTGCAGGTGTGCCGGGGCGTGTGCTCCTGTGTGTGTACACCACTGAGACCCCCTCTGGGCCTGTGTGTGATCCCCCAGGAGCCCTGGGAGCCCTTGCCCTGTCTGTGAAGCGGGAATTTCCGACCTTTTGCCGTTGACGAGGCTCAGATGAGATGAATAGCAAAGTGACACTGGGGGGAGTTAGCAGTGTCGGCCAGTGCCAGGGCCAGGGGCAGCCTGCATGTGGGCCGGCCACTCAGGGTGTGGCCTCCCAGCGCCAGGCAGCGGGGCTGCGGCTGAGCCTGTGGCTGGAGGCAAGGCTGGGCCCGAGTCAGGTTTGGGTTTAGGATGGGTATGTGGGGGCTGGGCTCTGACCACCTGGGTTCAACCCCACCTGTGCTGCTTGGCTGTGTGACCTTGGGCAGGTAGAGTCACCGCAGCTGATGGCTCATCCGTGAAAGGGGCACGGCTGTGCCTCCCTCCTCCAGGTGAGCCGAGGATGCTGTGAGCACCCTGGATGGCCATAATTACGTGACTGTCAACACCATTGTTGACAGTGATGATAACTGTGTCCCGTGTGGGGCGCTGGGCCAGCGTTTTTTGCATGGAGACGTCACTCACTCTTCCAGCAACACGGGTGACGATGGCCGCACAACACAGAAGAGCAAGGCAGGGCCCAGCAGCGCACGGGTGCGCCGGTTTCCCCTGCTGCCAGAGCGCAGGACACAGCCCTCTCGGTCGTGTTCTCTCGCGGCTCTGGAGGTCGGAATTCCGAACTCAAGGCGTCCCTCAGAAGGCTACTGGGGCGGCTCCTCCCTGCCTCTTCCCGCTGCCTGTGGCTCCGGGCGCTCCTGGGCTGTGATTACATCAGTCCACTCTCCGCCCTGGTGGTCACATGGCCTCCTCCCCGGCTCCTCTGTGTGTCTCCGTGTCCTGTCTTTTACTTCCAAGGACACCAGGCACTGGATTTAGGGCCATCCTCATCTGGAACACCCTCATCTCAAGGGAAGGTCGCTTCATCTGCGCAGACTGTTTCCAAATAAGGCCCCATTCTGAGGTTTCTGGGGGCATGAATTTTGAAAGGACAGTGTCACCCCCGGATGCGAGGTGACAAGCCAACCCTCTGGAGGTGCTTGGTGGCATAGGTGAGGTCTCAATGGCCCTAGAAGTATTTGTTCTGTAAGAGCCTGGCGAAAGCTTGGCCAAAGCTTCCCAAACCCATTCAGGGCTGGCCGCGGCCCTCTCCCTTCTTCTTCCAACCCACATTCACCAAACTCTGACTGTGGACCAGGAGCACTGTCCCTTTAACCCACTCGACCCACTTGTGCGGTGTGCGTGCTCATTCTCATTTTCTGGCTCAGTAAATTGAGGCATGGAGAGGCCTCCCAGACATCGGGGTTTGGCCCCACGTCTCCATGTTCTGGAGCCAAACTCCACCCCTTTCCCCGGGGCTGGAGGCTGGCCTGGGGCTGGAGCCTGTTCTGACCCATCCAGGGTCCCCCAAGGGTTTGTCCTGATGATAAACTGAACAAACAGGATGAAGGCAGGAAGGAGAGAGTCCTGCAGGCTGCTTGGTGGTCCCCCAGCTGGGTGAGCTGGCCCCTGGGGGCGTCAACACCTGCCCATGGTTGGGGCCTCTGCTTGTGCAGTGGTGGCTGGGCCTGCAGGGCTGAGGGAGGGGACGCTGCGGAGAAGGAGCTCACTTCCTCATCGCCAGGCTCTGCACAGGAACCCCACGCTTAGGGTTATAACAGCAGGTGGGAAATTCCCTGAGCCTGGGGAGCCCTCCTTTTCTCAGAAGACAGTCTCTGAGCACCAGCTGTGTGCCAGGCCCGGAGAAGCCCTGGATGCCGTTTTGAACAGGCCTGTTCCTAACCCAGGGGGAGGTGGTGGGCTGGGAGGCAGGCAGGTGTCCCGGACATCAGCCAGTGGATGGAGAAAGGCTGCTGGGACTCCTGCTCTGCCTATAGGGACATAAGACCCAGCTTCTGAGGGACAAAGAGGCAGAGATGGGAGGACGAGGACTCCGAGGTCAGGCTTTGGGAGCGAAAGACCCCCTAAACCAGGGAGCTTGCATGCCCAGGGAGTGGATTCCAGTGCTTTGTTGAGACGCCTCCATGTGCTTCCGGAGAGGAGACGGGAAGACAGCCTGGCCTTGCAGGCAGGGGCTTCCTGGTGCTGCCACAGACTCAGGGCCAGGTGGTGGGCACAGGCAGCCACAGGTGACAGGACTTGCAGAGCAAGGAGGAGAAAGCAAAGTCCGAGGCTGGGCGAGGGCAGCCGGGGCATCCTGCACTGCCCCTGAAGGTGCCCAGAGCTCTCCAGGCGTGACCAGGGTCCCAGGACATGGGAACAGGGAGGGTGAAGGACCCAGGCTGCACAGGGCATTTGATCAGTGAGGCTGTGTTCTGCATCCGCAGTTCCACGCACGCTTCCTCCTTTGGAAAGCAAGTCTCATGGGCTGCACCCTGCTCCCACTCCTGGGCGAACAGCTTCCCCGGAGGGTCTCTTGGGCGCCTCTTGGCGTCAGATGTCTCCTGATTCACCATTCCCAGCCCCCACAGGTCCTGGTCCCTGCCCCTCAGAGGTGGTTGGGGGGTGGGAAGGATTTGGCCACAAACTGATCAATCAGATTACAGTTGGAGCAGGTGTGCAGATGGAAGGTGGTGTGCCGGGGCCACTTCACAGCCAGGGGCTGTCGCCTCTGCAAGCCTTGCTGGCCCGGGGCTGATCCGGCTGAGGCCCTGCACTCTGAGCATCCTCAGGGAGCCTTCCCTGACTGTGGGATTCCCTCCCCGGCCAGGGCTAGGGGACCCTCTCTGTGCCTCATAGAACCTGCCTCACGGAACCATCACTATTCTGTCGAAATTCCCAACTTAGCAGGCCTGGGTCTCCCTCCCTCTGTGTGGGAGGTGGGTGGTTGTTGAAACCAAGGACTTTAGACCGTGGGCTCCTCCCGCCCCTGCTCTGCTGATGGAGCCCAAAGTATGCAGTGAGCTGGGGCCCGGGAGGCCAGTTCTCAGGGTGACAGCCACAGCCGTGGGGGCAGGGGTGATGGCTGGGCTTACATGACACCCACTCGTCCCTGCCTGCAGCCGACTTGCCCCCCATGAGGGTTTCCTCATCCTGTACTAAACGTTACACAGGAGCTGCCTCTTGGGGAGCAGCCTCTGTGAAGGGACCTGTCGCCACAGTGGTGGCCCGAGCCGAGAGCAGTGCGGGGAGGGAGGAGGTGCTCGTGGGTGGGAAAAGGCATGGCAGGGATGGCAGCTGCAGTGTGAACTTCTGCTTTGGTCTGACAGGTGTGCGGGTGTGCGGGTGTGTGTGTGTGTGTGTGTGCGCTTGCCCACAGGCTTGAGAATTGCCTAACCCCTCAGAGCCTCAGTTTCCCCATCTCTGCACTGGGGAGGTAGGCCTTCCCTGGGGGTTGCTGGGCCAAGGTGTCTGGTACCAGGAGGTGTGCCAGTTGGCACCTACTGTCCTGGGACTGTCCTGAGGTCAGTCTTGACCGCCTCTGGGTTTTCAGGCTCAGAGCCTCAGGGGAGGGCTGGGGGTGCTGGGGAAGGAAACTGGGCTCCATCTGTGCTTGATGTATGGTGAGATTTTCCGTGCTGCTGTCTAATGCAGGCCCAGCTTCCCCTGTTTGGTAAAAAACTGAGGTGGGGAAGAAATAAGCCCAGCATCCCCGCAACTCCTGCCTCCCATCTCCCCGCCCCTGCAAGACATTCTGAGCAGACACTGGGACGGACTTTGCTGTGCATGGACTCGTCCCCCTGCTCCTGGCTTGAAGCTCCCAGGGGTGCCTCTCTGCCCTTCCCAGGTGCTCGATGTCCAGGGCCTCCTGCCTCCCCTTCACAGCTGCGTCCTCTGTCCCTGACTCCAGACCCCATGCACCCCCAACAGCTGCCTGATTTGCCTCCCAGTCCCCTGCCACGTTCCCTGCCCAGAGACCAGGGTGGAAGTGGGAGATGGGGATAAGGACAGGAGGCTCTGGGGGTTGTCCTGGCAGCTGGAAGGCCCCAGCCTCGTGGGCCCATCAGGGCTCTGAGGCCCGGACGGAGGCCCTGGCAAGCCCTGGGTGCCCTGCCCCCCAGCATCCACCACAAAAGGGGTGACAGGACAGCAGGAGGCCAGACTTGCACTTTTGCTCCCAGACAGAGGTCAGAGGCATGGCCGTCCTGGTTCTCCATGCCTTGCCTGCAGAGGGGATGTTTGCCAGCCACTGAGGGGCTTCAAGCCAGGAGCAAGGGGACTAGTTCACGTACCGGAAAGTCTGTCCCAATGTTTGCTCAGAATATCTTGCTGGGCGGGGAGATGGGAGGCAGGAGCTGCGGGGGACGCTGGGCTTATTTCTTCCCCACCTCACATTTCACCAAGCAGGGGCAGCAAAGCCTGTATTAGACAGCAGCAGGGAAAACCTTCTCACCACACATCAGGCACTGACGGAACCCCTTTTCGTTCCTCTGCATCCCCATTGCTCCCCGAGGCTCTGGACTTGAAAACTGCCCTGGCCATGGTGTTCTGGAGGGGCAGGGTGGACATTTCCCCACCCACAATCAGTGAACAGTGAGGCCCCCCCTTAACCAAGCCCTCCCTTTGGGGACAGCAGGTTTCTGACTATGTGCTTGCCATCCTCCTCTCTTATTAGCCCCTCTGTCTGAGGCCGGAGCTGAGGAGGACGTGGCTGACCCCGTCCCTGTGGCCACAGCTGGGGTTTGTCCCCTGTGCACCTCAGCCCTGGCCCAGGCTGCCGTCCCCATGGCCCCTGTGCCTATTTGTGACGCTGGAAGGGGGACTCTGTGTCCTTCTGTGTCTTCTGACAGGCGACGGAGCACTGTTTCAGGAGCATGGTCTGTCGGGTGTGACGGCCCAGCAAAGAGGCAGTGACCGGCTCCTGAGGAGGGGCACAAGGCACCCAGGGGTTCTGCCTCGACGGGGAAGGGGACTCCAGGCAGAAAACCAGCGAGAGGAGGCCCCGTGGAGGAAGGGAGCACAGCAAACCCGAGATAGGGAGGGGAGGCGCAGCAGCGGTGCGGGATCACGCCCACCACAACACGGTGCACGGTGCGGTGAGGGGCTCGCTGGATCTGAAAGGTGCAGGCGCTCAGCAACGCTGGTGTTCTCTTTCTGGACCCCAGCCCTGGACACAACCTCCGTGCTGGTTCTGGAGGGGCCACCTCTCCTGACCACACCCCCTCTGTCCACAGGGCCAGGCATGTGAAGTCTCTGCGGGTCATGGAGAACCTCCCTGCCGTGACCACTGAGGAGTCGACCCCCATGGGGAGGGGTCCTGTGGGACCCTCAGGAGGTGGCAGCAGCCGGGACCAGGTCCGGACTGTGGCCATGAGGCCCTCTGTGAGCTGGGAGAAAGCGGGGCCCGAGGAGGCCAAGGCGCCGGTGAGAGGCGGTGAGTTCATTCCACCCTCACCAACTGCCCTCCATCCCACCCACTTCTCCACCCCACCCGCCCCGTCCATCCATCCCTCACCACCCTGCCTGCCTCCAGGCCTCTTGGGGCTGGGGCTGGGGTCTGCTCTCCATCACTTCTCGTTTCCTTCCCCCGTGTGTGTTTAACAGGAGCCACTGTGCCCGCTGAGTCACTTGAGAGGCCAGGGCCCAGCTCGTGTTTTTCCAGGGACGCGTCAGTGATAACAAAACTGGCAAAGAAGGAGGCAGGGGCCTTTGAACCCACATGTTCAGAGACCATTCCAGAAACAGTCCGATGGGTTTGGCCTTGGAACCCCTGAGAGTCCTCAGGATGAGGCATCCTCGTTCTCCAGGAGGCACCCAAGGTGCAGAGAGGGAAGGGCCGGGCCAGGCCACCCTGTGGTCAGGGGCCGGGCCAGGACATGTGCCCAGTTTCCTGAATTCCCAGGAGACCTGAAGAGTGGCCTAGGTGATCTCCAGGATCCCCTCTTACCCCCATCCTGAGACCCTGAAGGGGCGAGGGGAGAGGCAGGGGAGACCAAGGCCTGGACGGCCCCTCCCGGCAGGAGACAGCTGCGTTTGTGACCCGTCCCTGGGCCTCGTCCTCCCAGTGTCCAGCCTCAGCCCAGTCTCCTCTTAGCTGCCTATGTCCCTGTCTCGGGACTCCAGGGCTTGGCACATGGTAGGTGCTTCGTCACTGTTCAAGGGATTGATGAACGAAGGATGTGTTTGGACAGTGGCGTGGAAACCTCAGATGCTGTCGCCTGGCTCACAGCCAGGTGTGGGAGTGTTTTATACCTGCGATCCTGCCCTTCTGCTTGAGGGTAGAGATGGGAAGGGGTGGATGGCCTCCTGCACTGATCACAAAGGGGAAGTGGTCTGCAGGTACTGGCATGCCTGGGCAGGAAGGGCGGCTCAGAGGTTTGGGGTGGGGCCTGGGCCTGGGGAGCCCACCCGGCCATGGAATTGCGTTCCCTCCAGGGCAGGCCTCACGAAAGGAAGGGGCTGGGCTGTGCCCAGGGCCACGAGTGCACAAGGAGACTGAGACGCGCAGGAGGGCCCTGGCCAGCCTCCCACAGAGCCACGGGGCCCAGGGAGGAGCTGGGAGCCTCTGGGAAGGGGAGTGGCAGGAGTTGGAAGCCTTTGCCCTGAGTGGCTGGGTGCTTCCTCCTCCGGAGGCTCAGCAAAGCACCGTGGCATCGCCTCTGCCCGGAGTGAATCTCTGTGGACCCAGCGGAGGGGAGCTGAGGAAACTTTCCCTGCTTGGCCGAGGGAAAGCTGGCTTGGGGTGGGGCTCCTCATCAGCTCCTTCACCTGCTCGTCTTCTCTGGACAATTTCAGATAGACATCAAAGGTGGCAAGAAATAGTACAGATAATTCCATTTGCCCATACCCAGGTTCCCTGAATGTTCACATTTTAGGACTTTTACTTTGTGTGTGTACTCGTGTGTGTGTGTGTGTGTGTGTGTGTGTGTGTGTGTGATTTTCTTCTGATCCTTTTGGGAGTAAATTGCAGACATGATGCCCCTTCATCCTAAAAGGTGTCCATATTTCCTAAAACCAGCACATTCTCTTATATAACCACATTGTAATTATTTCAATGTTAATTCCCTGGTTTTAATAACACCATCACCTGATCTACAGGCCTCATTCAGATCTTGCCATTTATCCCAATAATATCCTTTATAGCAAAAAAAAAAAAAAAAAAAAAAATTCTTGGGTCACACCTTGTGTTCTGATGTGACCGCGACCTCTCTGAGGTACCTTTTAATCTGGAGGCTGCTGTTTTGAAGGATACAGTTTGGATCTTTTGTAGAATGTCCCTCGATTCGAGTGCAGCTACTATTTCTTCACGATCACATTAGGGATTTGGGCAGGAATCCCGCAGAAGTGATGTTTCTTCAGTGCAGACGATGTCTATTAGTCTCTGGCTGGTGACGCTAATTTTGGTCCCTTGGAGAAGGGGCGGCTGCCAGTTCTCCCCACTGCACAGTTATTTTTCTCCCCTCTGCAGTTAGTAAGTAGCTGGGGGGACAACACTCTGAAACTGCGTGAATATCCTGTTCCTCATCAAATTCATGAAGTGCTACTGTCTCATCATGGGCTGGCCTGGCTGAAATAATCCTTGCGACAAAGACTGCCAGGCAGTGACTGTCTAATTAGGCAACTCTTCTCCGTTCAGCAATCAGCTTTCAACTCTAAGGAAGAGCTGTCCCGCTCCCCAGTTATCCATTGATTTATTTCAGCGTAGGCTCACACATTGAGTCTCCATACTATATACATCATTACCTATTTTGTCATTCAAACCACGCTAGATTTGGGCTTTCCATGTGTCTACGTCACTTAGTGGGTGTGTCCTCACTTTCCGGGACATGAGATGTTCCAGGCTTATCTTGCACTTTCCCTGTCATAGCCCTGGGATCGGCCATGTCCACAGCCCCGTGTTTCCAGGGAGCCCTGGCTTTTGAACTGGAGGATGGTGTTTAGAAGCTGTTGGGCCGGAACTCTATCAACTTCAATAGGGATGGCACCTTGTTTGAGAGACTGAAGAGGAGACCCAGAGCCAGCGACCATGACATAGGGTTGATTGAGAGGACTTACGTACAGGGTGGTTCAGCAGTGGCGGGCTGGACAGGACCCCTGTGAAAAGCATGCAGTTGATGTAGCATTTTCCCTTAGCACCCTCCCTCTACCATCCTCCACCTGGCAACCCTCATCCAACCCTTCCAAGCAAAGGGGCAGGATCTGCATGGCCTGCATTCCCTGCAATGAGCCAGGGGCTCAGATCTTCTTCAGACAGGGAGTGAATCTCCAGGCTGGCCACTGCTGGATTCTTTAGCTCAAATTCCGAGCACACGTTCTTCTTAGCCCATGAGGGCATCTGCGGGGTGTGTTTCGGTTACCGCTGTCAGGTGCATCGGCCAACGGAGTCGAGATCTGAGCACCACACACTTCTTTCCATTTGAAACATTTCTTTCTTTCTTTTGTTTTTTGAGATGGAATCTCGCTCTGTAGCCCAGGCTGGAGTGCAATGGTGTGATCTCGACTCACTACAACCTCCGCCTCCTGGGTTCAAGTGATTCTCCTGCCTCAGCCTCCCGAGTAGCTGGGACTACAGGTGTGTGCCACCCTGCCCGGCTAATTTTTGTATTTTTAGTAAAGATGGGGTTTACCATGTTGGCCAGGCTGGTCTTGAACTGCTAACCTCAGGTGATCCACCTGTCTGAGCCTCCCAAAGTGCTGGGATTACAGGCGTGAGCCACTGCACCCGGCCCATTTGAGACATTTCTGAGCCCCCACTGCATGCCTAGCTCTGGGCTTGGGCTGGGGCTGCAGAGCAAGTGAGGCCTAGGAATGGGCTCTGGCCACACCGGGCGAGTGCACGCCACTGCAGGTGGTCAGCAAACGCGGGTGTGAAGTGAACACCGTCGCAATGCAAGGCCCAAGACCACTGTGGCTGTGCTGCGCCCAGGGCTCTGAGTGAGATGTCTAGGACGCTGTGAAGACTGGCCACACAGAAGTTCACTACTCTCCGCTGCAGTTGCAGGTTTTCCTAATCAGATCCCCCTGGATCCCGAGGCCTGGATAGAGAAACTGCGCAGGACAGAGATGAAGTGCCCAGGCCAAGATTCAAACTCTGCAGGACCAATGGCCAGAAGGGTGACCCCCAGCAGGGAACCAAGCAACCAGTAGGGGTCTATGTCCTGGCTCCCACCTGCACAAGCTGTGAGGCTGAGCCCGTCTGTGGGCTCAGATAAAGTCCTCCAAAGATGCCCATGTCCTTATCCCCACGACCTATGCCTGCATTACCTCATCCAGCAAAGGGGACTTTGCAGATGTGATCAAAGGCAAGGATCTGAAGATGGAGAGATGATCCCGGACGCTCCAGTGGGCCCTCCATGGAATCACAGGGCTTTTGTAGGAGAAAGGCAGGAGGGAGAGGCAGAAAAGGAGATGCAGTGACAAAGCGGAAGTAGAAGTGGCGGCCACAAGCCGAGGGACATGTGCGGCCTCTTGAAGGCGTGGAGTGGATTCTCCCCAGAGCCCCTGGGAGGAACAGGGCCCTGTCCACACCCTCACTTTAGCTCTGTGAGGCCCATTGGAACTTGAGAGCGGCGGGATCATACGAGTCGTGTGGTCTTAAGCCTCTGAGTGTGGGGCAGCTTGTCACAGCACGCTGGGAAATGCAGGCAGCTTCCCTCCTTGCTGGGCTCTGGGGAGACTGGAGGAAGGCAGCTGTGGGAAAGGCGGCTCGTGCGGGACAGAACTCACCTCTTTTCTTGCAGAGAGACCTGGAGCGTTTGGCGCCTTCAGAGGAGCCAGGCCTTTGCTTGGTCTCCCCTAATTCTGGGAACCTGCTGTGTTGCAGACGAGGCTCCTCCTGCCTGCGTGGCTGGGCCTGCTGCTGGGACCCCTCCCTGCCAGATGGGGGTTTATCCCACAGGTAAACATCCTGGGCCCTACACAGGGCTTCAGGTTCAAATCCGGGCTGTGCCGCTCCCTGGGCATCCAAGAGTCTAACCCAGGGCTTCTCAAAGTGTGGCCTCAGACTTCCCGCCTTAAAATCATGATGGGAATAGAAAGAAGGGCTTGTTAAATGCGGATGCCTAGGTCCTGCACCCAGAGGGGGACGTGGCCCCCAGGGGCTCCCCTAGGCATCCCTGTGTGCACCTGCACAAACGGCAGACACGGTCCTGGGGGCTCCGTGGGTGACACCCAGGGAGGGGCTTCACAGGTGCCATATGGTAAGAGGTAGACGAAAGTACCCACTGCGTCGTGGGGCGAGGTGTCCAGGCACAGGCTTCCCAGGGATGGGATCTCCGCAGGGCACAGGTGGAGGGAGGCAGCCCTGGGCCGGGGAGCAGAGCCCACAAAGGGGGCCCAGGAAGCTGCCGGCTGTGGAGGTGTAAGAAGCCCCTTACCCTGGAGACCCCCCAACCCTCCGCTGGGGAGGAATGGAGACCCCAGCATCCATTGCTGGCTTTTCCCCTTTGCGGTGATGCCCGACTGTCCTCTGACTTTCCTTTTGTGTGGTCAGCACTGCTGGTGGCCACTCGGGATAACCAGGACGCATTAGGCAATAGGACCAGTTATTTAGAATTTGAAAATGCAGGCTGGGTACGGTGGCTCACTCCTGTAATCCCAGCACTTTGGAAGGCCGAGGCAGGTGGATCACTTGAGGTCAGGAGTTCAAGATCAGCCTGGCCCATATGGTGAAACCCCATCTCTACTAAAAATACAAAAATTAGCTGGTGCATGCCTGTAATCCCAGCTATTTGGGAGGCTGAGGCAGAAGAATCACTTGAACCCAGGAGGCAGAGGTAGTGAGCCGAGATTGCGCCATTGCACTCCAGCCTGGGCAAATTCTTAAAAAAAAAAAAAAAAAAAAAAAAAAAAGCCGTCACAGCTCAGGAACCATTGTGGAATGATGGGCTGGTGCCTCCTGTTGGGGGAGTGGATTCCAGATTCCAGAAGTCTCCAGGTTGGCCCGGTTGGCCCTTCCCCCATAGGGGGTGAGGGTGTTTGCTCAAGGGTCCCCTAGCAGAAAACTCTCAGGCAGGTGCTTTAAGCTTATTCAAAGGTGTGAGAATCCATCTCTGTCTCTGTCTCATTTCCATCTGTCTTTCCCTCCCATTTTCTCCCCTCTCCCTCTCTCTCTTCCTCCCGGTTTCTCTCCCCTCCCTCCCTCTCTCCCTCTGGGTTTCTCCCCTCTTCCTTCCTCTCCCCCTCCCGGTTTCTCCCCTCTCCCTCCCCCTCCACCCTCCTCACCGTTGTCTCCTTTCTCCCTCCCTCTCCCCCTCCTGGTTTCTCCCCTCTCCCTCCCCCTCCACCCGCCCCCACACCATTTTCTCCCTTCTCCCTCCCTCTACCCCTCCCGGTGTCTCCCCTCTCCCTGCTCTCCTTCTCCCCTTCTACTCCTTATTCTCTTCCCCTCTCCCCACCTTCTCCCTTGGGGCAGCCATGCTCTGTAGAGGCCAAAGCCCCTGGAATGCCACTGCCTAGAGATCTGGGGCTGAGTCTTGACCTGGAGGATTGGGAACACTTTTTTCTCAGCGTTTCCAGGCACTGGGAAGGGATAGTGCACAGGGCAGATGGGGTCACAGCCCTGGGAGCCTGGATTCTAGTGGGAAATTGCCAACCTCAGACACTGAGGAGGGGGCTGGATCTCAGGAGCTCCACAGCCCCCGTGGCGGGTGGCCCCTGAATGGGACACAGCAGACAGAGCACGTGCCCACCCCTGCGGGAGATTCCGCTGGATGGTGCCACAGGGATGGCCCAGAGTAGGGCCGATGGGTCGGACCATGCTGTCATGGGGTCCCAGTGGCTCTGCACAGACCAGGGGACAGACAGACAGGGAGGACCAGGTGTGGACAGCTGCCCAGGTCAGACCCGCCAAGGCTCAGAACCACGATGGGGGCAGGGGTGGGGTGGGGGGTGGAGCCCATGGGGTTGCTGGTGGCTGATGTGGTGTGCGAGTAGGAGGTGTCATTGATCCCAGCAGGGGTGGGGGCCCTCTGCCCTCTGAGAGACAGGGAAGAAGTGGAGAGGAGCTGGCTTAGGGAGGCAGAACTGAGATTTTCAAGGTGCTTGTGGGGTGTTTGCTGGAGGTGGGTGCCCCCATGGTCCCAGACTCCCCACCTTACAGTCACCATGGGGGTGGAGGAGGGGCTTGCTAAATGCGGCTGTCCAGGTCCTGTGCCCGCAAGTTCCGATGCAGCAACCCTCTGGGGCAGAGCGCTGAGGGGAGGGGTTGGAGGTCATGGTGACAGGGAGGAGAGACCATCTGTGCGCGGTGGTTTCTGTGCCGGCCTGGCCTGCAGGAGACATGAGTCCACTTGTCCCCACCACTCCATAGGACAGGCACTCACCCCGAAAGAAACAGGCTGGGAGCTAGGCAGTGGTCCAAGGCCTTTATAGGGGTGGGGCAAGGTTGAGATCTAAACCCGGGGCTTGGGCTCCCCAGGAGCTCACTGCCCAGGCCTTCGGGGTCAGGTGTGTGGGTTGGAGGCTGGCAGGTGGAGTACAGTGCCCCACAGACTTCCCAGCCCAGGTCAGACCAACTGCCCAACCTCCATCTGCCCCTCCAGACCTGACCCTGCAGCTGCTGGCTGTGCGGAGGAAGAGCGGACTGCAGGACCCCGGCCTACAGCAGACCCTCCGGGGCCAGCTCCGCCTGCTGGAGAATGATAGCCGGGAGATGGCCCGCGTGCTTGGGGTGAGTAGCCCTCTGGGGCCTGCTCAGGGATGGGAGCTGGAGTCGGGGGGAGGGAGGGGCTGAGGTGCAGTGTCTGAGACCGGGGACACAGGAGGCAGGCCTCAGAGAGCGAGAGCCACTCAGGACAGTGGTGGCCTTGGAGGGGCGGCTGTGATACCCAGTGGGTGGTGAGGGCTTGTTTCTCCCACTTGCTTCGTGGAGGGCACTGTGATCGTCCCTCTGCTCTCCCACAGCCCCAGCAACAGGGGACCTCGAGCTGTCCCTTTCTCCACCTGCCCTCCACCCACAAGGACTGTCAAAGTCTCTTTGATGGGGAGTTAAGGACAAGTGTGAAGTTAGTCTTATTTTTTCTGGTGACAAAGCCAGCCTCCTGCGGGCTTCTGCACATACCAGCCTTCTGGGGAGGCTGGCACAGGGTGTGTCTTGACCTGCCAGACCTCCCCATGGCTGAGGGCTGGGGGCTTGGGAGCTGGGCTGGGCGTTACCACCACTGACTGGGGTTGGACCAGCCTGGCCTTGGCCGGTGCCTCTTAGCCTCTGTGAACTCCGCTTCCTCAGCCACATACTGGGGATGCTTAGAATTATGTTACTGGGGGGCTGACTTGAGGGTTATGTGATTAACTCACACCAAGCACCTGCAGGCTGCTGGACACATAGTACCTGCTCAACACGTGGGGCTGTCGTGCGTGATGTCGGGCACAGGTGAACTGGGTCAGCATGCTGGCTCCGGGTTTGAATCTCAGCTGAGCCACTGACAGAGGTCAGACCTTGAATAAGAAATGGGGCCTTCAGCGGGACATGGTGGCTCACACCTGTAATCCTAGCACTTTGGGCGAACGACGAAGGAGGATCACTTGAGCCCAGGAGTTCAAGACCAGCTTCAGCAACATAGGGAGACCTCGTCTCTACAAAGAAATTTAAAAAGTTAGCCAGGCGTGATGGTGTGCACCTGCGGGAGGGTGAAATGGTGGATTATCTGAGCCCAGGAGGTTGAGGCTGCAATGAACCATGGTTATGCCACTGCACTCCAGCCTGGGCAGCAGAGTGGGACCTCATCTCTAAAAAAAAAAAAAAGAAAGAAACGGGCCCTTATTTTTTGTCTCTGAAATGGAGACTCTAATAGTACCCCCCGACACACACTTCCCGAGTGGAAGAGTTCCAGTGTTAGCTGCTGTTATTTTTTCATGCCCCTATCAACACTGATTAATAGAAATCAGAGGAGAGGGGATGCTGGCGGGGGGATGGAAATCAGAGCTGATGCTGCAGGTGGGGCTGGGGCCACTCAGGGCTGAGAGCACAGCCGAACAGGGACCAGCTTAGGTCGGGAGAAGCGGCGGTCACTGGTGTGTGGGGGATAAGGCAGGTAGAGTGCTGAGGGGGAGGTGTAGAGGGTGAGGAGCCAGGGCATGGGGCCCACGTGAGCTCTGGGAAGGGCAGGGGCTTCTCCCCACAGGCTCTGGGGAGCCATGGCTGGCTTGAGAGCAGGGGAGGAGCTGACTTGGGCTGTGAAGGAATCTGCCCTGGGTGTGTCGTCCCCCGCCGGGGCCACATCTGCAAGATGTCTCTGTCATGTGGACGCTGTCCTCCTGACAGATGCCCCAGAGCTCCTGGGGGCCTCTCGAATTCCTATTTCTTTCTCTTAAGGAATTATCAGCCAGGCTGCTGTCCATCCACAGTGACCAGGACCGGATCGTGGTGACGTTTAAGACTTTTGAAGAAATCTGGAAGTTTTCCACCTACCACGCTCTCGGTAAAGAGGTGACCCTCCCAGAATTGGTCATGGGGACGCCCGTCGGAAGGTGCTGGTTACACACCGTGCACTTAGATTACAAATTGGTGCTTTGTTTATTTATTTATTTATTTATTGTTTTAAGACGAAGTCTTGCTCTGTCGCCCAGGCTGGAGTGCAATGGCGCAATCTTAGCTCACTGCAACCCCTGCCGCCCGGGTTCAAGCGACTCTCCTGCCTCAGCTTCCTGAGTAGCTGGGATTATAAGTACGAGCTACCATGCCCAGCTAAATTTTTTGTATTTTTAGTAGAGATGGGGTTTCACCATGTTGACCAAGCTGATCTCAAACTCCTGGCTTCAGGTGATCCGCCCGCCTTGCCCTCCCAAAGTGCTGGGATTACAGGCATGAGCCAGGAATCTCTGCTTTGGAACAGGCAGGTTCACAAAGGCCTCACTAGCAAGATAGCAACACCGGTGTGCGCACCTGGTGCTCAGGGAGAAATGCCGGGTAGGCGGAGTCGTAGACGGATGTGGGTCTTTGTTACAGGAATGATTTAGGCTGCGCTTCTAGTTGCCTTCACACTCTGCCCTCTGTAATTTCACTCTACCAGAACTTGAGGGAAGCTGCCATCCGGTGGCCTCAGTGCTGACCGGGAAAGCTGTTATTTGAAAGCTGACCCACGTGAGCTCTTCCTGGCACATTCCCTGTTCCATTTGGAGGAATTCCAGGCTCTAACGGAGCCTCCCTGGGGATCTTGCGACACCACCCTTGATTTGAGGGCTAAGTAAGTTAGGGAATAAGAATTGTAGCCACAATTCCCCAAGCACCGGTGAGCAGGGCTGAGGCTCATCCCACTGTGGACGTGGGCTTCTTGATCCGGTTCTTGGAGGAAGTGGCTCATCTGTGGCTGCCCATCCACAGTGATGGCCATTGTGGGGGGATGTCCATCCAGAGGGCAGCAGGCTTCCTGTCCCCCTCTTTCAGAGTCCACTCTACGCTGAGTGTGGAGGCAGGATTCTCACATCACTTGCCTGTGCCTTACGCTTGCACCGAGCCTCCTAGTTCAGCTGCGGTGAACGAAGGCTCACTGCCCCAGACGAGAGGGGGGAGCTCGCAGCATCCCAGAGACAAGGCTTCACCTGATAGAAATGGAAACAGATACCAGCTCATGATGCGGGGCGGGGCTTGCACATGGGCATTTCAGACCCACCTTGCTGCTGGCCCATACCCCCTGCGGCCTGCACGGCCCCCGACCACATGGTCTCCGTCTCACAGAGGGGAATATGGAGGCGTGGAGAGGTCAGATAACTTGACCACGGTTGCCGCTGGTGGGTGGTGGAGCTGGGCTTGACCTCTCACAGCCCGGGTGGTCAGGCCGTGGGCTGCTGTGTGTAGCCAGCACTGTGGGCACCCCAGGGCATGTGGGTGTCTTCCATGGTCTCCCTGGACCTGGTCAGTGCAGGGCTCGGCCGACCTGGGACCACACAGGCTTCCCTGCCTCCCTGCCCCTCTTCTGGAGCCCTCGGGTGACTGGGCCTGGCCTCCACAGGCTTCACTCATCACTGCCTGGCAAACCTGCTCATGGACCAGGCCTTCTGGCTGCTCTCACCCAGTGAGGAGGAGGAGACGGCCATCCAAGTCCATGTGGATGAGAACGCCTTAAGGCTGACCCACGAGAGCCTCCTCATCCAAGAAGGTGAGCGTTGCATGGGGTGATGTCCGAGATCCAGCTGTGCGGGGCATTCCCGGGTCGTGTGGTGACAGCCTGGATCCCGCTGTGCTGAGCATGTCTGGGGCTGTGGGCCGCGGAGCCTCTGGAGGCTGAGGGGTGCTTCAGGCAGGGAGGTGTGCTTGGTGTGGCACTGTCACTTAGCTCTAGAGACCCTGGCTAGCCCCCAGGGACACAGAGGTGCCTGGGAAACAGCGGAAGAGAGGTTCTGTCTAGTGCCAGTCCCCAGCTCGTGTCTCTGACATGGCTGCTGCCCTGGCCTTGTGGCTGGCCCCCGAGTCTGAGGAGGGGACATGAGGCTGTCTTTCCTACCCGACCACAGCAGGAGGGGGCCTGCCAGCAGTGGCTGGGGTCACTGGGGCAGTCTATGGAGGAGGGCCCTGGGGGTCCCACGTTTGGCTCCACATCGCACAGTCAGGGAAACTGAGGCCCAGGGCGAGGGTCTGAGGCTGAGCCAGCCTCACACACCACATGGAGGCAGAGCTGGGACCTCGCCCTGGGCCCACCTCTCCATCTGAGCCCCTTTGGCTCTCTGTGCCTGCAGACACTGGGGGGGCCACTCCTGTGGGTGTTGCCTTCGTTGTCTGTCTGGCAGGGGTGTGGGGGGCAGGGCCACAGCTGCGCCCAGTCCGGCCACCCTCAGTGACCACCTCCATCCTTTTGAAGGGCCCTTCTTTGTCCTGTGTCCTGACCACCATGTGAGAGTGATGACGGGTCCCCGGGATGCAGGAAATGGCCCCCAGGCCCTCAGGCAGGCTTCGGGGGCACCCCAGGGAGAGGCGGCCCCGGAAACAGACTCTTCACCGCCGAGCCCCAGCGTGTCCTCCGAGGAGGTGGCAGTGGCGGCCGCCCCAGAGCCTTTGATTCCATTTCATCAGTAGGTACCGGCCTTTGCTGCTCTGAGAGCTGTTGGCCTCGCTGAGACTCCCAGGCCCGGGTCATCTGGAGGTCAAGGGGATGGACAGGGAATGGTGGGGGCCCCGGACAGACCTGGCCATGGCCTTGTTCTGCTGCTTCCCAGCTGTGTGGCCTCAGCAAGTTGGCCCGCCTCTCTGGGCCTCTGGCCTGCCAGCTGCATGATAGGCCAATGACATCCACTTGGCAGGGCTATCCTGGGGTTCGATGGCACAGGAGATGTGGCATGAGCTCTCACCAGGCTCATCTGAAAACCTTTTGAGGAAGCTACATAAAACATGCATATCCAGAGTGAGAAGGCACACGGGACCCACAGATAGAGCCAGGGGATGTGAGGACAGGTGACATGCAAACTCCTGTTCACTTGCTGAAGCGGGGGGCATTAACTTGGGTTGGAGCTTCCTGGTAGCCAAAGCAAAGAGAGAACCTCAATCTCTTGATTTGCAGTGTCTCAAGTGACAGGCTGTGGCTTGGCTTCTCTCATTACTGAGACCCAAGAGGAGCTTCTCCTAAGAATCCTTCCTATGTGCTCTGGCCAGTGGTGTCCCAACAGGGGACACTGAGAGTGTTCTGCCATCTGGGAAAGAGGGATTGTCAGTCATCTAGTCCAGCTTCCTTTTTTTTCTGGCTGAAGGAACTGAGGCTGAGAGAGGAGTGATCTGTCCAGGTTACATGGCAAAGTCACAGTGGTACTAGGATTTGAATCCAGGCCTCCAGAGCCCCAGGCTGGGATCTCCCTCACCCCTCACTGTGTGGAGCTGGGGGAGGCAGGTGCTTTGGAGGTCTGCAGGGTTCCAGGCCCACAGGGGTGGTGGTGTTTCCAGGACAAGGGCCCTAGGCTGAGGGGTGCGGGGCTCCCTGGGGGCAGTGCCACATGCACGGGGCCTGAAGGCCACACACCTGGGCAGGCATGTGTGTGTGTGTGCATGTGTGTGTGTTGGGGGAGGCAAGGGACCTGCTCAGGTTGCTGGGGGCTGCTGGCCTGTCCAGTCTCTGCACAGGATGTATCTGCCCCAAATCTGAAATCCCGCAGCAAAGACCTCCCTCTTCCGGCTCCAGGTGGGCTCTTAGGATCCCCCAGGACCCCATCGACGATGCCATGGGTGGCCCTGTGATGCCCGGCAACCCGCTGATGGGTAAGTGTTTCCATGGGCCTCTCTTTTTTGGGGAAACATGTGTGCCAGGGAGCAGCACCAACATTTTGGAAGTTGCCCTACATCCTCCCTGAGCCAGAGAGATAGCTATTAAGTAGTGCAAGAGTAATTGTGGTTTTTGTTATTACTTTCAATGGCAAAAATCGCAATTACTTTTGTACCAACCGAGTCTTCTCCAGCTTGTGAGGTCATAACTGACACTCAGGAAGCTCTGGGGGCTGGTGCAGCCTCACAGGATGCTCAGTGAAGCTGCACCAGGGCCCCTGGCCACTGTCTCCAAAGAGCTCCCAAACGCCACTTCTCAGACAGTGCAACCCAACAGTCTCAGACTCTAGCCTTCTGTCACCATGGGAAACGCCTGGAAGGCCCTGGGCCGAGGTGGGCTGGCGCTGGCTGAATTTGCCACGTGCACTAACAGAGGACTGTGACCGCGTCCTCTTTATGAAAAGCTGGCACTGCCAGCAGACCTTCTCCTTGGATGCCGGGTCCAGCGCTTTTTGCTCTGTGGCAAGCTGCCGGTGTCTGGATGGCCTGTGCACCTGTCAGAGCTGCCGGTGTCTGGGTGGCCTGTGCACCTGTCAGAGCTGCCGGTGTCTGGGTGGCCTGTGCACCTGTCAGAGCTGCCGGTGTCTGGGTGGCCTGTGCACCTGTCAGAGCTGCCGGTGTCTGGGTGGCCTGTGCACCTGTCAGAGCTGCCTGTGTCTGGGTGGCCTGTGCACCTGTCAGAGCTGCCGCTGTCTGGGTGGCCTGTGCACCTGTCAGAGCTGCCGGTGTCTGGGTGGCCTGTGCACCTGTCAGAGCTGCTGCTGTCTGGGTGGCCTGTGCACCTGTCAGAGCTGCCGGTGTCTGGGTGGCCTGTGCACCTGTCAGAGCTGCCGGTGTCTGGGTGGCCTGTGCACCTGTCAGAGCTGCCGGTGTCTGGGTGGCCTGTGCACCTGTCAGAGCTGCCGGTGTCTGGGTGGCCTGTGCACCTGTCAGAGCTGCCGGTGTCTGGGTGGCCTGTGCACCTGTCAGAGCTGCCGGTGTCTGGGTGGCCTGTGCACCTGTCAGGGGGACTAAAGCCCCATGCAGGAGCCGGGTGGGGAGTAGGTGGGGCCGGGGGTTGTGGCTGCAGAAGGAAAGGAGGAAAGAGCCTTGGCCTTGGAGGCTGATGGCCGAGGCTCATTTATCAACATCTCTGAGCCTCCATTTTTCTCACCTTCAACAGAGGGATAAAAACATCCCCTCTGAGGACCACATAGACATTCCCTCCCTCATTGCGGAAACCAAGCTTTACTACGAACCTCCTAGTAACCAAAAGATGAATTCCCCATGGTTCAGGGTGGCTGGCATCAGCCCTGTCTGCCCTCTCTGGCCCCCATTTGGTCTCCCTGGCACTCACCATGTGGCTTTCTTCCACAGCTGTGGGCCTGGCCTCGGCATTGGCAGACTTCCAGGGCTCGGGGCCCGAAGAGATGACCTTCCGAGGTGGCGACCTCATCGAGATCCTTGGGGCGCAGGTGCCCAGCCTGCCCTGGTGCGTGGGCCGACACGCAGCCTCGGGCCAGGTGGGGTTTGTGCGGAGCAGCCTCATCAGCATGCAGGGCCCCGTGTCCGAGTGAGTGGCTGGAGCCCCGCCCCTTTCCTGAACCCACCCCCATCTCACCTAAGGGGACGTTGCCGCGTCCACCTGGCTCCCCAGGTAACAAGCCTGAAAGTCACTGTGGACGACGCCTAGTCTCTTCCCTTGTCCTCAGGCTGCTGCCCCCTTGGCCCCAGTGCCTGACTCCAGGGTTCCCTGGAGTCCTTTCTCCGGGCTGCTGCAGGGAGAGCGTTCCCTCGAATGCACACCTGCCCATGTGCATCATCTTCCCGTGGCTACCGTGATAAGGCACTGCACACCGGGGGCTTAAAGCAACAGAAATGTGCTTGTTCAGAGTTGTGGAGGCCAAAAGTCTAAAACCAAGGCCAGAAGGGCCACATTTTCTCTGGAGACTCTAGGGGAGGGTCCTTCTTGCCTCTTCCAGCTCCTGGTGGCCGTGGGTGTTCCTTGACTTGTGGCCACATCACTGCACTCTGCCGCCGTCTCCACGTGGCTGTCTTCCTCTGTGTGTCTTCCGTATTCTCTTCTTAAAAGGGAGCCCATCTCCTAGCGCCCATCCAACTCCAATCTGACCTCATCTTAGGTGAACTAATTACATCTGCAAAGATCCTTTCTCCAAGAAAGCTTACCTTCTGAGGTTCCGAGAGACGTGAATTGAGGGACACGATTTAACCCAGTACACACGTTGCTCTCCTCCGTTAAGCCCCAGGAAGCTTCTGGGCCCGAACTTGCAGGCCCCCATGGGCTGCACAGAGTACCTTGTGCCTTCCAAAACTGCTCTGGTTGACACGTGTGTCCTTCTGCCTGGGATGCCCCCTCTCCCTGAACCCCGTGTTCTCCTGGGGCCTTCCATCAGCCCCCGTGGCTCCTCTGGGGGGGCACTTTTCTGGCCATATGCCTCTTCCTATGTGATTTGCACGCCACCCATGACCTGCCTGCTCCCAGCCAGGGAACTCCAAGAGAAGAATTCCCTGGTCACTTCTGTGTTCTCACTGCCCAGTGCGAGCAGCAGCAGGGGGTCTTTGGAGAGGAGTCATCTGTGCCCATCCTTTGATGGAATTCTGTTTCCCTGGCCTTGACCTTGTTAAGACCTCAGTCAAGGAGCCCAGAGAATGTGGGTGCGTGGAGAGGCCACCTTCTGGGTCATGTGACCCTGGTCCTGGCCCCACCAATGAGATGCTTGTCTTCAATGGTCCTGTTCAATGTTTGGGGCTGCGACAGACCAACACCTCTCAGACCAGGTCTCAGAGGCCATTTGTCACCATGCTTCATCAAGCCATTCACTTGTTCCCCTCATGGAAAGGGTCCGTCTGCTCTGGTACCTCTGGCACCTGAGCATCAGAGGCAGCTGGAAGCTGGCCAGGCCATGCACTGATGGCAGGAGCTAGACCAGCAGTTCCCAAAGCATGTTCTCACACACTGCTCCATCATAGACTTCATCATGCCCTAAGGAGTGGGGAAAAGCTTTGTCCCCATCCCTTGTGGGTGATCCCAGGGATTCCCAGCACAAACAAGGCATCTTTTTCCTGTTGAAATGCCTTTTCCACACTTACTTAACCTCCAGAATCCTCCACAACACTGTTTGCTTTTGGCTGAGCTGGTGTTCCATGGGACACTCTTTGGGGATCCTTGGTCTAGCTGAGCCCTACCATCTCCAAGGGAGACCACAAATTCTCAACAGGTCACTGGGGGCCGTGTGAAGTCAACATGTACTGAACTTACAAGGGGTCAGAGAAGAGCCAGGGAATGAGCTAGTTTGTTCCCTTCCTTTAACCCAGAAGGATGACGGGGCTGGGTGCCATTAGTCCTGTTCACAGCTGGAGAAATTCTGCTTCTCTCATTCACTCAACAAATGTTTGCTGAATATCTTTCCTATTCCAGACCCTGGGTTTTCAGCTTTTAGTTAATGAACGACCTGGTAGCTCTTCTGTTTTTCTTTTTCTTTAACTTTATTTTTGACACAATTTCAGACTTAGAAGAAAGTTGCAAAAAGAGTATAACATTCCCACACGCCCTCACCCAGATTGCACAAATGTTAACATGTTATGACATTTGCTTTATTACTTTCTCTCTTTCACTTCTATTTTTTTCTAAACCCTTTGAGAGTAAGTTGTAAACATGATGTTCCTTTACCCCTGAATAATGCAGTATGTGGTTCCTAAAACCAGGACACCTGCTTACATAACTACAGTACAACTGTCGAAATCGGGAAATTAACGCAGATACAATGCCATTATCTACAGATCTTATTCAGATTTTGCCAGTAGCCACAATGATGGCCTTTGTAGACAATGAAAATTTCAGACCACATGTTCTATTCAGATGTCATGTCTTGCCTCCTTAATGTGAAACAGCTTTTCAGTCTTTTTTTGATGTTTTTAAAGAATGCAGGCCTGTTATTTTGTAGAATGTGCTGTAAGCTACTCTAAGTTTTTTTAAAATCTGAATAAGATGCATTTCAAAGTTTCATATTATACTGGTAATTTAGTCCTATAAGCAAAAATTGCCTCCTTTCTCCTCCCCTCTCTCCCTCTCTCTCTGTTTCTTCCTGTAGTTCTTCTCCCTGACTTTATGAGAGTGCCCTGAGTGTATGTTGGGCACTCTGGGGAGCACTGAGGTTGTACAGAATCAGTGGGAGTTTACAATGTGGAGAGATTGGATTGGTTCTGTCTGCAGCTGTCACAGGGGACTTCATAAGGGAGGGGACATTTGGAATGGGGCTTTGAAGGCTGCCTAGGAGCTCACTGTCCTAGGACGCCATTACCTGTTTACATCTGTTGCAGCCTTTCCTGCTTCTGGGTATCTGCTCCTGGCCAGACAAGGCACCCCTTGAGGTCAGGATCTGTTTTTTTTGTTGTCGTTGTTTTTTTTTTCAGACAAAGTCTTGCTCTGTCGCCCAGGCTGGAGTGCAGTGGTGTGATCTCGGCTCACTGCAACCTCTGCCTCCTCTGTTCAAGTGATTCTCCTGCCTCAGCCTCCCGAACAGCTGGAATTACAGGCTCATGCCACCACGCCTGGTTAATTTTTGTATTTTTGTAGAGATGGGGTTTCACCATGTTGGCCAGGCTGGTCTTGAACCCTTGACCTCAAGTGATCCACCCACCTCAGCCTCCCAAAGTGCTGGGATTACAGGTGTGAGCCACCATGCCTGAACTTGTTGTTGTTGTTGTTGTTGTTGTTTTTAAATCTCTGTCTCTACCCCTGGGCAGAGAGTAGTGCTCCGAGACTGTCTGTCCGTCAAATCAAGGAATGGAAATGTGCTTAGTGTGAAATGCTGACTTTGCAAATATGTTATTTTGAATAAAGCACTTTATTTTTTCCAGGTTGGAAAGTGCGATTTTTCTCAATGAGGAAGAAAAGTCATTCTTCAGCGAGGGCTGCTTTTCTGAGGAGGATGCCAAGCAGTTGCTGAGGCGGATGTCGGGCACCGATGTCTGCAGCGTGTACAGCCTGGGTGCGTGTGGGTGATGCCTGTGGTGGGGCCGCTGCCCTCCCCTTTCCCTTCTGCAGCCCCTGCTGCCCTCGTCCATCCACAGATAGTGAGTGCCAGCCCCTGGATGCTGAAAGGTAAACAGACAGAGGCTGCCGCTGCCTCCAGGGCACATAGGGGCTGCAGACAAGCCAGACAGGAGAGAGGATGGGTGAGGAGCTGAGGGCATGGGAATGTGGCCCCTGAGACTCCGGTGGGCACCAGGGAAGCCCTTCCTGCCCTGACCCCAGGCACCTGCCTGAGACGCTGGGCGAGGGAGAGGGTATGGGTCTGGTTCTAATTTGCCAGCCCTGAGGGCTCCTGTTTGGGGCCCAGCCGTCTGCCCACTGCGCTTTGCCTGGGTGAGAGTGACTTTTCTCCTTGTCACAAGAGAAAGAACCCAGACTGTGGTGTGGCCTGGTCACCTGGCTGCCAGGGAGTGTCATGGTGGGACCCCAGGGCTGCCGCCTCCTAAGGACAGAGATAGTCCCTCTGACCTCAGTGCCCCTCTGTGTGCGAAAGCTTTCTCTGGGGGCTGCAGTGCAATGCATAGATGAAGTTGGCATGTCATCCACAACATAAAGAAACATGGCAGAGGCCATGCTATCTGCTGGGTGTAGATAAACACAAACATGTGGCTACACACCCACTTTTTTTCTTTTCTTTTTTTTTTTTTTTGAGACAGAGTCCTGTGCTGTTGCCCAGGCTAGAGTGCAGTGGCATGATCTCGGCTCACTGCAACCTCTGCCTCCCGGGTTCAAGCGATTCTCGTGTCTCAGCCTCCCAAGTAGCTGGAACTACAGGCACGCGCCACCACACCCTGGAGTAGTTTTGCATTTTTTTATACAGACAGAGTTTCGCCATGTTGGCCAGGCTGGTCTCAAACTCCTGAGCTCAGGTGATCCGCCAGCCTCAGCCTCCCAAAGTGCTGGGATTACACCTGTGAGCCACCGTGCCCAGCATCTACACACCTACTTGTATACCTATGTACACACGTACAAACACAGACGTAAACACACAAATACACATGTAAATACACACTGTGTGCATGCACACATGCACTCACAAGTATACACGCACACACACACACACACCCATGCAGACATGTGTGCACATGTGCCTGCAGAGGTGTACACACACATACACACATGTGCATGCACCTTCCTCACAAGGTGTACACGCACACGTACATACATATCCATGCACCCCCTCACACACATATGCACACACATATATAAACAGATACACTTCCACACACACTTTTTTCCTGCTTGCTCGATGACATGCATTACAAGACCTTTTCTCCCACCAGTATTAGAGTTAACATTTGTAGATCCCACAAATCAACTTCCCTTCCTGAATGGACAAACTTAGACTTGACCTCAGCATATCAAGGCTCAGACCCCCTGGATGGTATCTCCTGTCCTTTTTAGGAAGCAGGTTTGGGACCCTCCACACTGTGGGGTGTTGTGGGTGGGGGCATTGCATGGTGCAGGTGTCATAAGTGGGGGTGTTGCAGGATGCAGGTGTTGTGAGATGGAGGCATTGCAGGGTGCTCCCCAGAACTGCACACCTGTTATCCCAGTTCACAGCGCTTGACGCTGTCCACATCTCCACATCTTTTTACAGCTATTTCTCACTTGACCTCCACGGAAACCCAGTAAGCAGTTAGTGTCAGCCACTTTACGGGGGTGAAACTGAGACCTGGGAGCTGCCTGCCCTGGGATGAAGAGGGTGGGGGTGCACTGGAGCAGTGTTGATCCCTGGGCTGCCGGACTCAGAGCTGCTGCCTGTTCAATGCGCCCTGCTCCCTGATGGAGCTGAAGGAAGCCGAGAGCGTGCTCCCCACTGATGATGGGAGGATGTCCCCAGAAGATAGGAGAGTGGAGTCCCCACAGGGGTTGGGTGGGGTGGAGGCCTGGAGATGCTGGAACATGAGAATTATCTGGCCCATTGGCTGGTGCCTCTCCCTCAGGTGTCAGGAGTGCTCCTATGCTGGTTGCACCTGACCCTGCAACACCTCAGCCCGCAACACCTGCACCCTGCAACACCCCAGCCCGCAACACCTGCACCCTGCAACATCTCAGCCCTCAATACCTGCGCCCAGCAATGCTCTCACCCTGCAACATCGACACCAGCTCAACCTGGCAGGGGACCAGAGGTACTGGCTGGGGGTGTTGATTGCTTCTTTTTTCTCCCTTGCCAGACTCAGTAGAGGAAGCTGAGACCGAGCAGCTGCAGGAAAAAGGTGGGTTTGCCAGTGGCTCAGGCTTCCTCTGGTTATGAGCTGGGCCTTGGGGTAACGCCAGGGGAGGTGACAGAGCTGAGCACGGTGGGCATTGGGTGCAGCTGTCACCCCTCTGTGGTGTGGGCTGGGGGCTTGGGGGAGGTTGCCTGAGGTGGGCCTGAACCTCCCGTCCACTGTGGCACTGGAGGCCGTGGGGTCCCGCACTTCTTCCAATGAACATGCTGGCCCCCGCCTGGTCCCCGCCCGAGGTGGAGCATCCTTTCCACTGCTTGGGTCCACTTGTAGCTGTGGGTTCCTTTCTCATGACCTGGAGAAGCTGCAGCTTGCCCTCTGCTCTGCCTCAGAGATGGGAGGCCACACTGCCCTCAGCGGGTGGCAGAATTCAGAGCCTTAGGTTGCAGGGGCCTCAACTGAGGTCCCTCAAGGGTCTGCTCCTTCCTGAGGGGCTGATTCAGGGAGACCCTTCCATCTCCCCTCTACAGCTCTGTCTCTTCCCCTCACACAGGGTCCGCATGGGGAGAGCCTGGGGATGTGGACACCCCAAGAGCCCTCGGAAGTTCC
This sequence comes from Gorilla gorilla gorilla, assembly GCF_029281585.2. Taxonomy (NCBI): domain Eukaryota; kingdom Metazoa; phylum Chordata; class Mammalia; order Primates; family Hominidae; genus Gorilla; species Gorilla gorilla. The sequence goes on along the minus strand of NC_073227.2, from coordinate 13,179,908 downwards.
CTGGGAATGGGATCCATTCCAGTACATTTGGGATGCAGGCAGGAGGTCCCAGAGGAGGCCTGGAAGCCAGTGGGGAAGGGAAGGCTGTTGTAGGTTTGCCTGGGGGAGGCGGTGGATCCACCCTCTGCCGAAGTCCCTGGAGCAAAGGCGAGTGACTCTCCAGCTGCCCCCAAGGCCAGGGTAATGGCTGGGAGGGGCGGTTTGCCTCTGCCGGGCGGGGGAGATTTCTCAGCTAATCTAGTGTAGTCAAGTCAGACATTTGCCTCTAAATCATATTTAATTTTTTTTTAATTCCAAGGCTTTAGAGATGAATAAGGAGACAGTTTGTAGTGAAAATATTTTTTACATGTGAGCTTGAAACAGAGAGTCTATTTAAATCTACATTCTTTCCTTCCCAGTAATGTCTCCTTTCCTCCCAGGTTTTCCAACAGGAAATGCGCTTGTTTGCTCACCTCTGGGAGGGGGCTTTGGCTGGGAATCCACCAAAGCCAGCAGGCGCCAGCGGGCTGCATGGGCAGCCTGGCCTTTGTTAACCCTTTAGGAACTGCGGGCTTCAGGTTTTCAGACTATCCAAGGTGAAGGTGGCCACAGGAGCCTGGAAGCTTTCCCATCCTTCCTGCAGGGTTGGTCCATTTCCCTGCATGGAGCTGGGTCCATGGCTACAACATCCCTGTCCTCTGCCGTGGGTGGCTTTACCAATTTTGCATAGCAGCTTTTGAGCTGATCAGTAGCTCTGACTGGCTGCTGAGGATTTCATGGATTCCTGTACCCCATCGGGGGGCCCGGTATGCTGACAAAAATTACATTTGTAGTTGTAGTGCTGCATACACTTGGGTGCAGTTAGAAGGCTTTGATTCTTTCTAAAGGGAAAGGCATCTCTGAGGGATCACTGAGCTGACACATAGTCTCCTAAAACCATGCTGTCAGGTAGGCGACAAAGGAGGACAGGAGGGTGATTTCGTAGGAGAGTCGGGCCATGGGCCTGTGTTTTCCCTGTCCCCACAGTGCTGGAGTTCCTATGTGCTCCAGGCCCCGGGTTTGCATTGCACATAATTCTCAAGGGCTCATGGCAAGCCGGTAGGGCGGTATCATCTGGAAAGTGCTGCGCCGGGGACACAGAGGCTGGGGATGCGGGGACCCTGCCCCCAGTGGACCCAGGACTCACTGCTGGACTCTAATCTGTCTAGGTGTTTTTGTGACTTGCAGAAATACCTCCACCTTGCCTGAGCCCGGAGCCACAGGAGACCTTGCAGAAGGTGAAGAATGTTCTGGAACAATGCAAGACCTGCCCAGGCTGCCCCCAGGAGCCAGCGTCCTGGGGTCTCTGTGCGGCATCCAGCGTCGTGAGTTTGCAGGACCCAGAGGAGCCCTCCTTCTGCTTGGAAGCTGAGGACGACTGGGAGGACCCAGAGGCCCTGAGCTCACTGCTGCTGTTCCTGAATGCCCCCGGGTACAAGGCCAGCTTCTGTGGCCTGTACGATGTGGCACTGCCGTGGCTGAGCAGCGTGTTCCGCAGCTTCAGCGACGAGGAGGAGCTGACTGGGCGCCTGGCACAGGCCCGGGGGGCGGCCAAGAAAGCTGGCCTCCTCATGGCCCTGGCCAGGCTCTGCTTCCTCCTGGGGCGGCTGTGCAGCAGGAGGCTCAAGCTGTCCCAGGCCCGGGTGTACTTTGAGGAAGCGCTGGGGGCCCTGGAGGGCAGCTTCGGGGACCTGTTCCTGGTGGTGGCTGTGTACGCCAACCTGGCCAGTATTTACCGGAAGCAGAAGAATCGGGAGAAGTGTGCACAGGTGGTGCCCAAAGCCATGGCCCTGCTCCTGGGGACGCCCAACCACATCTGCAGCACCGAGGCGGAGGGGGAGCTCCTGCAGCTGGCGCTGCGGCGGGCGGTGGGTGGCCAGAGCCTGCAGGCCGAGGCCCGGGCCTGCTTCCTGCTGGCCAGGCACCACGTGCACCTCAAGCAGCCCGAGGAGGCCCTGCCCTTCCTAGAGCGGCTGCTGCTTTTGCACAGGGACTCGGGAGCCCCAGAGGCCGTGTGGCTCTCAGACTGCTACCTACTCCTGGCTGACATCTACAGCCGCAAGTGCCTGCCCCACCTGGTGCTGAGCTGTGTCAAGGTGGCCTCATTGCGGACACGGGGCTCACTGGCCGGCTCGCTGAGGAGTGTGAACCTGGTGCTCCAGAACGCCCCCCAGCCCCACAGCCTCCCTGCCCAGACTTCCCACTACCTCAGGCAAGCGCTGGCCTCCCTGACCCCGGGCACGGGCCAGGCGCTGCGCGGCCCCCTCTACGCCAGCTTGGCCCAGCTGTACAGCCACCATGGCTTCCACGGCCCGGCCATCACCTTCATGACGCAGGCAGTGGAAGCCAGTGCTGTTGCCGGAGTCCGTGCCATCGTGGACCACCTGGTGGCCCTGGCCTGGCTGCACGTGCTTCATGGGCAGAGCCCGGTGGCCCTGGACATCCTGCAGTCTGTCCAGGATGCGGTGGTGGCCAGCGAGGACCAGGAGGGTGTGATTGCCAACATGGTGGCCGTGGCTCTGAAGAGGACCGGCCGGACGAGGCAGGCAGCCGAGGGCTACTACCGCGCCCTGCGGGCGGCTCGTGACCTGGGCCAGCAGAGGAACCAGGCAGTGGGGCTGGCCAACTTCGGGGCCCTGTGCCTGCATGCGGGTGCCAGCAGGCTGGCCCAGCACTACCTCCTGGAGGCCGTGCGGCTGTTCTCGAGGCTGCCCCTCGGGGAGTGTGGCCGGGACTTCACCCACGTGCTCCTGCAGCTGGGCCACCTCTGCACCCGCCAGGGCCCGGCCCAGCAGGGCAAGGGCTACTACGAGTGGGCCCTTCTGGTCGCCGTGGAGATGGGCCACGTGGAGAGTGAGTGCTCCAGTTCCTCCCGCGTGCCTTCCGGGGCCACTCGGGTCAGGGCACACCTGGGGTTTGTGATTTAGACACAAGCGGTGGTTTTTCCACCACCGAAAGTGCTGAGTCATGGCAAACAGCAGATGTTGGCAAGCGCCCTGGAGACAGGCAGTTCCCACGCAGGGCCAGGCCCTCTGTGCCCTACTGGGGGAGCCAGCTCCTCCCGGTTTGCCCAGGGACCATCCTGCCTTGAGCACTGAAAGTCCTGCATGCTGGGAATCCCTGAAGTCTGGGCAACGGGCGGTGGGTCACCCTAGACATAACCCTGGAAGCGAGGCAGCCTCCGCTGAGCTGGGACTTGGGGCCCCTCCATGAGCCAGGCCCTGAACGCCGGTGCTTGTGCCCATGTTATCTGCTTGGCATCTCGGCAGCCCTGTGCACCTGTCATCCCACTTCACAGAGGACGCAGGGGCGGGTGGTTACCCAAAGCCGCAGAGCAGTTTATGCAAAAGCAGCTGGTTGTGCAGTGTGCGCCAGGTCCCACCCACAAATGGGGCTTGTGGGGTCCTTGGGTGGCAGGGGCTGAGCGTGGGAAAGTGAGCTTCAGGCCAGAGAAGCCACAAAAGGGTGAGTGGCGTGATGGCGGGGCAGCTCTTGGCCCCGGGTTAGGGAAGGCTCTTTAGTCTGGGACCAGAGGGTTGAGAAGATTAAGTCAAGTAATACGTGGTGGGTGAGGGGCTGGTGGTGTAGCCTGTGTGAAGGCCCAGGGGTGAGCGAGTAGGGGTGAGTGAGCGGGGGTGTGATGGGGCTGAGTGAGCCGGGGTGTGAGCGGGTGAGAGGGGATGAGTGGGGTGTAAGTAGGGGTGAGTGAGCAGGGCCTATGCAGGGAGGTGCAGAGTTGGGCGTGGGTTGGTTGGGTGCTGGATGGTGAGAAGCTCTGCTGGAGAGCTAAGCAGGGCCTGGGGCCTCAGGCTGTGGCTTGGCCTTTTCCCCCAGGGCACTGGGGAGCCATCTGCCCAAGGAGGAGTGGGGGGGTTCAGACCCAGGCTTCTTCCCCAGGGCCATTCTCTGACTGGAAGGAGACCCTCCAGAAACCCAGCACCCCAGCCCCCACTGCAGCCTCCGGTGGGTCCTGGCACAATAGCCTGTGGCACCTCCTACGAGGCCCTCTCCGGGGTGCTGGGGGATTCAGACTTGGAAACGCAGGCCAGGGAGCAGGGATCATGCTTCCCTGTCTCCCCACCCCGCGTTGAACAGTCGAGAAGACCGAGGGTGGGGCTGATAGCCCACATGCTTACTTGTGGTCATTTTTGAGTCACTTTTGGTAGTTTGTGTCTTTCTAGGAGTTTGGCTGTTGCGTCTAGATGATCTGATTTATTGGCATACAATTGTCCGTAGTGTTCTCATGGAATCCTTTTATTTCTGTCAGGTCAGCAATAATGTTCCCTCTTTCATTTCTGATTTTAGGAACTTGGGTTTTTAATTTTTAATTTATTTATTTTTATTAGAGATGGGGTCTCGTCATGTTCCCCCAGGCTGGTCTTGAATGCTGGCCTCAAGCGATCCTCCCACTTCGGCCTCATAAAGTGCTGGGATGACAGGCGTGAGCCATGGTGCTCGGTCTCTGATTTTAGTCATTTGTGTCCCATCTTTCTTTTCTTGGTCAGTCTGGTGAAAGATTTGTCAATTTTGTTAATATTTTCGAAAAACCCACTTTTGGTTCTGTTGATTAGCTCTTTTGTTTTTCTATTCTCTGTATTTTTACTTCCCATTTCCATTCTCATGTTTATTATTTTCTTCCTTTTACTCGCTTTGGGTTTAGTTCATTCTTCTTTTTCTAGTTTCTTAAGGTGGAAGGTTGGGTTTTTGATTTGAGATTTTTCTTCTTTCTTTGCATGTAGACATTTATAGTTACACATTTCCCTTTCAGCACTGCCTTAGCTGCATCTTGGAATTCTTGATATGCTGTGCTTTTTTTTTTTTTTTTTTTTTTTAGACAGAGTTTTGCTCTATTGCCCAGGCTGGAGTGCAGTGGTGCAATCTCGGCTCACTGTAACCTCTACCCGGGTTCAAGCCATTCTCCTGCCTCAGCCTCCCGAGTAGCTGGGATTACAGACATGCACCACCACACCTGGCTAATTTTTGTATTTTTTTGTAGAGACGGGGGTTTCACCATGTTTCCCAGGCTAGTCTCAAACTCCTGGACTCAAGCGATCCTCCCGCCTCGGCCTCCTGCAGTGCTGGGATGACAGGCATGAGCCATTGCTCTGGCCCATGCTGTGTGTTTGTTTTCATTCTTCTCAAATTAGTTTTCAGTTTCCCTGATGGTCTCTTCTTTGACTCACTGGTTGTTTAGGAGTGTGTCATTTCCACATATTTTTGACTTTCCCAAATTTCCTTCACTGTTGATGTCCAGTTTCACACCAGTACAGCTGAAGAACACTCCTGCTTTGGTCTCAGTCCTTTTCCATTCACTGAGGCTCATTGTGTGGCCTGGCACGTGGCCTGTCTTGGGGAATGTCCCGTGGGCGCTTGAGAGGACTGTGTATTCTGCCGTTGTTGGGTGGCGTGTGTGATAGATGTCTACTCGGCGTACCTGGTTTCTGTTGTTCATCTCCGGAATGTTGCCGACACTAGAAAATCAAAAGCTTTCCACCGTTCCCAGCGCCTTGGCTTTGGGAGAGGCCCGTGAGCCTGTGGGTTTGGAGCCTGGCTGCACGGGAGGAGCATATGTGGGAACGCCAGGGGCCGGCTTTGAACCCCATTCCCCCAACATGATGCCGTGTGTGGCAGACGTGACACTTGGCTTTGCTCCCCCAGGGTTCCATCTGCGACAGGGGCTACTTGTGTCCTTGGCCTCTTCAGCTTGGGCTGAAGGCGGCCCTGATGCTGGCCAGAGGGGCTTTGTGAAGCAGAAATAGATGGCCTGGTGCAGGGACCGAGCTTGGCTAGGGCCTCAGCCCTGGGGGTTGTAAAGAAGGCTGGCCTCTACCATGGGCATCTGCACCAAGCTGCGCCCATGTCACGGTGTGCTCAGCGGTTCCCCGCCTGTGGGGCCCAGGCTCACAGAGGTGTGAAAGAGGCAAGCACACCGCAGGGGCCTCTTAGCCCAGCCAGCCTCGCTTCGATGCTGGGAGGCTGACGTCTTCCTTTTTGTCTTCTGCCCAGGCCAGCTGCGGGCCGTCCAGCGGCTGTGCCACTTCTACAGAGCCGTCATGCCCAGCGAGGCCCAGTGTGTCATCTACCATGAGCTCCAGCTCTCCCTGGCCTGCAAGGTGGCTGACAAGGTGCTGGAGGGGCAGCTCCTGGAGACCATCAGTCAGCTCTACCTGTCCCTGGGCACCGAGCGGTGAGGGCTGGCTCTGTGGTGGTGGGGGCGGGGGGAGGGGGCAAAGGGGGCGGTGGGGCGGGGGCACAGGGAAGCTGGCCCAGGGCCCCAGCAGCCCCTCTCCTTGGGATCATTTGGTTCCTTGGCATCCGATGCTCTGAGCTGGGGGGCCTGGGGTTGTCCCAGGGCTGCTGATGACCCGTGAGTCCCAGCTTGAGCTTCCCTTGTTGGGTGACACGTCCTCCCATCCCTGCTTGCACACCTCCCCAAAGGTCATCTCAACCCCAGCAGAAGCAGTTACATGCATTCTGGGCTGTTCTTCCTACCATGGTGGCTTTTGTCATCTGACCTCTGCCTGCCCCGAGTCTTCACTCCTGGCCTTCACCTGTCCCCTTAAATGTGACCACAGCAGCCACCTGTGGCTTCTCTCCCACAGAAGACAGAGCCAGTTGTGTCACCTGCTTCCCTGGGGCAGGGTTTCAAGGTCTCACATCCCACATGTGGCCCACTTGGCTCTCCCGGAGCATCCTGACCTGGTGGGGTAACCATGGCCCTGGCCACCCCACCCACAGGGCCCAGTGACATTGTTGCACTCACACCCCTTCGACTTACCAAGAGAGCAGGGAAGGAGCCGGATGCCACAGGGACCCGGGAGATCAGCTCCAGCCTTGGCCTCAGGTTCACAGCAGGAAAATGGGCCAGTGTGTTAGAGCCATGCTTCTCAAAGTGTGGTCCCTGGACCAGCAGAGCAGCATCCATGTCACCTAGGAGCTTGTGGCAAGTGGGAGTTCTAGGGCCCGCCCCAGGCCCGTGGGGCCAGAAGCTCTGGGGGCAGGCCAGCAAGCTATATGGACAGGCCTCTGGATGACTGTGATGCCCGCGCACCTTGAGAACCATCGGCCTGGATAGCATCTGAACACTGATGGCTCCTGGTGCGTCTGGAGAAGACACAGGCCATGTCTGGGATGCGGGGGAGATGGACTAGCACGCTCCCCCAGCCACAGGGCAGCATGATGCCCAGTTCCCTCAGAAGGATGTCCTTCATCTTTTCCGTGCCGTGTGTGTTCACCCCTGCCCTCTCAGCAGCGCGGGAAGGGCAGGACACTGCACACACAAGAGGGCCATTCCCAGTCCCATTCCAGATTCATCTGTCACCAGACCCATGGGAGGAGGCAGACTGGTTCCAGGAGGATGAGAGCCCTTGTTCTGACACCTGTGTCTGATTCCAGGGCCTACAAATCCGCACTGGACTACACCAAACGAAGTCTGGGGATTTTCATTGACCTCCAGAAGAAAGAGAAGGAGGCGCATGCCTGGCTGAAAGCAGGGAAGATCTATTACATCTTGCGGCAGAGCGAGCTGGTGGACCTCTACATCCAGGTGAGTGGTGAGGGATGCAGGAGGGCCTCTGCACATGTTCACTCTCCATCCATCCATCCATTGATGATGATGATAGATGATCCTTCCATCATCTATCTATTTACCTGTTCATCCTTCCATCCATCCATCCATCATCCATCATTCATTCATTCATCCATCCATCCATCCATATCCATCCACCCATCCATCCATATTCATCCACCCTTCCATCATCTACCCATTCACCTATGGGTCCTTTCATCCATCCATCCATCCATCCATCCATCCATCCATCATCCATCCATCCTTCCATTATCCATCCATTCACCTGTTCATCCTTCCATCCATCCATCATCCATCCATCATCCATCTAACCATCATCCATCCATCCTTCCATCATCCATCCATCCTTCCATTATCCATCCATTCACCTGTTCGTCCTTCCATCCATCCATCATCCATCCATCTACCCATCATCCGTCCATCCATCCATCAGGCATCCATCCTTCCATCATCCATCCATTCACCTGTTCGTCCTTCCATCCATCCATCATCCATCCATCTACCCATCATCCATCCATCCATCCATCAGGCATCCATCCTTCCATCATCCATCCATTCACCTGTCATCCTTCCATTCATCCATCATCCATCCATCCATTCATCCATCATTCATCCATTCTTTTATCTTCCATCCATTCACCCATGAATCCATCCTTCCATTTATCCATCCATCATCCATCCATCCATCCTTCATCCATCCTTTTATCATCCATCCATTCACCTGTTCGTCCATTTATTCATCCATCGTTCCATCATCCATCCATTCACCTGTTGATCCTTCCATCATCCATCCATTCATCCATCATCCACCATCCTTCCATCATCCATCCATTCACCTGTTGATCCTTCCATCATCCATCAATTTATCCATTCATCCATCCATTCACCTGTTCATCCTTCCATCCATCCATCATCCACCATCCTTCCATCATCCATCCATTCACCTGTTTGTCCACCCATCCATTTATCCATCCATCATTCATCCATCCACCCACCCATCTACCCATTAATCCATCTCTCCATTCATTTGTCTGTCTGTCCATTTGTTTATCCATACATTCGTCTATCCACCCATCCATCCATATGTACATACATACATCATCCACCCTCCACCCATCCATCCATACATTATCCACCCACTCATACATACACACATCACTCAACCCATCCATCCATCCATCCATTCATCTGTCCGTCCATCCGTCTGTCAATCCATCCATCCATCCATGCATCCATCTATCCACACACCCATCCATCCATCCATCTACCTATACATCTGCTCATCCATTTATCCATTCATCCACTCATTCCTAAGCCACTGCTGAGCACCTGTTGTATGCCTTTCCCCTCTCTCCCACTGGTTCCCTCATATCCTCCCCCAATGGCCAGCATCTTCTCCCTGAGGGCAGAGGCACAGCCCCTCACAGTGCCCAGCACCTGCTGGTATACAGCACATGCTCAAATAATGTGGCCTCTCAGTTAACATACAGAAGAACTTGCTCCAAGCGACATGTGGCAAATCTCCTTACAAAATGCATCTGTCATAGCAGCAGTTTTCAGAGGCTTTCCCAAACACAGTGTGATCTGGAACAAACTGGGAAGCCCAAGAGCCTGGTGAAGCTTTTGTTTTTGAGCACCTGCTGTATACTTCCTTGAGCTGAGGAGAAGGATCAAGAGCTCATGGCCAAGAGGGGACCAGCCCACCCACAAACACTGTTGATGTGGGGTCCTGAGCTGTGGCAGGGATGTGGCAACTCAGAAAGGAGCCAGGTGATGGGCTCCCAGCAATCTGGGGGCCATGGAGGCTGGTTTGAGTGCAGGGGGAGTGGGCTAGGGCTAGCCCTGGTGGCAGGATTCACAGGTGTTGGGCTCCTGGGCTGCAGCTGCACAGTCACCTCCTGGCACTCAGGTGCATGAGATCATTGTCCCCATGCCAGTGGTGGGGGCGGCCCTAATGCACAGGGTCTGAAAAAGGCTCAGGTGCACCTGCAGTGTGTGAGAGGAAGGAGGCTGGGCGGGGGAGTCCCACCTGGGTGGGCGTGGCCACTTCGCCAGGTGTGGGTCTTGAGGGAACTTCTGCCTCCTTTCAGGTGGCACAGAATGTGGCCCTGTACACAGGCGACCCCAACCTGGGGCTGGAGCTGTTTGAGGCGGCTGGAGACATCTTCTTTGACGGGGCCTGGGAGCGGGAGAAAGCTGTGTCCTTCTACCGGGTGAGCTGGCCTGTGGGCTGATGTGGGTGGGCCCCAGGGGGGCACCTTGAGGGCTGAGGCGCAGGTGTGGCAGGGCAGAGCCCTCGCACCTGGAGGCAGGGCCGCCCATGCACATGCTTAGTTTCCTAGTGGCTTCACCGGGAATGATATTGACTGTTCCCCCGGCCCGGGACAAACACTTGGGGCCTGGACACAGCAATGGCCTTACCCTTGTACCCGATGATCTCAAGCAACCTTGAGTGGGAAGTCCTGTCCCCATCTTACAGATGAGGAAACTGAGGCTGAGAGAGGCACAGGGACATGTCAAAGGACACACGGCATGCCAGTGGGAGGCCCAGGGCCAGGGCCCAGGTCTGCATGCACCCCGAAGCGGGGACGGCTTCTCCCTTCCTCTGAGCTCACGGTGTGGCTCAGCCCTGGGCACAGATAAATGTGGTGTTTTTAGAGCAGAGAGGAGTGCTGGCTCCCCCCAGTCAGACCCCTGGTGCCCAGGCGGGAGGGGCTGGTCTGAGGCTGCCGGGTGTAGCTGGATGGGCCTCAGGTGACTCTTCAGCCCCTAGCTTGGGTGTCTGAACCGCCCTTTATCTCAGAGCACAGAGCTGTGTCGAGGCCCAGGGGTAGCTGGGGCGTGGGAAGCTCCGAGCATATGTTTGAGCTCTGAGGAGGGCGCTGGGCAAGGTGGGTGCTGCGGGAAGCCTGACCCCACCTGCCTGTGTGGCAGGACCGGGCCCTGCCCCTGGCAGTGACTACGGGCAACCGCAAGGCGGAGCTGCGGCTGTGCAACAAGCTGGTGGCACTGCTGGCCACGCTGGAGGAGCCCCAGGAGGGCTTGGAGTTTGCCCACATGGCCCTAGCACTCAGCATCACCCTGGGTAAGCCCCCTGAGCCCCTGCCCTGCCAGGACCCACACTTTGCCAGAGCTCAGCCTCCAGGTCTACAGGGCAGGAGCCGAAACAGCTGCCGGATTTTCCTGGTCTCCTGTCCAGGCAGGCACATCTGCCCAGCTGGCTCCCCCGTCCGGCCGTGGGGCACAGCCCGAGGTCCCTCACGCAGTGCAGAGCTCCCTGCCTCGCTGAGCTCTGCTTCCTGTGCCTCTTCCCCCTGGTGACCACGAGGGCTGCCCAGTGTGCCCTCTGCCTTCTAGACATGCCAGACATCTCGTTGGTCCCTGCATGTGCCAGGCTGAGTGGCACATTCCCTTTCTCTTGTGCCCTTCCCACCCTCATCAACCACACGGCTCTCTGGCTGATGAAATCCCAGTTCCCCTTCCAGCAGCCTGCCCCTTAATGCCGGGCATCCCCCGGTGCTGTGCCAGGGTGGTCTGTCCTCTAGAGAGAGGGAGCCCCAGACAGGCCACATGCCCCAGCGCCTTGTGCCCCAGGGCCTGGTACACAGGTGTGCAGCCGCGTGGGAATGCATTGAATGCAGGCTCCACAGCACTCACCCTGAAAAGGGGAGGACACCGGAGACAGCCTGGGTGGGCTCGCATATCTGTGGGGGGACCTGGAGCTCAGGCACGCAGTGACTCCCCAAGGTAGGGGACTCTGATGATGACACACCCAGGAAGAGTCGGATGTCATGTCTGTGGATTGCCTGGAGCCCTGGTGCCCGGGAGCGCGTGGGCTGCATGCCTTTTGGGCTCTCCTGGTTAAAAACAGTGAGCAAAGGCAGGTGGCTATATGTAGGCACAGAGCTGGGCCATCCAAGTCCGACTTTCCCAAAGCCTCACGGTAGATGGGGGCAGGCCTTATTAGTTCTGCTTTGTAGATGGGAAAGTGAGTCTGGAAGCTGGGAAGGGACTGGCCAGAACTGCCCAGGTGACCGCAGTGTCTGGAGGCGAGCCAGGTGCTGCCGGGGTCTGCATGCCTGCTCCTGAGGGGCCTGTGCCCTGCCTGCCCCGGGGAGCCACGTCCTCACACCTGCCCCCTTGGCCTGCACCCCAGGGGACCGGCTGAACGAGCGCGTGGCCTACCACCGGCTGGCTGCCCTGCAACACCGGCTGGGCCACGGCGAGCTGGCAGAGCACTTCTACCTCAAGGCCCTGTCGCTCTGCAACTCGCCGCTGGAGTTTGACGAGGAGACCCTCTACTACGTGAAGGTGTACCTGGTGCTCGGTGACATCATCTTCTACGACCTGAAGGTGGGTGGGGAGGGGCTGGGCTCAGGGTGTTCCCGGCCCCCTTGGAGTGGGATCTCCACCCAGACCCCTGAGGCCTGGGTTCCAGCCTTCCTTAAGAATGGCCCAGTGGCCTCCCTGGAGCACTGCGCCCGGCTGGAGGAGCCGGCAAGGTTAGCAGACACAACCCAGCTCCCGAGCTGGCCAGGCCCCGCCCTCAAGAACTCAGCCTCAGCCAGGGAGGCTGATACATGAGTGGGCAATGGTGGCCTCTCGGTAAAGAAGGGGGATTGTAGTCAGGGGGGCCCTCCTGGAGGAGGTGACACCAAAGCTGAGTCTTGACAGTCAAGTGTCAAGTTGTATCTAACAAAGAAAACAGGGTAGGGAGGAGGACATTTGGGGGGATGGCATCATCCTCACATTGAATCCATGTTGCAACATCCAACCCAAATCCCGGCGCCTCCTCTAGGAAGCCTGCCAGGGTGCCAGCCTACACTGAGCAACTCCTTCCTGGAGTCCCAAGACACCTTGAATCTTCACATCACCCAGGCAGGGTGGGGCGGGGCTGGTGTCTTATCACCTGCTTCACAGGCAGGGAAACCCCAGCTCAGCGCAGGTGCAGTGGGGCGGGGCCCCAGACAGCCAGGCTGAGGCCTTGCTGGTCGGGTCTGTCTGGAGAGGAGGTGCTGGGACCTGTGCTCCCTCTGCGCCCAGCCCTGCAGGGGTGGAGAGCTGGGACCAGCAGACTCGGACCTGGGATGTCCCCACCCCTTTGCCCAGCAGGCGCCCGCCCCTACTCAGCATCACACTGGCACTGCATCGGTGCTCCTTGTGGGCTGGGGGGCCAGGGCGCTCCAGTCCAGGGACTGAGCTCTTGGGGGCCTTAGAACAACATGAGGAGCTGCCCCGTATCCCCCGCGGCAGGCCTGGGGCTGCCAGGGAAGCCCCCGCCCGGTGCTGGCGACACCTGGTGGTCAGAAGCGGTCCCTGTGGCCTCTCAAGTCCCAGCCAGACGGGGAGGTGCCAGGTGTCAGGCCCAGAGGGACGCTGCTCACTGCTCAGGGGCTGGCCTGGGACCCAGGGGACAGGCCTTCCAGAGGGGACTTTATCTCTCTTAGTCATGCCTGCTGCCCACTCTGCCCACCCAGGAGGAAGGAAAGGACCAAGTAGTCCCTGAGAGGCCAAAGTCCATGGCTGGGGTGGAGGGGCAGAGGCCTCCTTCACCTCCTTCCCATGCACAGCCCTCTGGGCCTCATGGTGACTATGCTGTCAGCGCAGGCCGGCTTCCCACAGGGAGGCCCCCTCGGAATTCCCCCAGGGCCGCTGTCTTTCCAAGGCCACACCCTCCTCCTTGTGTAGGAGGTGCCGGACCCAGGGCCCAGAGAGGTGGCAGAGAAAGCCGGTTTGGATGGGGCCTGGAAGGCTGGCAGAGGCAGGGGTAAACGGGCATCTTTGCCGATTGCCTCTAAAATGGGGTCCCCTTTAGTCTACATGTGAGAGTGAGCCCTGGAATAGGGTGGATTAGGTGTGTCCTGGCTCAGTCTGCCACCCACTAGCTGCTGCACACACTATAGGCACATGCAAATGCACATGCACGCACAGGGACACACACAGGCACAGGGACACGCACACACAGGCACACGCACACACAGACACATGCACACATGGACACGCACACACGGGCACACATGTGCACACGCACAGGCACACACAAAGACACATGCACACACAAAGACACATGCACACACACGGACATGCACACACGAGCACACACAGGCACAGGCACACAGAGACACATGCACACATGGACACGCACACGAAAATGCACACAGGCACACGCACACACAGGCACAGGGACACGCACACACAGGCACATGCACAAATACACAGGCACATGCACACAGGCACATGCACACACACGGACACGCACACGCAGATGCACACAGGCACATGCACACAGGCATATGCACACATAGGCACACACAGGCACACACACACGGTCACACACACAGGCACACGCAAATGCACCCAGGCACATGCACACAGGCACACAGACAGACATGCACACGCAAATGCACACAGGCACATGCACACACACAGGCACACGCACACAGGTGCGTGCACACACACAGGCATACACAGACACAGGCACATGCACACAGAGACACATATGCTTTGGCTGGCTCCTTCCTGTTTAGTTGGGATGCCGCCCGCTTCAGGAAGCCCTTGCCTCCCACCCCAGGCTGAGTCTGGGGCCTCCTGGGCCCCCACAGGCTCCTGGGCTTGCCTCTGCCACAGCCCTGGCCACCCTGTGTGGTCAGTGTTCACTCCCAGGTCCCCCAGAGGAGCAGGGACGTTAGGCTCAGCCATGCACCCGGCACAGAGTCCAGTGTTCGGTGGGGCTGGGGGCGTTGGATGAGCAGTGACGTGACTCGGGCCCTTCTCGCACCCCTGCCCTGTGTGTGGGGCGGGGCAGTGAGGGCATGGGCTGCTGCATCTTAGACTTTGTCCTTGGCCCTGGGAGCCATTTCGAGATGGTAAGGGGGAACGGGCCAAGCATGGGTCTTAGAGAGGTCCCTTGGGTGACCCCCATGTGGAGGAGGTGCCTGGGGAGAAGCTGGGTGGGGGATGGGAGGGTCAAGGAGGTCTGGGAAGTGGCATCCCAACCCAGGGATGGTGAGTTTGAGCCACAGATGCATTGAAAATGGGAGTGGATGTCTGGGGCATCACACTCCGTCAATATTTCAGGGAAGATTCCCAGAGAGGACACCTGGGAGATGCTTTTATACCTGGCCCGGCCCATGGAGGGCCTGGAAATGGTCAGCATGGACAGGGGCCAGAGGGAAGCCTGGGTCACTCAACACTGTGCCCCTGCTGTGGCTGGGAGCCACGGGTCCTGCATGGAACTCTCAGAGCAGGCAGGATCCGCCCCAACCTCAGCCCATGGGGAAAGCAGCCACTGCCTGCAGAGAGGGTGGGGCTGGGACAGGAGGCTCAGGGTGAGTGGGGTGTAGGGACAATCAGGAAGCCTTCCAGGGGGTGCCAGGGCCGTCTCCACCTCCTGCAGCTGAGCCCACAGCAGTGCCACAGGCTTCGGGGCTCATGGGGTGAGCCAGCATTGGCCGGACATGTGGAACGACCTGGGCACAGGAACGGCCTCTGGGGAGACTGGCTCCGAGTTCCCCCTTTTGCTGAGCATGCCCTGTCCCCTTCAGGACCCGTTTGATGCAGCCGGGTACTACCAGCTGGCGCTGGCGGCCGCCGTGGACCTGGGCAACAAGAAGGCACAGCTGAAGATCTACACGCGGCTGGCCACCATCTACCACAACTTCCTCCTGGACCGTGAGAAGTCGCTCTTCTTCTACCAGAAGGCCAGGACCTTCGCCACAGAGCTCAATGTCCGCAGGGTTAACCTGCCTCCTCTGCCACTCTGCGGGTGGGCCCCCTGGTTGGCCCCCAGCCACCCTCGCTGAGGACAGCATCCAAGGGAGTGGGTTTCGTGCAGGGGGCAGGGGTCTCCTGCCTCTCCTGGTGTCTCCGGTGCCTCATTTTCTGGCAAATGGAGGCACGAACGCAGGGGTCAAATAGCAATAAATGGGGTTTTTTTTTTTTTTTTTTTTTTGCAATAACTTATCGAAGTCTCCAGGGCGTCCTTCCCTAGTGTGCTTCCTGGGGCGTGTCTAGGGGCCAGCTCCCTTCCCTGGGGGCAGCCCTGCTGCTATGTCCTGATCTTGGGTATGAGAAGGACCCCGAGTCCAACAGACCTGTGCCAGGTCACCACGAGCCTGGGTTTCGTTGGCGGCCAGAGGGGAGACGGTGGTGGAACTCCCTGGGCAGCTGCTCGGAGCTTTTGCTGTAGGTCTTGTGCCACCCTTGCCTTTAATCCTCAGGCCACTGTGCGCGGAGGTGGGGGCTGCTAGTGTCCCCATTCGCCAGTGAAGAAATAGAGGCACGGAGAGGTTAACTGTCTGGCCCACCATCACACAGACGCAGAGCCCAGTGCGCTGACCATCACACCACCCTGCCGGCCTGCTGCCAGGAAGGTGCCCCCATTAGGACCCAAGGTCAGTTCCTTGTGGTGTCAGGAGAGCCACAGGCCAGTGAGGGTGGCCCAGGGGATCCCCCACTAAGTGTCCTCTGGTCCCAGACTTGGCTGGGCTGAGCCTGACCAGTCCCACCTCCGGCCACTGGTCAGTCCTGCGGGAAGTGAGATGCAGGGATCTCTGCCTGTGTAGACGCTGCTGCCCAGTGTTGAAAGCCTTTTCTGGGCTGCCCCTCAGCCCTCCCCACGTACCCCTCCCCTTCCGGCCCCCGGCCCTCATCTCAGTCCCCAGGAATCCCAGGTTTTCCTTCTTGGAATCTCTTGGCCTCAGGAAACACGGCTCACACGGTCTCTTCGCCCATTTACGGCAAGGAAACCGAGGTTCAGAGACTGTGGGTGCCCCACGTGATTCTCACAAACACTGCACTCTCCCAGGCCCCTCTTTTAAACACTTTTAAAATGAGGTGACATTCACATCGTATGAAATTAACTATTTCAACGTGAATAATGTGGTGGCATTTGTGCATTCACAGTGCTGTGCACTCACCCACGCCGTCTAGTTTCAAAAGGCATTCATCTCCCCAGAAGAAACCTCCCGTCCTCATTAAGCAGTTACCCCTCCTTGGTATCCCCCAAGCCCCTCTCCTGGGGTCCGAAGAGGGACTTGCCAGTAATCGGAGCTCTGATAATAAGGAATCAGGCACCCACTGCTGGTCCAGGCCTGGGTTGGTTTTCCACCCAGCAGAGGTGGCAGAGCCGGGAGGGTCTGGGAGCGCTACAGGGGAGCCCCATGCTTGCTGCCGGAGCCCTGCCCCGAGCCTCCCCACCAGGGGGCAGCAGAGAGCTTTCCAGAACCGGCCGCGGGGCTGGAGGGAAGCAGTGGCTCAGAGCTGCTGACAAACCTCATGTTGAATCCAGACCGCTGTCTCTGTGGGTTGGGCTTGGGAATTGGAGAGGAGGCCGCATGATTGGAAACATGAAGACGGCACGGCCTGGCTGGAGCAGCGGGAAGCGCCATCACGGTCACTGAGGACACAGACCTCCTGCCCGCCGGGCTGGGCCTGCAGCCATTCCTCTCGGGGTGGGGTCTGCAGTTCCGGGTTGCTCTTGGGCCCCCGACCTGCCTCAGAGTCCTGGGGGCTTTGGGACTGTGCCTCCCCATTTCCACCCACCCTGGCTGGTGCCATCAGGGGCCTGGATCCTGGGATCCTGTTCCTCTCGGGCAGCAGAGCATGGGGGACCAGAGGAAACAGTGGGTCTTCAAGCCCCACATGCAAACCCCAGCCCACCACTCACAGTCTGGGGGTTCGGGGTGAGGGAGTTGATTTCTCTGAGCCCCAGTTTGGTCACCACTAAAATGAGACTGACATACTGGGGCAGAGTGCCAGCCCCAGGGCCAATAGAGGCCTGTTTCCTACTAACAATACTTCTTACTCCTAAGAAAAGCTCCAACAACCACACGCTATGGAACACTCAACCCAGGTCAACTTGTCAGAGGCGTGTGAACCAGAGCAACTCCATCTTGAACAGGAGCTGGGTAAAATGAGGCTGAGACCTGCCGGGCTGCACTCCCAGGAGGTTAGGCATTCTAAGTCACAGGATGAGATAGGAGGTGGGCACAAGATACGGGTCATAAAGACCTTGCTGATAAAGCAGGTTGCAGTAAAGGAGCCGGCCAAAGCCCACCAAGACCAAGGCGGCCACGAGAGCGACCTCTGATTGTCCCCACGGCTCATTGTGTGCTAATTAGAATGCATTCGCTGCTAAAAGACACCCCCACCAGCACCATGACAGTTTACAGATGCCATGGCAACATCTGGAGGTTACCTCATAAGGTCTCAAAAGGGAGGGGAGAAACTCTCAGTTCTGGGAATTGCCCACCCTTTTCCTGGAAAACTCATGAATAGTCCACCCCTTGCTTAGCGTATGATCAAGAAATAACCATGAAAATGGGCAACCAGCAGCCTTTGGGGCCGCTCTGCCTACGGAGTAGCCATTCTGTTTTTTTTTTTTTTTTGAAATGGAGTCTCGCTCTGTTGCCCAGGCTGCAGTGCAGTAGCGTGATGTCGGCTCACTACAACCTCCGCCTCCCAGGTTCAACCAATTCTCCTGCCTCAGCCTTTCTAGTAGCTGGGATTACAGGAACCCGCCACCACGCCCAGCTAATTTTTTGTATTTTAGTAGAGACAGGGTTTTGCCATGTCGGACCAGGCTGGTCTCAAACTCCTCACCTCAGGTGATCCACCTGCCTCGGCATCCCAAAGTTATGGGATTACAGGAGAGAGCCACTGTGCCTGGCCAGAGTAGCCATTCTTTTATTCCTTTTCTTTCCTAATAAACTTGCTTTCACTTTATGGGCTCGCCCCGAATTCCTTCTTCTGTGAGATCCAAGAACCCTCTCTTGGGGTCTGGATTGGGACCCTTTTCCAGTAACAAACTTGCTTAACCTCTCAGACCCTTCGTCTCTTCATCTGTAACCAAAGACAAAGCCTACCCCAAGGTTCCAAGAGTGAGGAGAGAATACATGGGAAACGAGGGGCACAGAGGTGGTGTGCAGAACCAGGCAGCCAATCCCTTTGTTTTGTGGTGGGTGGAGGTCAGGGCTCGGCTGGCTAAGGCCTAAGCCCACTGGTCTCCAGCCCTGCTCTGCCCGTCGGAGGCTGGTTCCCGGGCAACAACCGCCGCAACAACAACCCCCTTCAGCAAAGTGGGCATGAGATGAAGAGATGTCCAGTGGGCACGTGCCCAGCTCTATGCAGCCAGTGGTCTCACAGCCCAGAAGCCAGCTGCCCTGATTTTAGAAGGAGGCGGCCATGATCCCCAGGTTAACTCAGGCACCTTCCCACACACATTCAGCAAGCGCCCACTGCATGGGCTGCAGAAACTGCCTCAGGCAGGTGCAGGGAACTCCAGGAGTGTTCCAGGCCCTCCCAGAGGTGCTCCTGGGACTGCAGCTGAAATCACACTCCTTGTTGGCGTCCCTGGAGACTCTCCCCTGAACAGAGATGGAAAGAGCCTTGCCCAGGGTCACACAGCCCCTTCTCCTGACTCAGAGGCAACGGAGCTCCACCCAGCACAGCCGCCTCCACTCTCCTGGAGCCCACACCCTTCCCTGTACTGGTTCCTCCAGGGGTAAATATCAGCCGAGTCCAAGTTGGACCCTCATTTTGGATGAGGGAGCTGAGGCTTAGAGAGGGAGGGTCACCATCCCAAGGGTATGGAATGATCAGCATCCCAAGGGAACTGGCTGCCCTGCTGCTGTTCCCTTGAATGGAGAGAGCACCATCTCCACTCAAGAGAACAGCAGGGCCACCCAGTTCTAGGCAGGATTGGGCAGCATACAGGCCACCATCCCAAGGGTGCCCAGCAAGTCTGCATCAGCCTTACCTTTGCCACGGAGCCCAGGAGTTGAGAGCAGGTGGTTTACGGCCCAGCGTGAGGCCAAACTCTCTCCTGAGCAGGGTTCTCCGGAGATGGGAGAGGCCACCTCAGGCAGAAGTGAGCTCCCTGTCTGCAGAGGGGTTCAAGCAGGCCACAAGGGTCTCCCACGTGAGTGGAGAAGTGTGTCCGGGTGACACTGTTTGGGCATAAAGGTGCCCTTGGACTCCAGTTGGCACCATCAGTGATCCAGACTGTGTTTCCAGGAAGCTTGGCCACCGTCAACTCACACGCCCTGTGTCCAGCGCCCGGCCTGGGGAGCAGGGTGTGGGTCTTAGGCCGGGCAGCTGGCGAGACCTGTGCACCGGCAGCAGGGTGGGGTCTATGCAAGCTCAGGGGCAGGAAGCAGGCTTGAGTCCAGGCTCTGCCTCTCTCTGACTCGGCCTGACCCAGAGCACCCGGCAGTGGGCTCCCCTTCGTATGCCTTGCCGCTCTGCGAGCCTCAGTTTTCTCAGCTATAAAATGGGGCAATGAGATGTACCTTGCTGAACTACTAGGAAGATCAACAGCATCGTAGGAAACATTTAGCACATTTTCCAGGGCTTGTCAGGTCCTCCAGGGTTGATGGAAAAACACAGCAAAAAGAATAATATGCCTCCCCCCAGATGGAAGTGCAGGCAGGCGGAATTCTAAACTGACTCTGTGTGCCTCCTTCCTCTTCAGCACAGGTGAGTCTGGGCTGTGATAGGATTTACACTTCTGTAAGTAGGTTGCAGTAGGTGGGAAGGGTGAAGAGGTCTGCAGATGTAATTAAGGTCTCTAATCAGTTGACTTGGAGTTATTCAAAGGAAGATGATTGCAGATGGGCTTGGCCTAATCAAGTGAGTCCTATGTAAGAGGGTTCAGCCTTCTCTGATTCTCCTACTGGCCTGGAAGTAAACAGCTTCCGGGCTGCACAGCATAGTAAACAGTGGGCTCCCCACAGAGAGGCCGGCCCAGGAGGGGCTGCAGGCTCTCTAGGAGCTCAACGGTCCCCAGCTGGCAGCCCTCAAGCACACGGGACCCCAGACCTACAACGGCACGGAACTGAATTCTGCCAACAACCACGTGAATTTGGAAGGACGCTGAATCGTGGGGGAGATCACAGCCCAGCTGGCACCTCAATTACAGTTTGTGGTGACCCTGGGCAGAGAATCACATGAGGCTTCTGACCCAAAGAAAGGGGCGTTGCTTTAGGCTGCTGAATTTGTGATAATTTGGTACACAGCATAGATAGCAAATACAAGGCCAAGCCTAGGAATGGGGAGGCCGAGCCCCAGGCATCCCTCCAGCCATGAAGGACTCATGGTGGGCGGTAGCCAGGCAGCCCTTCCCGAGGTCGCCTCCTCGCCTGCCCACTTATCTGTACCAGCAGGTCCACTCCTCAAACTGAGGTCTTCATGTTCAGCTCCCACACCAGGAATTAAGGAAGAAGGGAGAAGGAGGAGTAAGGCAGGAGAATGGGGAATTGGGGTAGCCAAGGGCTGGGGCGTGAGCAAAGGAATAGCAGGTGTGGCCAGTTAGAGTAAGCCAGAGAACTGCAGGGGCAGCTGGTTCTAGGCAGGACTGGGTGGCACCCAGGCCACATCCTCGCTCCTGCGATAACAAGACAGAAATTTCTACTGCAGCCTCTGATGGACCGTGGGCCAAGTGTCCACTTCACCTTTGATGGACTGCAGGCCAGTCCTTCATAGGGCGTAGCCAACTGGGGGCCTCTCGAGGGCACCCAGGGGTGTTGCCAAGTTCTTTAGCTTAATAAACACGTGAATTGAGGGGCCCTCAAGCCGCTTGCTGGAGTCGCTCCCACTCTGTGAATTGCACTTTTGCTTCTTCAGGAAATCTGTTCTGGTTGCTCTGTTCTTCTGTTGCTTGGTCTCTTATTGCTTCTCTTGTTGCTTTGTGGGTTTTGTTCAACATGCCAAGACCCTGGACAACTCACAGTAATGACCTTCCATCGGGGAACTGGGGGGCAGGTGTTGGGACCCCTGGCCTCCACCCTCCACCCAGCTGTGTGACCCCAGGACAGCCTGGGCTTCAGGTGGCCTTCTCTGCAGAGCAGAGGGCACACGTCCTGAGCCCTGGCGTGGGCGTCCTGCGAGCACGGCCTCCTGTCCTGGACCCTGTTCGTCCGCTGCCGTGCTCACCAGGCCAGCCCTCAGTAACCCGCCAGAGCCAAACACAAGATTTCACAACCCCGGCCACTTTGGCCTGGGTCTGTGTGGCATCCCAGGAAAAGAGAATTCCAGGGCCAGGAGATCTCCAGGAAGCAGGGCGTACCTCGTCCCTCCCATAGCAAACACGGCAGCTCCTCGTCTGTGACGGCTCCGATAAGCCCAGACTGCAGGATGAGGAGACCTCTGGGGACTCATCCGCATGGGGAGGGCTGGGTTTCCAGAGAAGTCTGAGAGGGGAGGCAGTTT
Organism: Gorilla gorilla gorilla; assembly: GCF_029281585.2. NCBI lineage: Eukaryota > Metazoa > Chordata > Mammalia > Primates > Hominidae > Gorilla > Gorilla gorilla. Next base: position 13,158,094 of record NC_073227.2, on the reverse strand, counting down.
CACAATGCCAGCACCCCAGGCTTCAGGCCAGGCCCAGCCCCTCTGGGGAGGATAGCCAGTGCCAGTCCCCTTGTCCTGTTCCCAGAGCCTCAGGGACTCCAAGAGGCCCAGGGGCAAGCCTCTCCCTTCACCTCCTGACCCTTGTCGGCCCCAAAGGGAAGCCCCTGTGTGCATCCCCACCTCCTACGCAGGAACGCACACCAGACTGGCTATCTCCAGGCCAGCAGGGAGGACCCCGCTGTGTGGTCACGGCTCACACTGTCGGGCCTTGTGAACACACCCGTTCCCGACACGGCCTGGATCCAGGGCAGAGTGCAAAGCTGGGCCGGTTCTGACCTAAGCCTTGTTTCCAGCACGAGCTTCGGGGGCCCCACCTGGGATGGGCCATGGTGACGGAGGAGGAGTGATGTTACCTTCCCACATGGATCCCACATGCTCTGGGACAGCCCTCCCTGTGCTGGGGAAGTGCCGTGGAGGGAAGGAGGCCCTGGGACCACTGTGAGCTCAGCCTTCACCCTTATGGGAGCTTCACCCCAAGCCCCTGACCCTGTAGGGACAGATCAAAGGAAACTCCAGAGCCACCTATGCTCTGGGGCCCCACTGGTGATCAATGCTCTTAGCAAAGGAGAGATGGTATCGACCTCAACCTGACCAGGGCTTTCTGCTTTACCTAACAGCGGATGTAAGAAGCATTCCACTCAAGTTCAAGAGCAAGGCTCATCGTGTGGTCAACATTATACTGGAAGTCCCAGACAACGCAGCAAAACAAGGAAAAAGAAATCGATTCAAAGAATTGTTAAAGAAGAAACAAACTGACATGATTCACAAATGACAGGGTTGTTTACCCAGAAAATCCAAGACATCCCAGACAGCTTTTAGGGTCACTAAGAGGCCAAGTTTCCTGGGAAAAGAGTAAACAAAAGTCAATTCCATTCCCACAGACCTGGAACAGTGAGTTGGGAAATGCAATTATAACAATTACGCAATGTTGAATATCAAGAAGATAGACACTATGTATGATGGTTAATATCCTCAACTTGATTGGATTGAAGGATACAAAGTATTGATCCTGGGTGTGTCTGTGAGGGTGTTGCCAAGGGAGATTAACATTTGAGTCAGTGGGCTGGGAAAGGCAGACCCACCCTTCATCTGGGTGGGCACCATCTGATCAGCCTCTCACGTCCTCCTCAAAAACCCATTCCTGCCACATAACAAACCCAAAGGTGGAAAGCAAAAATGATGTTAACTTCTTTAAAAAATGAGGCTATTGGCCAGGCGTGGTGGCTCACGCCTGTAATCCCAGCACTTTGGGATGCCAAGGCAGGCAGATCACCTGAGGTCAGGAGTTTGAGACCAGCCTGGCCAACATGGTGCAACCCCGTCTCTACTAAAAATACAAAAATTAGCTGGGCAGGGTGGCGCATGCCTGTAGTCCCAGCTACTTGGGAGGCTGAGGCAGGACAATCGCTTGAACCCGGGAGGCAGAGCTTGCGGTGAGCCAAGATTGCGCCACTGCACTCCATCTGGGCAACAGAGCACAACTCTGTCTCAAAAAAAAAAAAAAAAAAAAAAAAAAGATATCGTCATGAGCCACAGTGGGAAAGAATTTCTCAAACAAGGCACCTAGAACATAAAAGGAAAAGATGACTAAGTTTGGCTATATTAAAACTACAAACCACTGTGTGGAAAAGACACCATGGACACAGAAAAGATAGGCCCCGAGCTTGGAGAAGATACTTGCAGCACAGGTTTTAGTCAGGGCTCTCCAGGGAAATGGGGCCAATGGGATATATATATATATATATATATATACACACACACACACACACACCCACACACATACACACAGGTAAATATGTACACTTATACATCATATGCATATATGTTCATACACATAGATACACACACATACGGAGATTGATTACGGGAACTCAAGTGACTGTGGAGGCAGAGAAGTCCTATGAGATGCTGCCTGTGAAGCTGGAGACCAGGAGAGCTGGTGGTGTGATTCCAGGTCTGACAGTCTGAGGACCAGGGGAGCTGATGCTCAAGGGCAGGGGAAGACGGATGTCCCAGCTCCACAGCAGACACGGAGAGGATTTGCCCTCCCCTCACCTTTTTGGCCCATCTGGACCCTCAAGGAATGGGATGATGCTGCCTACCCTGGTGCTGATGAGGGCAGCCTTCTTTAATACTATGGATTCAAACGCTAAACTCTTCTAGAAGCGCTCTCACACACACCGCCCCAGAAATACTTTACCAGCCCAGTCAAGCTGGCACAAAATTGACCCTCACCACATGTATGCATGGTGTGCTACGTGGAATATATAGAGTTTATCATGTGCACGTGTGTAATACAGAATCTAATAGATTTCTTATGACATTTTATGTATGTATAACATCTGCAAACATCATATGTAACAAAGTACACGCATGCATGTGTGTAATACAGGATCTAATAGATGTGTCAGATATGACATTTTATGTATAACATCTGCAAACATCATGTATAACCAAGTACACGCATACACACGTACAGTTACAGACGTACTGATTAGTGGTGGGCTACATTCTGAGAAACGCGATGTTAACGCGTGTTTGTGTGAACATTGCGGAGTGCTTATACACACCTGGATGGTCTGGCCACTGTACACTGGGCAGAGGGCAAAGCCTCTTGCTCCCAGGCTGCACGCCTGCATGGCGTGTGACTGTACTGAACACCACAGGCAGCTGTCACAGCACGGGAAGGATTTGTCTAAACATTGAAAAGGCATAGGGAGAGTTGGGGCAGCCCTCATAGAGCTGTCCCTGCACCCTCAGTGCTCATCGTTGGCCAATCTCCCCTACACATGGGGAACGAGGGACAGGCCTATGACCACAGGGCTGGGAGGCACCCTGGCTCCACTGCTCAGAGCTCATTGCTGTGGGAAGTCAAACCCTTGGAGTCATGGCTTCCTCCTCTGCAAAATGGGGACAGTGATGCTGATGTCAGAGGTTCCTGTGAGGGTCATGTGAGGGTGTGTTTGTAAAGAACAAGCCCTCAATACACAGTGCTGTTACTGTTAGCTTTTTTTTCTTTTTTTTTTGTTTCTGAGACAGGGTCTCACTATGTTGTCCAGGTTTGTCTTGAACTCCTGAGTTCAAGTGGTCCTCATGCCTCAGCCTCCTGAGTAGCTGGGACCATGGCTGTTTCGCAGTACACCCAGCTGTTGTTGTTATCTTTTTAATGGAAAAAGCCTGGACAGGAGAGACCGGCGTGCATGGGCAATAATCTATCCACCCCCGTGCATGGGCTGCACTCTACCCTTGGCCTGGTGGGCTCCTACCCACCCTTCAGGACCCCATGTGAATGACCCCTTTATAAGCCTTTTCTGCCTGCACCATCCCCTGGCAGTTCCCCCACCTGGCTCTCTACACTCCCGAGTAGTGTTCATTGCACTGAATTGCCACCCACCTGTTTACCCAGCTCCTCCACTCCATGAGGCCCCGGAGCCTGGAGTGGGTCTCGCTCACCATCACCTGCCCACCAGCACAGGGTCCGCGCCTAGCAGGCGTTTGTTGAGGGAATAAACTAGCCCAGGCGCGGGTGTAAGAACTCCTGAAGGAAGGCAGGTTCCACGAGTATTGAAATCCCCTGAGAGGGACCTGCAAGGCAGGCAGAAAGCTTCGCCTGGGGCTGGGGTTTGGAAGGAGGCCTCGGCCTCTGAGGTCCAGTGGCAGGTGTGTCCCATGTGGTTGGGAAAGGGTTCTGAGTGTGCAGGAAGATATCCCATGAAGGGAAGCTCTGGAGGCTTCTGCACTGAACGGAATGTTCTTTGCTCTTTCTCGGAAGTCCCTGCAGCCCCTTTCCTGACTGGACCTTTTACAATGAGTGATTGTCGTGAGCATTTTCCACCGGGGATGGACCCACCGGCTCTGCTGAATTCCCTGCTGCAGAAATCGTGGCTGGGCTGCTTTTGTTAACTGCGTGTTTGACAAATGAATATTCTCGAACACCCGCTCTGAACAATGGCCTGCGCTTCTTGGTGGGCAGTTGGGGCCGCTGCCATTTTAGGGACAAGATGCATTACAGAGATCGCATGGTCACAGCCCCTTCTCGCAGCTGAGGCCCAAAGAGGGGAAAGAAGTAGGGAAGGGCAGAGCCTGGACACCCCTGCAGCCTCCAGCTTCCCCACAGCACCTGTGGTGGCGTTCCCATGGTAACCCTGGGGGTCAGCAGGCAGGGGCATCAGCCGTCGCTGGGAGGCTGCAGCAGGAGCCAGGGCGGTGCCAGCCACGCTGCTCCACGCCACCAATCTCCCCTCATCACCTGTGTCCATCTTGACGTGCCGTGTGTCTCACTAACCCTTTATTTCTCTGTTGCATGAGGACCCTTGGTGCACAGCGTGGGGGAATAAAAATGGCATTGCAATTTGGGGCCAAAATGAAAGGGCAGGCGTTCTTTACCTGTCGGTCTGGCCGAAAGTCTAGCTCCACACTCCAGGAGGCCTGTCTCAGTTTCCAGTCGCCGCCATAACAAGTTACCCTGGTTTAGTGGCTTGAAGCAGCAGACGTGCCTCCTCTCACGGTTCTGGAGGCCAGGGGTCCGAATCAAGGCATCATCGGCAGGGCCATGCCCTCGGAAGGTGGGGAGAGGACCCTTCCTGCCCCTCCCAGGCTGCTGGTGACCCACAGCGCTCCCCTCTCTGCAGTGTCTTTACAAGGCCTTCTGCTCTGCGTGTCTGTTCCAACCTCCCTCTGCCTCTGTCTCCTAAGGACACTTGTGGTGGCGTTTAGGGCCTACTCAGATAGTCCGGGATCATCCCTCCATCCCAAGTCCCTGGGCTGAATCCCCGTTTCCCTATGAGATCACAGGTGCTGGTTCCAGGTTCCCGGCACGAAGTCCTAGGGGGCCATTTTCTGGCTGGCCACCAGGGATGCGCTCCAGATGAGCCAAGAGAGGGGCTTGAAGCCCTGGTGGATTCGAGAAGCAGGAGGCGGCAGGATGCAGAGCGGTGGGAGGCAGAACAGGGGAGGGTTGGCCTGAGGGAGCTGGTCTGCGGGAGGGGGTTGATGCCACTCCTGAGGCTGGGGAGGGCTGTGCGTGGCCAGGGTGGTCAGGTCCAAATTTCAAGGGGTACCTGCCTCTTGATGGGGCAATGAGGTCATGGAGGTCATCAGCCCCAGGCAGTGGCCGGGAATGGAGACATGGACCCAGATGAACTGGAAGCATGTTTACCCCGTTTCCCAGGGAAGGACGATTCAGGGCCACCTCCAGCCTCCCCACAGCCACCCCAGCACCCCCAGCTGCCGTGTTTCACCATGGCCGGAATCAGCATGGATTTACAGTGCATTTCCCAAGCCACTGCTTGCGTCTGCTGCATGACCCTACGTCCCTGTGGTTTTCTTATCTAGCATTTTGATGGGGAGTGGGGGAAGGGTGGCGGGTGTCGCTTAATGAAAGAATATGCCCTTCTGTGGCAGGCAGCTCTGTGCTCCGCGGCTGGCTCTCCTATGCTCTTAGCCCTGGGAGACTGTCTGTCCTCAGTTTCCCCACCTGTAATGTGGGATTGCGAACATCACAGAGGGGTTCCTTCCTCTCCCTCCCTGCCTTCCTCTCTCCTTCCTTCTTTCTGCCTCTCCTTCCCTCCTTCTTTCCCCTTTCCCTGCCTCTCTTCTCTCCTTCTATCCTTCCTTTTTCCCTCCCTCCCTTCCTGCTTTGACCATCTCCATGTGGAGGCGTGCATGACTAAGAGGAGCTGCCTCATCTCTGTTGGGGTCCTGGTGACAGCACTGGGCATGGGGTGCTCCTGGAGGTTTGAGGGGCTCACTTCTATCCACCTCCAGAGCAGGTTTCCTTGTTCAGAGCAAGTGGACAGAATGACCCCCGGAGGGTCCCTGTCCACTTGTTACCGTGCAAAGGTCCCAAGCCCTCAGGGCTAAAGGAGGTCAGACACTGTTTGGCCTCTCCGGAGTCCAAACAGACAGGGCCCTGGTGCCTGGGTGTCTGGGCCGAGGTTGCAGGCTGGGGCTTGGGAAGATCAAGACCCTCTGAGTTTGCAAATTAGCTGAAGTTCAGAAGAAGCTTCAGCTATTGAAAGTAAAAATTGTTGGTCAAACTCCGTGGCTGAGATGCTGATGAATGAGTGATACACAGCTGAACAGATGGGCATTGTCAGCGAGGGAGAGGTTCTTCTTTTTTGTGGGAAATAGTTTCATTTCTGGATAAGTTATTTTCTTTTTTTTTTCTTTTTTTTTTTTTTGAGACGGAGTCTCGCTCTGTCACCCAGGCTGGAGTGCAGTGGAGCCATCTGAGCTCACTGCAAGCTCCGCCTCCTGGGTTCACGCCATTCTCCTGCCTCAGCCTCCCTAGTAGCTGGGACTACAGACGCCCACCACCACGCCCGGCTAATTTTTTGTATTTTTTAGTAGAGACGGGGTTTCACCATGTTAGCCAGGATGGTCTCGATCTCCTGACCTCGTGATCCGCCCGCCTCGGCCTCCCAAAGTGCTGGGATTACAGGTGTGAGCCACAGCGCCCAGCTGAAAAGTTATTTTCAAATAGGTGATTCTCCTGTCATCAACAGTAACTTGGAATTGAGGAAGTAAGGTTGTGTGTGTGTTGTTGTGTTTTGTGGGCATGTGTGTGCCTGTGTTTTGTGTGTGTGAGAGAGGGGGAGAGAGGCTCTGGCTGCGTTGAGAACCTCCGTTTTCCTCTTACCAGTATGTGGGCGTCTTGGCAGGTCTGCGTGTCCAGGCCCGTCCCTCTTCTTTCTGTTTCTAGTAAAACCCCACAGCATTCCGCTGTGCCAATGCCACTGGCTCAATCCATTCCTGCTGCTATCGCAGAATACTGCGGCCTGGGTGGCTTACAAACAGCAGACAGTTCTTTCTCCCCGTTCGGGAGGCTGGAAAGTGCAAATTCAAGGAGAAGTAGTTTCAGTGTCTGGTGAGGGCCGCATCCTGATTCGTGGATGGGCTGGAGAGGGCCACGTCCTGATTCATGGATGGGCTGGAGAGGGCCGCGTCCTGATTCGTGGATGGGCTGGAGAGGGCCGCATCCTGATTCGTGGATGGGCAGGTGAGGGCCGTGTCCTGATTCGTGGATGGGCTGGAGAGGGCCGTGTCCTGATTCGTGGATGGGCTGGAGAGGGCCGTGTCCTGATTCATGGATAGGCTGGTGAGGCTGGTGAGGGCTGCGTCCTGATTCATGGACGGGCGCCGTGTCCTGATTCGTGGGTGGGCTGGTGAGGCTAGAGTGCAGTGGCATGATCACAGTTCATGGAAGCCTCAAACTCCCAGGCTCAAGCAATCCTCCCACCTCAGCCTCCTAAGTAGCTGGGACTATAGATGCATGTCACCATGCTTGCTAATTTTATTTTTTGTAGAGACGGGGTCTCACTATGTTGCCCAGGCTGGTCTTGAACTCCTGGCCTCAAGTGATCCTCCTGTCTCAGCCTCACAAAATGCTGGCATTGTACACATAAGCCACAGCACCCGACTACAATGAAGATCTTGGCACGTGAATTCTGTTTTTCCATGATTATATGCCCCAAGTCAGGTCTTCTGAAGTCATAAATTGTGAGGAGAAATCCAGTCCAGGGCCTTCCTGCACAGCCGCCTATAGCTGATGGGGCCAGGGAAGATGCTCTCTCAACTCTGGGTTGATAGAGCCATCTGCTGGCTGTGTGACCAGAGGCAAGTCACTTTCCTCTCTGACCCTCTGGTTTCTTATTTTATTTTATTTTTTTTTCTGAGACAGAGTCTTGCTCTGTTGCCCAGGCTGAAGTGCAATGGCGCAGTCTTGGCTCATTGCAAACTCTGCCTCCTATGTCCAAGCGGTTCTCCAGCCTCAGCCTCCTGAGTAGCTGGGACTACAGGCACGCACCACCATGCCGGCTAATTTTTGTATTTTTAGTAGAGACAGGGTTTCACCATGTTGGCTGGTCTCAAACTCCTGACCTCAGGTGATCCGCCCACCTCGGCCTCTCAAAGTGCTGGGATTACAGGCATGAGCCACCGTGCCCAGCCTGGTTTCTCTTCTGTACAATGCAATACACAAAGAGGGGTGGGCATGTTTCCAAGTGCACCAGAAGCAGGTGGGCTCTAAACAGGGCATCCCAGCATGTGCCACGCCAGTAAGAGATCACAGCACCGTTCATCGGTCTGTTCATAGGGCCCCTGTTTTTTAAGCCCCTGCTGGTGCTGGGTCAGGAGTAGGCTGAGAGGAACAGAGATAAATGATGCATCCCATACTGTGGAGCGGAGGTGGACACTGCTGCTACTCTAGCTATGAGGCAGACTGGCACGGGGCACGGGGCCACAGAGAAGGGAGGCGGGGAATCCCGCCTGGGGGCAAGTGAGGCTTCACAGGGGGTTGCAGTGCAGGGGTCCACCTGGGGTGCGACACCTCGGCATGTCCTGCCTCCCTGTCCTCCCCCTGCTCCCTGAGTGCTGCTCAGGCATCCCCAGGACTCAGAGTGCTTGGGGAATACGTGTTAAATCACAAAGCCAGTGAGGAAAGAGCAAATGGGTGACGCTGCAGGGAGGGGGAGTTCCAGACAGAGCCAGCTAGAGGGTGAGGCCTTCTGGGACAATGACTTGTAGGGTGTGACAGCAGTGTGGGCTGCAGGGAGGGTTCGATCAAGCAGGCTGCCAAATGGGAGGGTTTCAGTATGAGCAGCTGCTGGCCAGACCCCAGGCATCATCCAAGAGTGGGCAGGAGCCACGCTGACACAAGCATCTCTGGCATTCCTGGCTCTCTGTCCCCGACCCCTCCCCTTGGCTTCTGTCTGTGTCACTCACAGGAGACTCATCCAGCACCATGAGCCAGTTACAGAGAGGTGGCTTTCTAACCCTTTTAAAACATCTAATGCCTTTTAAAGATAGTGTTCAATGACGTCAAAGATACATTAAGAGAGGCCCTCCTCCTGGAGAAAGAAGAAACCTGGTAAAAACTTCCCAGAAAGCAAGCTGGCCTAGAGTCTTTTTTTTTTTTTTTTTTTTTTTGAGACAGAGTCTCACTCTGTCGCCCAGGCTGGAGTGCAGTGGCGCAATCTCAGCTCACTGCAAGCTCCACCTCCCGGGTTCATGCCATTCTCCTGCCTCAGCCTCCTGAGTAGCTGGCACTACAGGCGCCCGCCACCACGCCTGGCTAATTTTTTGTATTTTTTTAGTAGAGACGGGGGTTTCACCGTGTTAGCCAGGATGGTCTCGATCTCCTGACCTCGTGATCTGCCTGCCTCGGCCTCCCAAAATGCTGGGATTACAGGTGTGAGCCACCGTGCCTGGCCCCCAAGAGTCTTAAAAGAGTTGATATTCATGGGCCTGTGAAGACTCTTAACCTCACCTTATTCTTATCTACGTCTTAACGAAGTCCCTGCAGAGGCCCCAACGGTTTACGCCCAAGACAGTTCATCACAGGGTTAGTAATCCCAGCACTCAGTGAAGGGGCTGACTGAACAGAACATCAGCCCACACCCATTGGCTGGTGTGGACCTGTTCAAAGCATGTGTTCCAAAGAAGTTTTTTTTTTGTTTTTTTGAGACAGATTTTTACTCTGTCGTGCACTGTTGTGCAGTGACACAATCTCAGCTCACTGCAACCTCCGCCTCTCAGGTTCAAGCGATTCTCCTGCCTCAGCCTCCCAAGTAGCTGGGATTATAGGCATGTGCCACCATGCTTGGCTAATTTTTGTATTTTTAGTAGGCATGGGGTTTCACCATGTTGGTCAGGCTGGTCTTGAACTCCTGACCTCAAGTGATCTGACTGCCTCGGCCTCCCAAAGTGCTGGGATTACAGGCGTGAGCCACCATGCCTGGCCAAAAGAAGTTTAATAAAAGGAGAATTCACCTTTTATTTATAAATCAATGGCTGCACGGTGGCTCACACCTGTAATCCCAGCACTTTGGGAGGCCAAGGTGGGCGGATAATTTGAGGTCAGGAGTTCAGAACCAGCCTGACCAACATGGTGAAACCCCATGTCTACTAAAAATACAAAAAGCAGGGTGTGGTGGTGCATGCCTGTCATCCTGGCAAGTCAGGAGGCTGAGGCAGGAGAATTGCTTGAACCTGGGAGGCGGAGATTGCAGTGAGCCAAGATCGTGTCATTGCACTCCAGCCTAGGCAACCAAAACGAAACTCCATCTCAAAACAAATAATAAGTCAAATAAGTAGAACATTCCACTATAGCGTGAGCACAGTGACAAAAATAAGTGTGCCTCATGCACATATCCTGCTGTTCATTTGCCTTTGGGTTTTCTACCCCTTTCTCTACCCTTCCCCAGTCTGTTCTGTGTCTTGGGAAGAAAACATTTCCCAGGCTCCCTTTCCAACCAGCTTCCTGCTGGGCTCAGCTGATGGGAGGGCCCCAGGTGAGAGGAGGGGAGACGCCAGGATGTTTCTCCCGTTGTGTATGTGCACACACATGCACTCCTACATACACTCTGATATAGGTTGGCTGTGTCCCCACCCAAGTCTCATCTTGAATTCCCACGTGTTGTGGGAGGGACCTGGTGGGAGCTAATTGAATCATGGGGGTAGGTCTTTCTCATGCTGTTCTCGTGATAGTGAGTCTCATGAGATCTGATGGTTATTGTAAGTGGGAGGAGGGTTCCTGCACTAGCTCTTTTTGCTTGCCGGCATCCATGTAAGATATGACTTGCTTTTCCTTGCCTTACGCCATGATTGTGAGGGTTCCCCAGCCACATGGAACTGTAAGTCCAAATAAACCTCTTTCTTTGTAAATTGCCCAGCCTCGGGTATGTCTTTATCAGGAGTGAAAACAGACTAATACACACTCCCTTTGTGACCTGAGCTCCAGCCAAGGAACCCCAGCCCAGGGCTCCAGCATTCCCACCTCCTGCCTCTGCTGCTCCAGTCCTGGTGGGGTAACAGCCCCCTGCTCTGTGCCTCAGTGTCCTCTGAGTGGCTTTTCTGTCCCTCCATCACCTGTGTGACCAATACCCTAAATTAATCACCTGTCTTAAATACCCAGAGTGGTTTCCATCTTTCAGGCAGAAGGTGCTTTTTATTTTTCTTTTGAAATAATCATAGATTTACAAGACTTTGCAAAGATGGGAAGAGAGGTCTCATGCACCCTTCCCCCAGCTTCCCCTAGTGATCTTGTGTGACTATAATACAGTATGGAAGCCAGGAAATTGACATGGGTACAATGCGTGTCCTTTGTTCTGTGTCATTTTATCATGTGCATGGATTCCTGTAAGCACCACCACCGTCAAGACACAGCAGTGTGACCCCCACAAAGCCCTCCCTCGGCTGCCCTGTGGTGGCCAGACCCACCTCCCCACCCACCACAGCAACTGTAAGTCTGAACTTCATCCTTATGGGTTTGTCAATTCAAGATCATATACATGGAGTCACACAGTAGGTGACGTTCTGAGATTGGCTTTTCCCCTCAGTGTAATGTGTTTGCAGTGCAGCCCCCTTGCTGGGCCATCAGCCATTTGCTCCTTTTTATAGCCGAGCTGTGGCCACGGTGGACAGTGCGGTCTGTGACGGTGTAATAACTCATCTAGTATGTCTGGTTGCTGACAGTTTCTGGCTGTTACAAATAAAGCTGCAGTGAACAGCTCTGTACAGGTGTTTGCATACCTGTGTCTTCATTTCCCTGGGACAATCGCCCAGGAGCCAAGAGCTGGGTCGCATGTATGTGTTTTGGATTGTTAAGAAACCGCCAAAGCATTTTCCACAGTGGATGTACCATTTTACATTTCCCAAGAGGGTTTTGATCCGTGTGCAAATCTAGAAGAAAAACACAAAAATGATGATTATTTTTGACTGGCATAATTAAATATAATTTTTTTTTTTTTTGAGATGGAGTCTCACTCTGTCACCCAGGCTAGAGTGCAGTGGCTCGATTTCAGCTCACTGCAACCTCCGCCTTCTGGATTCAAGCAATTCTCTGCCTCAGCCTCTCGAGTAGTGGGGATTACAGGTGCCCACCATCATGCCCAGATAATTTTTGTATTTTTAGTAGAGACGGGCTTTCACCATCTTGGCCAGGCTGGTCTTGAACCCCCAAACTCATGATCCACCCACCTCGGCCTCCCAAAGTGCTGGGATTACAGGCGTGAGGCACTGCTCCTGGCCAAATATAATTTTTATTCCTTGCATGTATATGCCTGTATCTTCCACATTTTATAAAATAAATCAGAAGGATATTCTCTAAAAATTATTTAACAAAAAGAACACTCTCATGAAATTATGATTTTTAAAAGGAAGATACTGCAAGGTCTGTTAGTGTGATCTTAACTATGTAACGCACACTCACACACACACTTGCGCACACACACGCAAACACAGCCCAAGACTCAAGTCCACAGGAGAGCAGCCCGGATGTCACAAGGCCCCATGCTGACTGGAGATTCAGGTGCAGTTTCCTGGGACGGTTTTTGGTGGCTGCCATGACAAATGACCACACGTGGTGGGTTAAAGCGACAGAAATGTGCCCCCCCACAGTTCTCTGGAGGCCAGAAATCCTAAATCAAGGTGTGGGCAGGGCTGTGTGCCCCCCAAAGCCTCCGGGGGAGGATCCTCCTGCCTCTGCCAGTTCCTGGTGGCTCTAGGTGTTCCTTGGCTTGTGGCCATGTCACTCCAGTCCCTACCTCTGTCTTCACGCAGCCCTCCTTCCCTCTCCTGCTCCTCCTCCGTGTGTCTCTCATAAGGATGATCATCAGTAAATTCAGGGCCTTCTGGCTAATCCAGGATGATCTCAACTTGATCACATCTGCAAAGACACTTTTTGCAAACATGGTCAAATGGTGTTTGCAAAACGCCTGGGGGCTGGGATATGGATGTATCTTTCTCAGGGCCAGCAACCCACCTACTACAGAGGGTGACTTTTGAAATGTCTGCATACTCTGCTACTTTCTAAATTACCCACAATGAGAATGTATATTTTTGTTGTTTATTTTTTTGAGACAGGGTCTCACTCTGTCACCCAGGCTGGAGTTCAGTGGTGTGATCTTGGCTCACTGAAGCTTTGACCTCCAGGCTCCAGAGTAGCTGGGACCACAGCGGCATGGCCACTACACCAGGCTAACTTTTTGTATTCTTAGTAGAGACAGGGTCTCGCTATGTTGCCCAGGCTGGTCTCGAACTCCTGGACTCAAGTGATCCGCCTGCCTCAGCCGCTCAAAGTGCTGGAATTACAGGCATGAGCCACTGTGCGTGGCCTGAGAATGTGCACTTTTTGTTACGATAGATGATGACTAGTAATGCTACTAATAATAAAGAGTTGCATAAAAGTAATCGTTATTTTTCCCAATTTGAGAATGAGCCAGAGACGGAAAGGGAGAGACAGTCGACAGAGCTTCCTCAAACATCCCCACCAGGCGCTTAAGTGGTTCCAGTTCTCCGGCCTTGTAAACCTGCCGGGGGTGCTTCCTGCTGCTGAGCACTTGCGAGCAGCTTTGATTACATTTCCTCGGGGTAGATTCCGGGAGCCGCTGGGCCTGGGTGCACAGGGATGCTCAGCTCTCGGTGGCTCTGGAATCTCTCTCTCTGTCTGGCCACCTCCCCCACTCCCCATTCTGTAAGGCACCCAGCCTGGGGTCAGAGAAGCCCGGATGGGGTGAGGTGGGGGCTTGCTCCTGAAGATGCTCTCAGGATTGTCCATGCGTCCACGTGGCTTCTCTCATGGTGCCTGCATCTGAGCCGCTGCTACTTCCTGACAGGGATACGAGGCAGGTGCACCTCGAGGGACCCTCACTCCACCCTTGGCCTGAGGGGCCAAGTGCGTGGATGCCATCCTTCCAGTCATTCCGTGGACAATCCCTCCAATCGCTGTGGCGAAACGCACTGCTCATGGACACAGCCGAGCACCTATTTCTGAAGGGTCTGAGTTTCTGGGGTCCCACCTTTCTTTGAAGTTGTGCTACATTTTCATTAACTTTTCTCACCGAACATGTGAGTACAAAGAGGCATGGCAGGAAATCCCCAGGTCCCAGACGTGGCCCTCCCTGCTTCACTGTGCAGTAGCAACTGCCCCCCGATTTCTCCCCAGGGAATCAGGAGCCATCGCCCCAGCCTGTGGAATCACCCTCTGGGCCCATTTGTTCAGCAGAACGAGGGGCCCAACTGGCCAGGTGGCAGGTTCGTCTTCTGATTGATGGGGCCATTTCTGTGGCCCCTGTTGGAAGCACTCCTGCCATGGGAACCAAGACTCCCGCCAGCAGAGCTCAAAGAAAATATGGATTTAGCCTTCACTGACAATGTCACCAGCTTTAGTCCAGGCCGCATGCCTCGTAGAGAGGCCCAGGGGCAGTGTTCATCCAGAGCCAGGGCCTCCCCAGCCTGGGGGCAGCGACGCCTAACCTGGGTATTGACAGGAGGAAGAATTATCCACGGAAGTGGAAAGGGCACCGCAGGGCGAAGGCCTGCAGGCTGGAGAAGGCCGGCGTGTCGCTGCAGGAGCCTGGGTAACCGGGGAGCCACAGCAGACGGAGAGGGGAGGCTCCAGAGCCCTCTACTCCACCGGCAGGGCCAGGTCTGCGGGCAGGGGTGCTGGGAAGCGGACGCCTCGGGGGTGACGTCACTCACCGCCAGTGGCTGTAGCAGGAGTGGAAGTGCTCAGCCTGCACAAAGATACCACAAGGTCTGCGCTGACCCAGAGACCCACAGATGGGGCAGGGGTGAAGCAGGGGGGCCCCTTTGGGGGCAGGGAATCCACCACGGCTGCATGGCTGGAGCTTCCTGCCAACTGCAGGAAAATTATAGGGACCCTTGCCACAGCTGGAGGGAGCACACCGCAGCCCTGCAGGAACCAGGAACACACTCTTGTCCACCCTCCGGGCCTGCCCAGGGGCTCCTCCACAGCCGCTGAGTGTCACCTCTTGAAGGGTTTGTCATCGTACATATCCATACGGAGATATTGAAGATTAAAGGGACATTGTCTCTGCACATCCAGATGCCACAAAAGTGCCCTCTGCGGACACAACCCTGGTGGGGCCACCGCCTCTCTCGACCCCAGCTGCTCCCCACCCCTGCCCTTGCCCCTCCACGCATGCAGCCCCCAGCACCCCTGCCACACTTGGCGTCACATCCAAACCTTTGCCAGGGCCTGCACCCTGGGCCTGACCCCGCTCTAACCCACCCACTCCCGCTTTCACCACCCGCTGCTGCCCCACACTTGGCCAGAAAGAGCGATTCGAGGCCTTCCCTCTGTCCTGGCCTGTCCCTGCCATGCCTATTCCCAGCAGTGGGACATTTAGGACATGCAAGTGCTGGCGGGTGGTATGGTCAATTCCACCACCAGCACCTACAGCTGGGCCTGGGAAGAGAATTCCAGCCAAACCTGCATCCAGTCCAGGGCAACAGGGCCCAGGGTTACGGGCACTCCGGCAGGAGTCCAGGGCCCCAGGGTCAGCCCCGTCCTTCTGCCGTCCCGCTGTGACCCTGAGCAGATGATCCCGCCTCCCGGACCCTCGGCTCCGTCCCTGCACAGACTCCCACCAGCCCCTGCTGACCCAGGCTGCTCGTCAGGCCTCATGCAGCCCACAGGACAGGCACTGCCGGGAAGGTGCAGCTGTGGGGAAGGGGCAGGCAGAGCCCCCGCTCTCAGCCATGGCTGGAGGACATGGACTGCAGTCTGCAGCGCGAGGCCTGTGGGGTGGTGGCCTGAGAGAGGGTAGAGGCTGTCTCAGGGCCCTGGGCTGGGTTCCCGGCAAGGTGGCCGCTCAGTTCTGCCGAGTGAGCCTGTATTGCAGCGTCGCTAGCCAGGGCATCTCAGCGACGGCCGAGGTTGCAGGAAGGTGAGGGGATTTCCCAATTCCAAATGTCACCTCCATCCCTCCTGTGCCAGGCTCCCAGCCTGACCTGTCTGACCTCTCTCCTCAGGCCTTGGCTTAGGTCGGGGTCCCCCAGATGCAGACGTGAGCCTGACTTTGACCTTCGTGGTGCAGGTGTGGAGGGGTGTGTGGTGCTCAGGAAGGCACTGAGCAGTTCACGGCTGGAGGGCACCAGTGTCTGCACTGCACCCTGACACAGCCTGGGAAAAAGTGTGCGCACGTGGGAGACAGACAGACATGTGAGAGACGGAGCGACACACACATGCAGAGACGTAGAGACACAGAGAGAGATGCACAGAGACACAGAGAGAACAGAGACACAGAGAGAGACACAGAGACAGAGACAGAGAGAGAACAGAGACATAGAGAGACACAGAGACACAGAGACACAGAGAGAACAGACAGAGAGAGAACAGAGACATAGAGAGACACAGAGACACAGAGACACAGAGAGAACAGAGACACAGAAAGAACAGAGACACACAGAGAGATATAGAGACACAGAGACAGAGACACACAGAGACACACAGAGAACAGAGACAGAGAGAGACACAGAGACAGAGAAAGACACATAGAGAGACATAGAGATACAGAGGGATACAGAGAGACAGAGACATACAGAGACAGAGACAGAAAGATAGAGACACAGAGAGAAACAAAGACATGCAGACAGACACATAGAGAGACATAAAGACACAGAGATAGAGACAGAGAGACACGGAGAGACAGAGAGTGATTGAGGGATGGAAGGAGACAGAGAGAGGTGGAGGTACAGAGTCAGAACCAGAGCGGTAAAGCGGATGTCATAGGACGTGAGCATCTGGGGACCCTGGGGAAGGCGCATGGCGTTCTTTGTCACTCTCATGTGTCTACGACTCTGTAATTATCTCAAATAAAAGCTCAGAACACGTGGAAGGAGGTGCATCCTGGAGGAGGGATGCGGGGCCAGGCTGGCCCAGCACGGAACAGGGAACGCTGCCCGAGTCAGGCAGGAGCAGGAGGGCGGGTACACCAGGGCCCATAGCAGCAGGAGGCGGCGGGGTCGAGGATTGGCTACTCCTGGGGATGGGGTTTCTTTCTGGGGTGGTGGGAATGTTTTAAAATTGATGCCAGTGATGGTGGCACATGTGTGGATGTACCAAACCCTGCTGAGTCTCACACTTTACAAGCATGAATTTTATAGTTTGTGAATTATCTCACAAAAAAGCGGTTGCATATATATGTTACACAAATTATCTATACATTATATACAATAATGTATTTTATATTAAGATAGTATATATTATGTATTATTTTTATATATTTTATTTAAGACTTTTTCTTGCTGGAGGTGTGAATAGGGAGAGGCACCACAGGAAATCCCAGTTTCCTGACGGGGTACACCCTGCCCCACTGCACGTCCACAGCCCCAGCCGCTTTCTCCTCGGGAAGGAGGAGGCTTCGCCCCAGCAGGTAGAACAGCCCCTGTTGCCCATTTGCTCAGCAGAATGGAGGCCCACGTGGCCAGGTAGCATGGGACGGGGTGGGCTGGAAATGGAGGCCCACATGGCCAGGTAGCATGGGATGAGGTGTGCTGGAAATCAGGGTCTGGGAAGGTGGGGCAGTTTCGGGTGATGCTGGAGCTGGGTGTGGGAGTCGGGGCCCGGGAGGGATGGAGGAGGAAGTCCCTGCAGTGGGGGTCCTGGGAATAGGGAGGCCGGATGCACTGCTGTCCCCACCCGTGGAGTCTCTAGGATGAGGGTGGGGCTGACTCCCAGGACTTGGGAGGGAGGGGGTCAGGTTGGGTCAGGGAAGAGACGACAGTGGGTGGAGGTTTGTGTGTGTTTCAGATAGAGACGGCTGTGCATGGGTGTGAGATGTTGAGGCATTTTGCCCGAGGGTATCTTAGAGGTGGTGGCATTTAGGGATGAGGGATGGGGTGTCACTTCACCTCTTGGAGCCTCTGCGTTCTTCCCTAGGACATGGGAATGGTCACAGGATTCAACCACACCTGGTCAGGGAGCAGTGGGAACGGGCTCAGCACTCGCACTGTGGAGGAGGCACCTGAGGAGCAGCTGTTTCCCCGCAGGAGCCTGAGGGTCACCAGAGGCCTCCTTGCCCCTCAGGGCGGAAGCCCCACCTTCCCAGCCCTCTTCAGTCCCCCAGGCCCCTGGGACCCTACAGAGGCAGCTCAAGCATCCCAGCCTTACCCCGCAGAGCAGTGTCCCCCCTACTCACCCCCGACAGCTTCCCTATTCCTGACACCCAGGTGGCCAGAACCACAATTTAGGCCATTACCTCACCCCAGCTCCCACTGGAGGATGGAGGCCTCAGATGACCCCTGGCCAGTGGCCCCTCACAAGGTGGACAGAGGGCGAGCGGCCTCCAGGACAGCAGCACCGTCTGTGGGCAGGTGGGGCTGGCAGTCTTGGGAGAGCCGCCTCCCTGGACAGGACATCCCTTCCCAGGAGGCAGAGGCCGCTGTGGTCCAGGGTGTTCACATTCAACCCCTCCTGGCAGGGCTGGGTGGAGTCAGGGTGATTTCCAAGAGGGGTTCGGGCTCCAGAAAGCCGAAGGATGAGCGCCATGTGAAAAAGAAAAAGGGGACCCTTGCCCAGCTGCGTGACCCTGATTCATCATTTCATTTCATCAGCCAGGGTGGGTTCCATGCCCTCGAAGCCATCTCCCCGCTCCTTCCCCCTCCTCCCAGCCTTCCTCCTGTGAGCCTCCACGTCGCTTCTGTACAAGATGAGTCCCTCTGCCTGGGTTCCAATCCAAGGCTGCAGCTCACTCACTGTGTGATCTTGGACACAGCGATGAGCTGTTGAGCCTCTCTGTGCCTTGCTTTCTTTATCTGTGCAATGGGCATGGCAATAGTAAGACCTCCTTCAGAAGGTGTGGTAAGGGCTAGACACCTGCACAGTCCCTAGTACACAGTACATCACAGAAGCTCAATCAATGTGACCTACTAGTATCAGTTAGCCTGGTCGTCTCAGCCACCCACTTTCCCTTTGTGGGCCTCAGTTTTTCCTTCCACAAAATGGGTATGGAACAGCAGTGTGGCTCTGGGGGAAGAACATACACTTTGGGGTCAGATCCAACTTTTCCTAAGCCTGGGTCCATCACCTAAAGGCTGAGGGGCCTTGGGCAAGTCGTTTAAACTCCCCTAGCTCGGCTTTCTGTACCTATAAAATGGCTGAAACTGGCATTCCCCCTTGAGGGGTTGTTCCCAGAGCTTACAGAAGCACCCAAGGACGGCAGAGCTGATGTCAGTGTTGGGAGGTGCAGAAAGGGTGGCCCATATCACAACCTACGCCCACCCCCCACCCATCAGCCTGAGCAGAGCCCACCCTCTGAGTCACCCACTCACGCAGCCACCGCGTCTTATCACAGCTGACGATGGTCTTCGAGGTCCTTGGAGTAGTGTAAGTGGTGACCTCATCTGAGACGAAGCCTGGACTTGGGCAGGGGTCAAGCCAAAGGGCCGAGCCTGCCCACAGCTTGGAGGGCTCCTCTGCAGGCCCAGGATGCGCACTGCTGTCCAGCTCTGGGCAGAGATGGAGGGATGGGATGGGGCCATGGGGTCCTGGCATGGGACAAGAGTACCCTGGAGAGAGGCAGACCCTGGACCAGCCCAGGCCCAGCCTGGAGGGAGTGAATTCCATTCCACTGAGGATAAGCAACATCTCATCTTATGCTTGTTTGTAAAGAACTATCAATATTTCGGGCAGGGTGACAAGCGGGAGTAAGTAGAAATGAACGAAGGAGGGGTGTACGTAAATTAAACAAGCTTCCTGGCATTGTTGAAGAACGAGCTGAGATAACACGGGCCAGAGGACCGGCCCTGCGCCTGCACACGTTGGCCTGGCGGAGCCTGAATCTGGAGCTCTGGGCTGACGACAGAGGCGGTCCTGTGCTGGGAAGCCAGAGACTTAGAGGAACCTCCCGGGTGGATCCCAGGCCCTTGGGGAATCCTCTCCTACTCCTGGCCCCTAAGTCAGGTGTTCAGGGTTGGGGCTGGGAGGCCCCAAAGTTTACTGAGTGAGAGGCAGTGCAGGGCGGGAGCAGCAGGGGGCGCGGCTCTCCTGAGGACAGCGCTGGGCTCCCGCCAAGCTCAAGGCAGCCACTGTAAGCCCCGCCTGCCCATTTCAGGGAAGAGCAAAGACCACCCCAGGGAACTGCATCCCAGCTGCAGAGCAGAGAAGGGTCTTTTCACTCCGGGCCTCAGTTTCCCTCTCTGTATAAGAGGACTAAATCCCCTCTGCAAGGTGGTCAAGATGGTGACCGTTGCGGGCAGCATGGTCTACAGGGAGGAGCAAGGACTTGACCTAAGGACAGGCCAAGATCTGAGGCCCACCTGCCAGAAGCTCTGGCCTTGCACTCCCCCAGCCCTGTTCTAAGGATCCTAACGCCCACCTCTCAGGCACCTCGTGAAGACTGAGTCAAGTGTATGCAGAGCGCTCCAGCAGCCTCAGGGCCTACACATCGGCAGCTGTGGTTCCTTGGAAACTGTGGCAGGCTGTGCAAACTCTGACCTGCTGCAGCGCTGGTCCTGGACTCTCTCAGAGACTCAGTTTCCCCATTGTAGAGGAAAAGCTTAGGGGAAATGAGCTCTTGGGCCCTTCCGAGGGACTTAGTTTTCTGCGCACGGAAGGATCCAGGGATGGAAAAGTGTTGATCTTCAGGGCCAGGTGTCTGCAGGAAAACACAGGCCCCCCCAAAAGCCAGCTCTGGGCCACAGTACCCCACCAAGGCTTACTCGAGGGACAGGCATCCTGGGCATGTGAAAAATTCTCCTTGCACCTTAGGCAAGCCCACCCTGCAGAGACATGAACCGGGAGCCCTGGCCAAGGTTGAGGGAGGTTCAGCCCAGCCCTGAGGTCCCCAACTCCTAGCATTCTGGGTCATTCCAAAAAATGGCCTGAAATTCTCCACATCTTCAAAGCAAAATGCACTTGAGGTTTGTAGAGGCAGAAACGAAGGTGCTATTGCCCCTTGTCAAAGGGCCTTTTAGGGGGAGAAGCTCCAGGTCCCTTCTCTCCCCGTCCCCTGGGACCCTTCAACCTTTCACTCTCTCTGTGTCCTATGGGGGCTCACACTTGGGGCCCCGCCTCCTCCCGCCTCGTCCTCCCCAGACATCTTGTCTGATGGGGCCACTCCCTACTCAACGCCTCCCCAGGCTTGAGGACCCAGGGCCCTCAGGGATCAGGCCCCTCCACCTTCCCATTCCCCGAGGCCCTTTAACCTCCAGCTCCCCCTCCCTCCTCTGGACCAGAGGTACCCCTCCCCATTCTTAACTTGGGTATCTGTGAACCTGGATGGAAAAACATCTTTATTTACCCCAACAACTCCAACTGAAGTCCAGCATTCATTCCTTTGGGGGTGCAGTTGACCCCAGCCAGCAGGGCCTGTGGCTCCACGGCCAGTAGAAGCAGTGTTTACATCCCCATGTTACCGCCCTCACCGAAGGTGTCTCCAGTGGCAGCCCTCTGTCCAGGGCTGCTGCGAAATGTGTTTTCATCCCCATGTAACCGCCCTCACCGAAGGTGTCTCCAGTGGCAGCCCTCTGCCCAGGGCTGCTGCGAAATGTCCACTGGTATCAGATGACAGACCGACCAGAACCTGTCATTAACATGCTGATAAAGAAGTCCATAGGCCACGCTGTCATGAATTGTTTCATGTATTTTGATAACTGTGTTTTGATAGAATTGTTCCCCTTTGTGACCCCACGGTCTTTGTTTTATGCATTTAAATGTACTTGACGACATCTTTCTGAAAAGGACACCCAGGCTTCGCCAGGCAGCCCAGGGTACTAGGGACACACACAGTGTGAAGACTGCAGCTCCAGGCTGTGCGCGCGGGGTTATCTCCTGCTGCCCCGACCTGCTTTTGCTTGGGAGCCTCTGCCCAGGTCACGGCCAGCTCCCGCTTCCCATCCTTCCTCTTCAGGCTTGACATTCACCTCCAAGGGGGGTTCTGCCCTCTCTCACAACTCCGCAGCCTTCACCCCCTCAGCTGATGCACTGTCACCAGACTCTGACTCTCGTGATGGGACCTGGGTCTGAAGGGGCCCTGCAGAAAATGCAGGAGCAATGATGAGAATGGAAACAGCTTCCGGTTCCATGGACAGCGAGGACTCGGGAACACTGCTCAGCCATGGCCTCTGTGGTTCTTCCAACGACCCTATGAGGTTGAGAAATGCTGTCAATTCCCCTTTCCTGGAGGAGGAAACTGAGGCACAGAGGAGACTGGACCCGGACAGACCCCTCCAGAGCGGGGAGAACGCATCCCCCAAGGTTTCTGGGATAGGCTGGGCCCGGGGGTCCCCACCAGAAAGGACCCCTGCGTGTCTGTAGCCTCGGGTTTTCTCGACCAGGCCGACCAGAGTCCCAAGGCCTGCCGGGTGGGTCCAGGCCGGGAAGGCCAGGCGGGGCCCTGTCGGGGCCTGGGCGGGGCTGGCGGAGGGGCCGGGCCGCCCCTTCCAGCGAGGGCGGGCTGGGCGGTCGCCTTTAAAGGCGCTGGGCCCGCCGCCCGCGGACCGTCAGGCTGGAGGGAGCTGAAGTCCCTGCGCTCCCTGCGCCCTGGGGATGCCCCTGCCGCCCTGCCGCCCGCCAGCCTGAGCCACCGGCGCATGTGACCGCGCGTCCGCCCCAGTCCCATCCGTAGGCGCCCGGCGCCTGGCCCCGCAGCGGCCTCGTTGTCCCCGCCGGCCCCCGCCCGGTCTCCCGCGCTGCCACCCGCCGCCGGCCCTGCCGCCATGCCGGCGCGAGCGCTGCTCCTGGCCGCGTTGGCCGCGCTGGCGCTGGCCCGGGAGCCCCCTGCGGCGCCGTGTCCCGCGCGCTGCGACGTGTCGCGGTGTCCCAGCCCCCGCTGCCCCGGCGGCTACGTGCCCGACCTCTGCAACTGCTGCCTGGTGTGCGCCGCCAGCGAGGGCGAGCCCTGTGGCGGCCCTCTGGACTCGCCTTGCGGGGAGAGCCTGGAGTGCGTGCGCGGCCTGTGCCGCTGCCGCTGGTCGCACGCCGTGTGTGGCACCGACGGGCACACCTATGCCAACGTGTGCGCGCTGCAGGCGGCCAGCCGCCGCGCGCTGCAGCTCTCCGGGACGCCCGTGCGCCAGCTGCAGAAGGGCGCCTGCCCGTTGGGTAAGCGCTCGGGGGCCAGGGAGGAAGTGAAGCTTCTTTCTCTTGGGGAAACTAAGGCCGGGAGTTAGGGCCGAGCTCGAGGTCGCCCTTCCCTGGGCACCACCGGGTGGCCCTTCAGAAATCATCCCACCAGCCCTCTGGTCTTTCAGATGAAGAAACTGAGGCCCAGAAAAGTAAACCGCTGTCCCCAAGGTCACAGAATTAGAGTCAAAAGGGAAACCCGGTGGTCTCCTGGCCACCCGAGGGGCCCCAACTAGGACTGTTTCCAGCTCTGGTCTCTTCAGAACTGATGTCTCGTGCCCATTCCCTTGATCCCTGGACCCCTGCTCTGTCCGGGTATTGAGTGAAGGGCACTCTTTCCTGCCCTAACTCTCCAGCCCGGGTGCCCTCTTGGGTGATGCCTTGTTTCCTGGCGACTGTGGTTAAGTGCATGTCTCCACAGGACTGTGTGGGAAGGGTCAGGGTGCAGGTCCCTGAACTGCTTAGGGCGCCCCAGGGAGAGGCTGCTTGGGGGAGAGAATGTCGGGGTCAGACCCTAGAACAGCCTCCCCTGAGGCAGTCGGCTCTAGGTTGCATCTCACCGTGCAGGTTGACTCTGTGCGTAGAGGAAAATGCTAGAAAACCTGCTGTACCTTTTTCCCTGTTTGGGGTGCCTCTTAGGAAGGCAGACTCTGCTGTGGCCGGACAGGGGCTCACTGAAGACAGGCGACGGGCCCCAGGTTCATGGATAGGAGTCAGGGTCCTGTGTGCCATCAGCTTGCAGGTGGCAGGGAGAGATGCAGTAGCTGCCAGAACAGGCTCCGTGGAGCCTCAGGAGCACCATGGGGAGCACCAACTGCCGGGGCACCTGGGAAGCCTGCAGAGGGCTTCCTCATTTTTCTGCGGTCTGCTGAACACAATTCCAAGTGTTCTCATGGTGTAAAAAGGTTGGGGAACTGAGCGCTCTATTCCTGTAGTGGAGACTCACAGGCTCAATCTATCAGAGGTTCTGAGAAAACCTGCAGTGTCCTCAATTGATGAAACCCACGGCTTCCCCAGAGAATTTCAACAGAGAGCTCTTCTTTTCTGGCAGAACACGTGACCTCCTCCCAGCACGCTGGGGTTCCTGGGAGCCCCGTGTGGGAAGCATCATTCGAGATTAGCTAGGGTTATGTGGAAGAGCCCCCGCAGGGTTTGGCAGGGAGTCCCAGTCCACCTTGTGCTGGTACACCTGAGACTGGGCAGTTTATACAGGACAGAGATGTATTTCTCGCAGCTCTGGAGGCTGGAAAGTTCAAGACCAAGGTGCCAGCAGGCTCGGTTGTCTGGTGAGGGCTGCACTCTGCGGAAGGGAGGAAGCTGTGTCTTCCCACGGCAGAAGTGCAGGCAGGGACAAGGCCGAACGCTGCCTGTAGCCTCTCTCATAAGGAGCTTCTGCCCACGCTCGAAAGGAGGAACCCTTGTGACCTCATCACCTCCTAACACCCCACCTTTTCATACCATCACATAGGCAACACCTCTGTTTTGGAGGGAACATGTTCAAACCATCATGGGGGTGAGGGTGATGAGGTCCGGCTTGTGTTGAGACAGCCCAGGAGGCTGAGGGGTGCGAGTGTGGGGCTGCGGGGTCTCGGAGACGTTGTCATTGGCTCAACGCCTGCTGCACTGTCACAGTGGCTCATCAGTTTGGGGCTTGGTGCTGGGGTACCTTTCCTGGGCCTGCCCATTGCAGCCCAGCTGTGTGCATGGGGGCCACCTCCCCACCCCGCTCCCCACTGTATAAGGCACTATGAGAATAGGGCTGCAGGGCTCAGGGCTGGCAGGGAGCTGGAGGCAGCCTGGGCGTTCTGAGACACTCACTGACTTCTGGAGTTCGCGTCATGAGGCGCTTTCTCTGTGTGCCTGGCTGGCCCCAGGCTGGTGACAGGGCACAGCCATGTAGCAGACTCTGTTGGTGCCCTCAAGCCTCACAGACCATCGAGGGGACAGAAGGGAGGAGGAAAATAGTCTTATCCCCAGAGACAGGTGCATGGGGAGCTCAGAAGGCCAGGAGGCAGCTGCGAGCGTGGGGTCATGGGCTGAGGCCTCAGTGCTCGGGGGTCTGCAGTCCCAGCACACCTCTTCCCGATGAGGTGACCTTAGACCACTTGCTCACCCTGAGTTTCCTCAAATGAGAAGTGGGGACGACAGCAGCACCTGCAGGAGAGCTGCTGCCAGGCATGAAGGCACACGCCCCTTGCCTGATGGGCGACCCCCAGACCACGTTGTTTCATATGTTGTTATCACTGTGGCGACCGACCCAAATCTGTCTCACCCAGCAAGGTCAGGAGAGGCTCTCCAGAGGAGGCGCTTCTGTGCCAAGCTGTGGAGGAGGACTGGGAGCTGCCTGGGGAAGGATGGGGAGGACAGAGAGGGCATGGGCAAGGCAGAGACCTGCACAGGACCTGAGAGCCCTGTCGCCACCAGAGCCCATGGAGCCAGGTGGGGAAATGGGGCCCGGTGGGGAGGGGAGGCAGAGAGTGCAGGTGGGAGGCTGCTGGCCATCTCCAGGGCGCCGTTCACACTGTGGATGGTGTGCAGCCCTGCCACTGTAGCCCGGTGCACGGGGACCTTGGACAGCCAGCTTTCGGCAGGGCGACACGCAGAGTCCACTCCCTGTGGAGGCCTTGGGTGCCCGGCCTCTCCCCAACCCTGTCTCATTTCCCACGGCAAGCCTGGTCCTTTCCCAGGCACCACAGATGTGCTGCCGGAGGCCAGGAAGGGTGAGGGACTGCTCTGAGGTCACATGGTCAGGAAGTGACCCGGCTGGGCCTGGCCTGGGTCTGGCTGGCTTTGCAGGCTATGCTCTGTGGGGCTCCTGGCTTTTCCTCTGCAAGGGGTGGCAGGGCCCCTGAGGCTGGGAGTCGGGTCAGGCCTGGGCCCCTGGCTCCATCAGGCTCAGCCTCCATGGAGTATTCCAGCAGCGTAGCCAGCCTTCCGCCCTCCCGAGGTCCCAGCCAGAAGTTGCTGGGTGCCGGTCACACTTAGTGGTGTGCCAGGCGCTGCCGGGCATTTCTGGGAGGAAGTCCTGCCTGGTGAGGGCAGCCTCCTGTGGGCTGAGGTTCCTTGTGCTCTCCTCTCCCCTCCCCATGTCAGCTCCTCCGCCTTCTGCCACCCTCGAGGCAGGAAGGTCTCCTTGGTCCCTTCTCGCCACCCTCCCCCCGCCCCCCCGCCCCAGTAAGCTCATCTGCCATTAAGTCCTCCCCAGGTGCTGGGACTTCGGGCCCTATCTCCAGCCCCCGGGTCTCTCCTGAGTTAGAGTCACGTGGAGATGCCTGCGGAGCCGCCTCAGGCTCCACTCTTCCCAGCCCCACTGAAAGGAGCACCAGGATGTTCAGTGGGGAGCCTCGATCCCCTCCGTCCCTCCGCCCCTCATTCCCCTGTTCCCCTCACTCCCCTCAATGCCTGCTGCACTGTCACGGTGGCTCATCAGTTTGGGACTTGGTGTGGGGGTACCTTTCCTGGGCCTGCCCATTGCAGCCTAGCTGTGTGGATGGGGACCCTTACTCCTCTCCACCCCTTATTCCCCTCTGCCCCTCACTGCCCTCCACCCCTCATTCTCCTGTGGACCGGGAGTCCTCTCAGCTCATCCACAAAACATCTCCTGGGGCGCTCTGACTTCCCCCTGCATCCTCCCTTCCATCACTTCTCACGCAGCAGCCAGGATCACCTTGGTGAATCTGTCCTGCCCATCACCTGCAGGCTTCCTTGCAAGGCACCCCAACACTTGACTCACAGGGCCCTGTGCCTGCCACCTGGCCCGCATCACCTTCGGTGCCGTCTCCCACTGTCCCCTCATCCCCTGTGCTCCGGCCTCACGGCCTCACCGGTCTCTTTCCCACCTTGAGGCCTTTACACGCACAGTGCCCACTGCCCGGCGTTTCCTTCCCTTGCCTTAGCGTGGTGCGTTCCTCATCCTGCCTTCACCCAGATGTCCAACCACCCCTGAGCCGCCTGCCCTGGCCACTGTGCCCAGGTCATCCTTCATTGCCTGGTGAGCACACCCAGGGTCTCCGGTGGGCCCTGCACACAGCTGTGACTGTGGGTCAACTTCTCTGCGTGATCCCCATCTCCTCCAGGCTCGGAGCCTCGCGGGGCAGGGGCCTGGGCCAGTGCGTGGCCTCTGTAGATGACATGAAATGAGACGAGGGCCCATGTGATGTGTGAATCTCCTCTAACCCTCCGGGCCCTTCTTGCATCCCTCCAGTGACGGAGGCTCACCACTTCTCAGGGGAACCCTCGCATCTTCTCAGGTCCATGTTAAGGCAGCGCAGTTGCACAGAGTGGATAAATGTCCATCCATGGGGTGGTAAAAGCGGGGATAAATGCGTTTCTGAGGGCCTGTGTGGAGAAGGGTTTCCCTTTGCGTGTAACCAGAGCTCTGAGGCCGTGCAGCCTCTCCTGTGGCTGCAGATAAACAGGCCTTGGAGCCTGCCATGCGCTCAGAATATAGAGCCCCAGAGCAGTTTACAAGGTGGCATTTAATCAGCGGCTTTTATTGTGCAACCCCAAGCAGGTTCTGACGGCATCTCCCGGTTGTATTTATTGAAGAACTTGGGTTGGCTTTTGATTTGTAATCCTCTTAGCAGCTTCCTGGGGCTGCACATGCCTTGGAGTTCAGCATCTGGGACCACTCAGGCAAGATGACGCCTCCCCTCCTGCCCCGCCCACTCCCGCTGGGGCTGCAGTGCTGAGCCACAGCATCTGGCGGCACTGGAGGACTTGGAACTGCCGGCAGAGCTGCTTGGCCAAGAGGTTTCGCCAAGGCTGCCAGAAGCCAGGAGTCCAGCCGGACTGGAGCTGAGACCAGGGCGCTGTGCAGCTGCCCTTCCTGCCGGGGTTTGGCCTAGCAAATGCACCCTCACCCCATCTGCCATCCTGTAGTCTTCCCCCGACAGGCCTCTGCCCTCCCATGCAGCCCCACACAGCAGCCTGAAGGGACTTGGCGAGACCCGGACGGTGCCTGCTGAAAGCTGGGACTTGGCGAGATGCAGACGGTGCCTGCCGAAAGCTGGGCCATGGCTCCCACGGCCTCAGGACTAAGCATAGCCTCCTGGCAGGCTCGCAGGCTTGGTGACCCCGACCACTGCCTCCTGCCCACATCACCACAGCCGCAGACTCCTGTGAAACCCCCATCCTGCATTGTGAGGGACCAATGACAATGCATGGAGCCCAGAAGAGGAAGAAACCACCTTCAGAGTGGAGAGCGGGCTAGATCAGGAGGGCTTTCTGGAGATGGGGGCGTCTAGTTGTGGAGAAGTGGTACAAGGGGGCCTGTGCACCCTTGGCCTCCCACAGGCTCACCAGAGCCTGCCAGGTGGTCTGAATGCCTTCCGCCCAGGCTTGCTTTGAGGGAGGGAGGCCACCAGGTTTTACAAGGGTCAACGGTGTGACACTGGGCAGTGTTCCAGGCCCACAAATCCTTCAACACATCATTGGGGTATTGATGTCCTGGTCCTGTATGAGAAAGGGTTCAGGGAGCTGTAGGAAGCTGCCCTCGGTCACTCAGGTAGGGATGGATGGTTCTGCCCTGAGCCCAGGTCCCCTGGTTCCCCAGCCAGTGCTCTGAATACCAGGCAGGCCCCTAGCACATCGAAGTGTCTGCCTTGCTTGGTTTTGATGAGGGTGTTTGTGGACTAATGGGTGAGACAGGGTTTAAAATCATAGACCGCTGTCCTTGGTGCAGCAAAGACATGGCGAGGACATGTCCATATGTTCCCCAAGCTGAAAGCCAGGTCTAGTGCAGGGGTAGCAGGTGACTCCCTGGAATTGTGCAGTGTACAGCCTGCCCACCTGTGTGCATTTCCCTGCTCCAGCACATAATGGGCAGAGCACCAGGACTGGGACCCAGTTCTGTCCCTCATGTCTGGCTGCTCAGGGTGGAGTCCCAGCTCTGCCCCAGAAGTCTCTGAAGCTCTTTGCACCTCAGTTTCTTCATCTGTGAAATGGATAACAGTGGGAGCCTCCTCACTGGTCACCGGACAAACGAGATGATGGACTGAGTGTGCTTTGCATGGTGCTGGGCTCATAGAAGTTGATGTGAAGAAAGGATGGCAGGTGGACGCGTCTTACAGAAGTGGAGTTAGTGAGAGCGAGGGAGAGGGGTCGAGGAAGGGGAGGAGCTGGAAGGTGGTGTCTGTGGAGGTGCTGCCATGTGCTGGCCCTGCCGGAGGGAGTTTCATTGGCCCCGGTCAAGGCAGGGAGGGCTTCCTGTAAGAGGAGGGCCAGGGGCTGTCTTCCTTGCCTTCAGTGGCATGGAAGTGCCTGACCCATGGCACTGTGCACAAGGACCAGCCTTCTTGGTAAATCACAGGCAGGCTGGCGGCAGCACCTCCTCCTCCTCCCAGGGGCTGGCTGTGGCCCAGCTGGTGTGGAGTTTCACAGCCAGAGGAGCCAGGCTGGCCCCACATTGAGCTCGGGTCTAGGTTGAGCTTTCCTGGGGCTGGACAGGTTGTCACATTTGCCAAGGGCCAGCACGGAGCAGGGGAAGCACCCAGGTCAGGGCTTGCGGGGCCTGGCTGTGCACCTTGGGCAGGTCCCGTGGCCTCTCTAAGCCTTGTTTCCTTGCCTGTAAAATGGACTCAGTTCCTGTCTTGCAGAATTGCTGCAAGAATTCAATGAGATCACAAACGTCGGAGCCCAGCCTGACGTCCCATGCCCAAATCAGGTCCCGCCTGCGAGGTGTGGCCCGTGGAGGGGGAGGCAGCGGGTTCCTCTGGGCCTGGGCTGCAGCCCTCATCCCGCCTGCGTTCCACATGAACAGGTCTCTGGGCTTAAGGGTGGCAGACGGCAGCATCCACCCCACGGGGAGCCACAGCTGGACCTGAGGCTTGTGGGGGCACGGTTCACTTGGGGACATGGCTCGGTGGGGCACAGTTCACTAGGGGACAGGCAAGTTTTCCAGAGGAGGAAAAGCAAAGGAAGCTGCCCTGGGAACTAATTAGACCCAGGAGGCAGCCCCTTTAGTGGTGGGCGGGGCTGGGTGCTGTTGAGGGGGCCCCTGGAATGGCTCCTCTGTCTCTGAAGAGCATTCATTCGCTCCCTCATTCGCTTCCTGCCCGCTGCAGCGGGCCAGGTCCAGCCCAGGCGCAGGGGTGCAGGCCACAGGTACACTCCCAAAGGACTAGCTTTGGGAAGGGCACGAGGTGCTGTTGGGCCCAGAAGGAGAGGTGGATCACCACGCTGGCAAAGTCAGGGTAGGCTCCCCAGAGGAGGCGCTGCTGGCCTGGGCCCTGAGGAATGACAGGAAGGGCATATTTCCAGAGGAGGGAACCACATGTGCAAAGGCACAGTGACACTTAGGAGCCTGCATGCGCAGGAAGCAGAGCCGAGGTCCACAGGGGAGAGTGGCAGCACGTGAGGCTGCAGGTGTCAATGGGACCAGGACACCCCAGGCCTTGAATGCCCTGCTTAGAGGTTGCCATCTGGTCTGTAGACCATGGTCACCGTTATGGACAGATGGGCACAGCCTGGGACCCATGGCTATCCACTCATGGCTCCTCCATCCCCAGCTCACAGCTGACCACTGGGTGGCAGAGGGGTCTGCTAATTGCAGAGGGCAATAAAAGAAGGGGCAGGGACCTTAGAGATGGAGGAACAGAACTGGGTGTCAGTCCCAGCTCTGCACATTATGTGCTAGAGGGACTGATGCATACAGTTGGGCAGGTTGTGCACTGCACAACTGCAGGGAAGCTGGCCACTCTGATATTTGTCAGTAAGGGCCTGGAATTACGCAGTGTACAAACACGAGGTATCCCCACAGAGTATCTGGGCCTCAGTGTCGCCATCTGTTCCATGGCAGTTATGACTGTCCAGAGCCAGCACGTGGTCCTCTCTCAGGGTCGGCCACAGTCCCCCAGGACTCCTGGGAGTTCCATCAGGCAGGGCTGTTGGAGCTGGAGCCCTGGCACCCTACTTGTCTCCCCTGCCCTGTTGCGCCCCTTCCTCTCCTGGGATGTGACACCAGACACCTAGCCTTGGGCCTTGATTGCTTTGCTCTGTGTCAGGGTCTTCCTGACTGAAACTTCCAGGGCTTTAGATTCCAGTTTATTGAGGAAAAAAAAAACAAAAACAAAACAAAACAAAAAAAAACGGCTAACGGCTGAATCTGGTTGAGACTGACTGTTGACTTCAGAACTTTGGCTCGAGGATGGGGTGGGGGTGGAGGTTGTCAAAAACCCCCAAATAAACAGAGTCTGCTTCCCAGCCGTGGGGCCCACGGTTTTCCTGTGGAAAGAGGCAGTGGGAACCGCGTCCTCCCTTCCCCCTGATTCATGGCTGATTCATCTGCGTGTTGGGAGGAGGAGCTGGGGCACGGGGGCCCCTGCCCCCACCCCACCACCCACCGAGGTCCGCTTAAAGGGACAGGACCTGGTGGGGCCCTGCAGGGGTGCCCCAGGCTCTGGGGTTGCCTAGACCCTGAAATCCAGCAGACCTGGGCCAGCGCCAGGCCTGCCCTCCCTCAGTGATTGATCTTTGCCTCTGAGCCTCAGTCTCCTGGGCCATAAAATGGGCCAGTGCTGCTGCTTTTGTGAGGCTGCTTGGAGACTTGGTTAATCAGCTGACCCACATTCTTTCTTCAGGGTGCTCTTTGCAGACCTACTGTGTGCTGGCTCAGAGAGCATCAAGAAGGGCCCCCTTGAACTTCTCTCCCTTCTCTCTGTCTTCCTCCCCTCCTCTCTCCGTCCCTCCTCCCCCTCCATCCCTTCCCTCTGAAATGTCTCAGCGGCTGTCTCACCCTGTGCTGGTTACCACTGGGGTGTGGAAGCGAACCAGATGGTCTCTGTCCCAAAGGAGCCTGGGGTGTGGGGTGGGCACGTGCGGGCTTCTCTTTGGAGACTCTGTGGGAAACAGGCCACCTCCCAGCCCAGCCCCACGGCCCTTCTGTCTCAGGCCTTGCTCTCCCTCCCTGTTTTATTTTCTCTTTGAAAAATGAAAGAAAGTCACTGTAACTTTACCCCAACCACAAATAACCACGATGTAGTAGAATTTTGATGTTTCCTGCAAGGCTTTTACCTAATGAATATTTCACAGAGGGTTTAAAAACAAATCATCCCCTATAGAATCGAGTGTCACCTATTTTAAGTGACCTCTGGGAGACCACACTGGGGAGAAAGTCCTTCCGGTGGAGGCCGCAGTGCTGTGCAGATCTTCAGGCTGCCGCATCAGAGCTCAGGGGCCCAGGAGCCCAGGCGCTTGAGGGGGTCCAGGGGCTGGGCTTTGGCAAGCAGGGGGTGGACACGTTGGGGTCCAGAGAGCTTTCCGGCCCTGGGTGTTGGAGTGTCTGAGTCCAGGATGGAGACACACAGGAAGGCAGCCTTTTCTAATCACCTGTGGGAGGAGAGGTGCTGCCATTCCTCCTTCTGCTGTGTTCACACTGGGCCCAGGTCCCTGTCTGCCGTGGCTGCCTGCACAGGCAATGCGGGCTCAGCCTATGGCTTTCCATGTGCTGTGCCCCTGCCCGTGGGCTCTTCCAGGCCTGGGTCAGGGCACCTCTGCACTCACCCACCCCACGCCGGGCTCCTCTCTGCCTCATCCCTGGTGATGCTGTGCTGTCTCTGGTCGGTCACTGACTTGACCCTTGCCCCCAGCTGAACCACTGTGTCTCCAGCAGCTGTCACAGGTGGGCACACAGGACGCACCCTGCACGCGTGGGTTGAATAAGGCTGTGAGCAGCGGCAGATTCGGTACAACTGGGGCTGCTGGGGGGCTGCCTGGAGGAGGCAGGATTAGGGCCGGGCCCAGGACCAACCAGAGCATCTTGGTAGGGAGAGTAGAGAGAGGTCGTGCAGGGGGAGGTGTAGAGAGGTGGATGATGAGCAGAAACTGGAGTCAGCGGCCCGACAAAGGCCACACGGTAGGAGAGGTAATATGGTCCCAACTGGGGGCTGTGCCCGTGCCCTGGCGCTTCTCCTCAGGCGAGGCACATGGGGCGCCAGCCTCAGGCCCCAGGGCACACAGGGGAGCAGCAGACCAGCTGAGTCCTCCCTCCTGGAGGGAGGAGGGCCTGGGCCTGGGGGTTGCCCTGGGATCCCTCTGGGTCGTGGAAATTGTGGGTCTGAGCGCATCTTGTGAGAGCTCCGAACCAGCTCCGAACCAGCTCCAAACCTCACCAGGGAAGCAGGCTTTGTGGCTGGTGTCCTTCCTCTCTACTTGGGTGCTAGAAAATGAACTCAAGTTCCCAGGGGCAGGGAGGAGGAGCGGACAGGCCTGGGCTGCCCACTCGGGCCTCACGGCAGCTTCACCTCACCAAGGCAGCCGCCTGCTTTGTGGGTGTCGAGCAGGGCAGCGCATCCCTCATGGAAGCAAACGTGGGCAGAGAGAGCCCTGGGCCCACAGCGGGCCCTGCCCCTGGGGTGTTTGTTAATGTGACCTCTGAACCTGAGACCCCGCTCTGCCGCAGTGGTTTGATCTATGAGGAACCTTGCAGTGGCCGGCGTCTCCCAGCCAGGCTCTAGCCAGCCCAGACAGGTGGCCTTTGATTCAGGCTGACTGAAGTGGACGAGGGCTGGTGTGGTTGGTGCCTGTGGGCCGGTTGAGAGGCAGACATCGGAAGTCTGGGAGACCCAACACCAGAGCTCGAGCCAACCCCCCAGGTCCCAGCTCAGGCTAAAGGGCTCTTCAGGGCCTTGGGGAGCCGCAGGGCAGAGGTGGGGGCACCCAGGGAAAGGAGGCCTGCGGCCTGCGTTCAGATCCTGGTTCTCCCCTCCCAGCCGTGAGTCCTTGGGCAGGGGGGTTCTTCTTACAGAGCCTCAGTGTCCCCAGCTTTAAAATAGAGGAAAAGTTTCCTTCCCCTGGCTGCCCCTGGAGAGTTGGGGGAATGAATTGGGATGTGCCTGGGGATTGTGTTTGCCCCGTGATGATTCCTAGAGCACGGACCGCGGCCTGGGCCCTGCGCCCACAGTGGCATCCACCATGGTACCTTCGTGCCTTTGGACGATCCAGAAAACCAGATTTTCCCTCGGTCCCCATGCTCGGCCACTTCCCAGAGATCAAGAGGAATGTGGGCTGCAAAGCTGGACGTTATGGACTGAGGGCCCCATTGCCAAGGTGGCTGGGTGGGTGGGTAGCCCCCCGGGCAGGGACTCCAAATTTGCAGTCCTCCACACTCAGTTCCCACAGATGTGGTAGGAAGGCATATTCAGTCCCATTTTTCAGATGAGGAGTTGAGGCCCAGAGAATGTAAGTAATCTGTCTGAGGCCACACAGCTAGAAAGCAGCCAGGCCCAGCCGAACCCCTGGTGTGTGCAGCCCCCAGCCCAGTTGCTCATCGCGGGGCTCGGGAGCCACGAGCGAGGCTGAGCAGCGTGGGTTCCAGATGGTGGGAACTGGAGAGATCCCGGCACAGGCCCGTGCAGGGAACCCCGAGGGCTGTGGGCCCCGTGCCACTGCATGCCTCAGGCCTGTGGTCCTGGCAGCCACAGCCCCTACTGCTGACAGCAGCAGGAATCTGAGCCCGGGAAGGGTCCAGGGAAGTTCGTGAACCATCTAGCAAGTCGGGCTGGGGTGTGGCCAAGTTAGACACAGATGTAGGGCCCTGTGGACTCAGAAATTGGCAGCTCTTTTGGCCCAGAGGGGCCACACTGTGTCCGGGCCTGGGTAGCTCAGAAGGGTCACCTGGGGGTCTTCCACTACATCCCCGCCTGGATGCTGCTGTAGCCCCAGGGCTTGGAGGGACCAGCTGGAGCCCATGAGGAGAGGGCCAGTTCTCTCCTGTAAGGGTATTGCTGTAGCATGAGGGAACAGACAAGGCCCAGGGGGACTGACCCGAGATCCAGCCCTGGCCTCACTCCCGTGTGGCTCACGGCAATGTCCTAACCTCTCTCTGAGCCTCCTGCCCAGCCTAGCAGGGTCCAGTGAGGGGGGCGAGGAAGCCCAGCACATGGAAGCCTTTTTAACCATTCTCGGGGTGAGTGAGCCCCTTCCCAAACGCCTGGTGTCACTGCACTGCTGTGTGGTAGGGGGTCCCCAACGGGCTCAGTGTGGGCTGAGGCTGGCTCTGAACTGCGACAGGGGTCTCAGGAAGAGCCTCCTCCTCCTGCCCACCGGGCATAGGCCTCTGGGAGCTGGCAGCATCGTGGTCTCACTGACGCACCTGGCCCTTCCCGCCAGTGCAGGTCTCCACCAGCTGAGCAGCCCACGCTACAAGTTCAACTTCATTGCCGACGTGGTGGAGAAGATCGCACCAGCCGTGGTCCACATAGAGCTCTTCCTGAGGTGGGTGAATACCCCTCGCCCCTCTCTGCCTCCTGGTGTCCCCTGGTACACCCGCCAGCTGCTGGGGCCCAAACCAGGCTTGATTCTGCAGCCTGGGCCACAGAAACTGGAGTGGCCTGGGGTCAGGCTGACCTCAGTCACATCTGCTGGCTGCCTGTGTGCCCCTGGGGAAGGACATCCCCGCTGAAGTGACTCCACGCCTGCTGGAGCTGTAGGCACCAAGAAGGTGCACAGCTGTGGGTCTTTGTCCCTTTGTGCTGCCGCCCATGCTATTGGATACCTGCAATGTGTTGGTCGTCCTGAGGGGCCGTGCAGTAAAGCAGACACAGACAGAACCCAGTGGAGGAGATGCCAGGAGACAGCAGGTGTGTGTGCAAGGAGCAGAGGCACGGCAGGCAGAGAGCAGGGCTCGGGGCAGTGGGAACCGGGGGCTCGGGAGGCCTCACAAGCTAAGCCTGAAGTAGGCACCCCGGGAGCTGGGCCAGTGGATGCAGGGCAGTGGGGGCAGCTCGCAAGCACCGAGGCCCGTGTGGCCAGAGCGGGGAGGAATGAGGGATGGGTGAGTGAACGCACGAATCAGTGCACGGATGAGTGAGGGGAGGAATGAGTGAGTGAGGAAGTGGCAGAATGAATGAGTGAGGGAGGGAATGAGTGAATGTACAATGGATGAGTAACAGAATGAATGAATGAGTGGAGTCGGTCAATAGGGAAGCAGGATGTCCCAGCCCCGTAGAGGAAGTGGTGTGTACCCTGTGGCCTCACCCCCGAGCAAGACCTCTCCTTGCAGATGCACAGGCAAAGCCTCCTCCCTTTCTTCCCACAGGGCCTGCCCCGGTCCCTGCCACCATCCCCAACCTCTCCCATCTCCCCCATCACAGGGACCCTCTGAGCTGGTGTGGGGAAGCCCTGCCTTCAGAACCTCCCGCTGTGCAAACTGCCCAATGTCTGATCGCTCACACCGAATCCTGCGGGCTCGTCCCAGATTGACTTATATCTCACAGAAGCAGACTGAATGACTCTTCTGAGGTTTAGAGTGTTTCTCCCATCCACCTTTCCTGGCCCTTTGGCCCCTGGGTGTGGACAGAGCCGGCAAACAGCCTGATGAGGAGGCCCCGGAACCAAGCCTCATTCCACCCTGATAGGGATCAGACGGCGGGTCCAGGTGGACAAGGAGCCGGCAATGAGCAGTCACCAGAGGCCACAGGCCAGGGCTCCAGGGACTTGCTTGTTTTCACGGCACTTTCCCTGAGGCCTCTAGCCTCCCTGTGACAAGGCTCCACTGCCCTAGGCCCGGCCCTGGGGACTGAGCATCTGGTGGCTCATCGGGAGATCCCAGGAGTGATTCCTGCTCCAGCATCGCCTCCCTGCTGGCTGGCTCGGCGCTTGTCTGGTCCAAGCCCCTGTCGCTAGGCGTCACGGCCCCTCTGCCCTCCCCATCCCGGGCTCTCCAGCAGAGGCCGTGCTCCTTGAACAGGGGTGTGAGAGCGCGTGACAGGCATATAGCACCTCAGCATCACGTCCTCCACACCTGCTGGGAGCTCCCTGGGCTGTGGGCTGTGTAGCCCATGTTTCTCAAAACAGCCCTGGAGGCACCACCCATGCAGGACCCACAGCCCCGGTTGCCACCCTGTCCGGTGCCCCATGCTGATGGACCTCTCACTGCCCCCTTGGCAGCACACTGACCCCTCACTGCCCTTCCCTTGGGCCCCAGGCCCTGAGACGTGTCATTGAGGAAATTATAACTGGATGCGCTAAGTGGCACGTTGCTGGCCTTCCAGGAGGTAGGGATGGGGCAGCATCTTTCTGAAAGGCCCCAGCCACCAGGCTCTGAACCAACTAATTACTGACTCCAGCCCAGCTGGGAGGCCGTTTCCGCCCTCAGAGCCTCCAGTGGCTGATGCCCTGAGTGGGTGGGTGAGACCCAGCAGACAAGATGAGACAGATGCTTGTCCAGCACAGGCCTCCTAGCTGTGACACCTGACCTGAGGTCTGGGTGTAGGCATGGAGGCCAGTGGGCAGCCGTGGGCATTTTCTGCAGACCCCGCAGGTGCCTGACCCTGTGAGGCACCTTAGGGCTTCCGCAGGCAAAACAGGTGCAGTTCCTACTCTGGGGCACACACGGAGTGGGTGTGGCAGAAGCTGGCAGCAGATGTGAGTGGACAGATGCTGGGGTCACCGTGTGGGGTGGCCGAGTGGCCAGATGCCCAGGCTGCCTGGGGCAGACCCCTGCTTTGCCCTTTGCCCGCCCGCCTGACCTAGGCAAGTAGTTCAGCATCTTGGGACTCAGTTTTCCCACCATGAAGACCTGAGAGTTAGAGACAACAGTAGTTTCTTGTGGCTGCCATAACAAAGTACCACAGACTGCATGGCTTAAAATGACAGAGATGTTTGCTCCCATGGTTCTGGAGGCCAGAAGTCCTAATCAAGGTGTCAAGGTCCTAATCAAGCAGGGCTGCTTTCTTCTGGGGGATGTTGGGGGAGTGTCCCAGGCCCCTCTACTGGCTCTAGTGTTTTCCGCGGTCCTTGGTACGCCTCGGCCCCTACACCCCTCTCTCTGCTCTGTCTCCATCATCCTCATGGCCTTCCCCTCTGTGAGTCTGGACTTCCCTCCCTTAAAGACAACACAGACACACTCTGATGTCACCGTAACTTCATGACACCTGCAAAGACCCTGTTTCCAAATAAAGTCACATTCACGGGTCTATGGGCTTAGGACTTGGCCGTATCTCTTGGCAAGGACACAGCTCACCACAGCACCCCCCTTGTAGGGTGCCCATGAGCATTCAATGGCCTGCCTGCCTCAGAGGGAGCACAGGGTGGCATTCGCTGCCATCCCTGGTCCTGTGGGTCATAGCGAAGCTCCTGTACTTTGCAGAGACTGTCACCTCCCTGCACGTGCCAGACGTTCCCATCCCTCCATGCTTTGTCCCTCGCACATTTTCCTTGCTCATCTCTACTAAGCAGCCTCAGGGAGTGAGTACCTGCTCTGGGCTGGGCCCCACGCTGGGGTCCCGAAGGTTCCCACCCTGGAGAAGGTCCCAGGCTGTGTCTGGCATTCAGCCTCCTCCCCTGCTGGATGTGGGGCTGTGGTTTCTACTCAGAGAGCTCTGGTGAGAACTGGGGATTGTTGCCCATCGGCGAACACCAATGCAAACCCAGGCCAGCTCCACTCCGTTCACAGAGGGCAGGGCCCAGGCTGGCCTCATCTGTGCCTCTGCACCCCTGCCCTCGGGGTGTCTAGGGCTGGGGTCCTGCATCTGCCTGCTGCCAGCACTGCCACATTTGGGGCTTTAGGCAGCTAGCCTGGGGGTGAGGGTGGAGGGAGGTGGGAATAAGCCTTTTCAGCCCTCCCAGCACTCACCCTGTCGGGATGATCAGGAATCTGCCCCAGCCTCTGGGGAGCCTCCCTTCCTGGGTACCTGCTGCAGCCCTGGAGGATGCTGTGTGTGCAATGGGGCTTTTCCCCTAGGGCCAATTATTGTCCTGTTTGTTGAGAGGCGTTTTAGAGCCCAGGCATCACCACTCAGCTGAGGAGATGCTGTTGTCCCATTTCCCAAATGGGGAGACCAAGGCTCAGAGAGCTTCACTGACCTGCCCACGGTCAGGCAGATAATAAGTGGGGCCCGGACTTGGGATTAGCATCCTGGTCTGTCTGGCTCCGTGCTCCGTAGTCAGGATGGCGAGTGCAAGCTGGGAGTCATCTGACATGTCGCAGGCAGCCCGTCTCATCTCAGCAAATTGCAGCCAGAGGGGATCATCATCACCTCTTTATGGCTGTGAATGGGTGCAGGCGCCGGTGACTTGGCCAGGTCACAGGGCCAGGATTCAAATGGGAGCTTGAGGGACTCCAGACCTGTGTTCTGTCAGCCGCACACTGGCTCTGCTCCTCGCTGAGCAGCCCCGCCACTGCGCCTGACTCCCCCGCGTCCTAGCCCCACCCTAAATGCCCGCCTGTATCTCCCTGGCTGCAGACACCCGCTGTTTGGCCGCAACGTGCCCCTGTCCAGCGGTTCTGGCTTCATCATGTCAGAGGCCGGCCTGATCATCACCAATGCCCACGTGGTGTCCAGCAACAGTGCTGCCCCGGGCAGGCAGCAGCTCAAGGTGCAGCTACAGAATGGGGACTCCTATGAGGCCACCATCAAAGACATCGACAAGAAGTCAGACATTGCCACCATCAAGATCCATCCCAAGGTGGGTGGGCGTGGGCGGAGGGGCGGAAGCACCTGGGGCTGGGCATGGCAGCCTCTTCCCAGACACCGGACCCCAGAGGCAAGCTAGCCCTACCTTCCATCGGCCAGGGGGAGGAAACTGGGCCCAGGGAGGACTGGCAGCTGGCCCAGGGTCACGGCTTGGAAAAGACCTAGAACCCAGGTCTTTGGACTCCTTTCCCTGCGCTCCCTGAGCTGCTAGGCGCAGGGCAGAGCCAGGAAGCATGTGGCCCACAGTGGGTGGGCTGTGGTCCCATATCACACCCCACGGAGGCTCTTCACTGTCTTACCTGGGCCCACTACTGGGGATGCACCTGCCCCATGGGATGGCATCTGGGTTTGGGCGTGGAGGCCAGGGGGCTGCCGTGGGGAACACTTGGGACAGGGACCCCATCCCTCCACCTTCACGTCTGTACCTCCCACCAGCTGACCCAGAAGAGGCCTGCACTGAGGCCCCCAGAATCCTCTTCTTCCTCCACCAGCTGTTTCTGGAAGGCCTGCTCTCAGCCAGGTGCTGACTGCACTCCTCTAATTCTCACCACAGGCCTGGGAGGAAAGGGCCTGTATGAGTCTGTTTTCACACTGCTATAAAAAACTACCTGAGACTGGGTCATTTATGAAGAAAAGAGGGTTCGTTGACTCACAGTTCTGTAGGCTGTACAGGAAGCATGACCAGGAGGCCTCAGGAGACTTACAATCATGACGGAAGGCAAAGGGGAAGCAGGCACGTCTTCTCATGGCAGAGCCGGAAAGAGAGAGAGAGTGAAGTGGGACATGCCACACATTTTAAAACCATCAGATCTCATGAGAACTCACCACCATGAGAACAGCATGGGGGAAGTCTGCCCCCATGATCCCATCACCTCCCACCAGGCCCGTCCCCCAACACGTGGGGATTATAATTTGACATGAGATTTGGGTGGAGACGCAGAGCCAAACCATATCAGGGACCTCATTATCTTGGGATTTCAGACGGGGCAACTGAGGCTTGGAAGTTAGGTAACTCGCCCAAGATCACAGCGCACTGGAGCAGGGCCGGCCCGCTCAGCTAGGACCCCGGCCTCCCTCCAGCTTGTTCTTGTCTTGCCCAATGCCATGCTTATGTGACCCTGGGGACCACAGTCGAGTTACTTGCAGCTCCCCATGCCAGGAGGTCACTGAGTCCCATGTCTCATGCCAGCGTTGGACCCGGAGCTTCCCTTGGACTGGGAAGTTTACCTTGGCTGGTTTGAATTTGGCTTCCTCTCTTTCTGAATGAACGTTTACAGCATTTTGATGAAGTCTTTTGCAAGGGGGTTTCCTCTTGCCCCATCAAGGGAGAGGAGATTTAATGGTTCCAAGGAGTTCCCCTAATGGGGACCCTTCCCTGCTTTTCAGCCTTTTCACGGTTGCGATTGAGTCTGGGGGCATCACCTCCATTTTACAGTCAAGGAAACCCACTGAGGGGTGTGCTCACGGACAGGAGTTGGCAAATTTTCTTTTCTTTTTTTTGAAATGGAGTTTCGCCCTTGTTGCCCAGGCTGGAGTGCAATGGCGTGATCTCGGCTCACCACAACCTCCGCCTCCCGGGTTCAAGCAATTCTCCTGCCTCAGCCCCCCGAGTAGCTAGGATCACAGGCATGTGCCACCACACCGGCCAATTTTTTTGTATTTTTAGTAGAGACGGGGTTTCTCCATGTTGGTCAGGCTGGTCTTGAACTCCCGACCACAGGTGATCCACCTGCCTTGGCCTCCCAAAGTACCGGGATTACAGGCGTGAGCCACCGTGCCTAGCCTTTTTTCTTTTTGAGACGGGTTCTTGCTCTGTCACCCAGGCTGCAGTGCAGTAGCAGGATCTCGGCTCACTGCAACCTCCACCTCCCAGGTTCAAGTAATTCCCCTGTCTCAGTCTCCCAAGTAGCTGTGACTACAGGTGCATGCCACCACCCTCAGCTAATTTTTGTATTTTTAGTAGAGATGGGTTTCACCATGTTGGCCAGGCTGGTCTTGAACTCCTGACCTCCGGTGATCCCCTGCCTTGGCCTCCCAAAGTGCTAGGATTACAGGAATGAGCCACTGCACCCCACCCCCAAATTTTCCTTCCTTCCTTCCTTCCTCCCTCCCTCCCTCTCCCTCTCTCTCTCTCTTTTTTTTTTCAGGGTCTCGCTCTGTTGCCCAGGCTGGAGTGCAGTGGCACGATCACAGCTCACTGCAGCCTCAAACTCCTGGGCTTAAGGGATCTTCCCACCTCGGCCTTCCATATAGCTAGGACTACAGGCATGCACCACCATACCTGGCTAATTTTTAAATTTTTGGTAGAGACAGGGTCTCGCTGTATTGCCCAGGCTGGTCTAGAACTCATGGGCTCAAGCAATCCTCCTGCCTCGGCCTCCCAAAGTGTTGGGATTACAGGCGTGAGCCATGGTGCCCAGCCAACAAATTTTCCATGAAGCCAAATGGTAAATATTTTATCTTTGCAAGCCCTGTGGTCTCTGTCACAACCATGCATCTCTGCTGTGGCAAGAATGCAGCCTTACGCTGCACAGGTGGGTGTGGCTGTGTTCCAGTGAAGCTTGATTCACAAAACAGGCAATGGGCGGCGTTTGAGCCTTGGGCCAGTTTGCAACCTCCGCTCAAGGACCCCCGTGGGAAGAGGAGAGCGAGACTAGGGGCAGGTCTGTCTCCCCTTCCGGCAGCTGTGGCAGAATGCTGGCAGGACTGGTGGGGTGGTATCCAGGTGGGCCTGAGCAGGATGCCCCACCAGCCACCTGTGGCAAATGGGTGCCAGCAGAGCTGCAGCCAGTCCTGCAGGCCCTGGTCAGCACCCATGGCCATGACCTGAGGTGGGAAACGCCCTCCTAGCCCCTAGGCGTTAAATCGAGCCATGGGAAAGGCTCCTGACCCTCACCTGTGCCCCCTCCTTGGGTGCACAGAGGATGGACTGACCCTCCCCAGCTCACGGCCTCACCTGTGCACCCTCCTTGGGTTCAGGGAGGATGGCTGACCCTCCCCAGCTCGTGGCCTCACCTGTGCACCCTCCTTGGGTGCAGGGAGGATGGCTGACCCTCCCCAGCTCACGGCCTCACCTGTGCACCCTCCTTGGGTGCAGGGAGGATGACT
Organism: Gorilla gorilla gorilla; assembly: GCF_029281585.2. Taxonomy (NCBI): domain Eukaryota; kingdom Metazoa; phylum Chordata; class Mammalia; order Primates; family Hominidae; genus Gorilla; species Gorilla gorilla. The sequence goes on along the minus strand of NC_073227.2, from coordinate 13,115,641 downwards.
GACCCTCCCCAGCTCACGGCCTCACCTGTGCACCCTCCTTGGGTGCAGGGAGGATGACTGACCCTCCCCAGCTCACGGCCTCACCTGTGCGCCCTCCTTAGGTGCAGGGAGGATGGGCTGACCCTCCCCGGTTCACGGCCTCACCTGTGCGCCCTCCTTGGGTGCAGGGAGGATGGGCTGACCCTCCCCAGTTCACGGCCTCCCAGAGATTTCAGACGTTATTTCTGCCTCTTCGGCGGGTCAGCAATGGAAAATGTCATCTCTCCGGGCCCTCACCTTCCAATGTGCAGGCCTGGTTCTGCCACCTGGGATTCTCTCTGCCATTGACTGAAGCTTCTTGAGCACAGAGAATAGAGGAGCGGCCTGAGCCTTTCCCACACCAGCGCCCGCCCACCAAGGGCTCCCGTAATCCTGTGCGGGGCTGCACGTCGCCCCCATTATTGACAGCTTTCTCCTCGTATTGAAAGCTGCAAGGAGAAACTTTCTTATTTGACGTGATGGTGTATAATAAAAGGGAAGAGGACTGAAATGATGAGAAGGACCAGTGGCCTGGTGGAGGGCAGCAATCCAGAGGGTCAGAGGCATGGGGTCCTGCCCCACTGATCTGAGTTGGGGCAACGCTCGTGAGACCTGGCCGATTGCAGATCCACGGGAAGCTACAGGGTAGTGCCACAAGGTCCCAGGAGACTTTCCGCCAGCTTCCCTCAACGGTGACATCTTACGTAACAGGTGCAAAACCAGAACCAGGAAGTTGATGTGGGTACAAGCACAGAACCGCCTTCCCCAATTTATCGCGTGTGTGTGTGCGCTTCGGCACCTTCTAACAAGCACCCGGGATTACCTTCTCAGAGTGTGCACCACGCAGCTTCTGGAACACAGAGCCCGGCTGTTCTCCTTGCTGCCAGGCTAGTTGCAGAGTCAGATAATCAGACAGACAGGCTCCGCTGGGCCCGCGCAAAAGCAGAAGAGGGGTGCGCAGGTGTCTCAGTGTGCGCGGCGGGGGGCGGAGCTCGGCTAGTGGCTTCACTTCTCCAGGCCTGAGTTCCCCTGTCTGCCTCTATTGGGAGATGAGATGGAACTGGATCAAGGATGGCAGAGTCCTTAGCTGGGCTCCAGGGGTCTGCAGATCTCTCTCCATCAAATGCATCAGTTTGTGTGTGGTGCATATGGTGTAGTAGTTTTTACCAGGTGTCTGCAGCTTTTACCAGATTTTTAGAGGACAAGTGACCATCAGATCATGGGGCTCAACGACCTTGGAGGCTGTGCTCAGCTGCTCATGATGAGCACCCATGCCTGCCCTGGGGGAACCTTTGGTCCCTGGCACAGATGAGCCTCTGTTCTGTGTACTCCAGCCCTGGGTCTCAGCACAGGACTGCCCTGGTCTTGGTCTGCACTGGTGACCTGCCTGAGCCTTCACAGTCCTGGTGGCTTTGCACAGATGTGCATGCCTTCCCTGGGACCCCCCTGCCAGGATCTGACTCCGGTCCCCACTGAAGGTAGACGGCTAAGCCTCCCTCTCTGTGTCTTCTCCTTCTCTCTCCTAGAAAAAGCTCCCTGTGTTGTTGCTGGGTCACTCGGCCGACCTGCGGCCTGGGGAGTTTGTGGTGGCCATCGGCAGTCCCTTCGCCCTACAGAACACAGTGACAACGGGCATCGTCAGCACTGCCCAGCGGGAGGGCAGGGAGCTGGGCCTCCAGGACTCCGACATGGACTACATCCAGACGGATGCCATCATCAACGTGAGTGCCAGGGACAGGAGGCCGGGGCACCTGCCATCTGTGCCCAAGACCTCAACCTCGAGGTAGTCTCTGACTCGGCTTGCCCCCATCCCCAGAGCCATTCTGGCACTTGACACATCCACTTGCTAGAAAGTTCTCTCTTTACATTCGGTGGAGCTCTAACCCTGTGACTTCCACCCCAGGGTGCCAGGCACGCTGGGAGTCAGAGGCTGCTGTCTTCGCTCGGGCAGCCTTTCAGAGAAACAGAGGCATGGCCACAGCCCGGAAACACCTTTGCCCAGCTTACACACCCTGGCCAACATTGCTTTTCATTATTATTGTGATTATGTTGGTGGCACGTTTAGCATTCACAAAGCACTTCACCCAGATGCCCCAGATCACGTCCATCCAGCTTTGCCGCAGCTCAGGCACTTGGCTGGAATCCGAATCTTTGTAGAGGGCCCCCCAGGCCAGCAGGATGGGAAGTAATACCCCCATTCTCCATGCACCAGGCGGTGCTGCCTGGCCTCCAGGGTGTAGATGCCGAAGCGTATGGTTTGTGCAGAGAACAGTGACAGTCAGACCTCGGTCATCAGGCAGCCATCCACATGGCCTTCTTGTCTGTGAAATGGGGGCAGCACTGAGGCCTTTCGATGCTGCTGAGGATGAGACCTGCTTATGTGTCTCTGCACTGGTTAGAGGTAGATCTGGAGAAGGGGCTCCAGGAAGCGGGGTCAGGCACAGCTAATGCTCTTTCCTCCCCTTGCAGTACGGGAACTCCGGGGGACCGCTGGTGAACCTGGTAAGTGTCCCCTAGAGCCAAAATCTCTCAGGTTTCTGGGGTTCTTCTCACATGGGGGTGCTCAGCCTTGAGGTGGGACAGGCCCCACAATATGGTCCTAGAACATTTACACCAACAGTCGGGAGTGCAGCTGGGCCGGAGGCCTGGAAGGAGGAAAGACCAAGGCTGCCCCAAGCGCCTCGGGGATGCTAGTGGCCACCAGGAATGAGGACTCACCCATGAGCAGCAGCTCAGTCCAGGGCCATGTGCCTGTCAGGGGAGCTGGGGCAAGGGAGACGCAGGTGTGGGGCTGCTCACCCCAGCCCTCCCTGCCCTGGATGTACACACAGGATGACAGGGACACCCTCATTCTCCCCTTCCCAGTTGTGTCTTGAGCCTCAAAGTCAAGCTCAGCCTCATCCCAGGTGAGATTTTTCCAGAATAAACCAGGAAGCTCAGTTCAGAGCTCCTAGGCCCTGAAGGATCGGACGGTCCCACCCCTGAAGCTCCTATCCATGGCTGGGGAGGTGTCCAGATGTGAACAAGCCCCAGCACCATGTGAGCCACATGAGATAGCTCTGGAGGGACGCTGGGCAGGAAGGCCTGGCAGCTGATGTGAGATCAGGGAGGGCTTCCTGGAGGTGAGAGCATTATACAACGGCCGTTGAGATTGAGGAGGACTGGGTACAGGAAGAAGAAATCCCAGGGAGAAGGCACAACATGAGCATTGCAGGAGGCTCTCAGAGGCTTAGGGAGGGGGAGGTCAGACAAGGGGACAATGAAAGGGGCTGGTGGCCCATGTCCTGCTGCCTCAGGCCTCGTGTGCGGATGGGGCTTCACCCTATGTGCCCAAGATGTCTCCAAGGCTTTTGGCAGGGCTGAGGGCATGCCCTGGTTTCAAGGAAGCTCGTGTGTGTGGTTTAGGCTGGAGGCCAGAAAGCCAGGCTGCTCCGCGTGGTCCAGGCAGTAGAGATGGGCACAGAGGGCCGAGGGTGGACACAGAACTCAATCTACTGGATCTCACACTCGGATGCTCTTCCTGCCTCCTGAGCTTCCAGGGACCAGGAGGACAAAGGGTGCCTTGACCCAAAGCTCTGCCCCAGGCCCCAGAGGGTTCCCTGGTGAGCTGGCCAGGCCCTGACAGGGAGGGCAGGGCTAGGGGTATATGCCAGGCTGTGGGGTGGGGCTCCTTTCCAGGAGTGTGCCTGAGTGTGAGGTCCCCAGGGGCCAGGTCAGATCCTGCCCAAGTGGTACCAGCCTCATGGGGGGCAGGGCAGGTTTGGAGGGGCTCCAAAGAGAGGGATGGGGGCGGTCACGGAGCTCCCCTGGTCCCACCTGCCAGCCCCCCACTTCTGGAAGGAAGGGATAGACGGGGTCTCTGTCCCTGACAGGCCTTACCATGTTCCTCCCTCTCTCGGTCCCTCCAAACATGGCTTGGCAGTGTCCTTGGCCCAGTGGCCGTGCTTCTTAGAGGCAGAGTGGCCAGAGCCTGGGGGCAGGCCCGAGCTGCAAGCTTCCCTGGAAATACTCTCCAGGGATGGGGAAGGGGGATCTCCAGGATTTGGAGAGGTAGGGTCACTGACTCAGGTGTGATCCTGAGAGTGAGCTTTTCAGGGGAGTTGGGGGCTATAGGGGGATTGACAGCTGGGGTCAGCCTCTAGAAACAGAGCTGTGGACACAGTGCTTTGTGGGCAGGGGTTTGCCTGGGTTCCCCCAACTGATGCCTGCTCTTACCTCCCTGCCCAGGATGGCGAGGTCATTGGCATCAACACGCTCAAGGTCACGGCTGGCATCTCCTTTGCCATCCCCTCAGACCGCATCACACGGTTCCTCACAGAGTTCCAAGACAAGCAGATCAAAGGTAAAGAGCTCACCTGGAGGGGGCCAGAGGCAGGGGGCACTCTCCCAGGGCTACAGCCCCTTAACACCCCAGCCCTGGGACCAAGGCCCACCGGAGGTGCTGGGTGAACTTTGCTCACTACTGGACAGGTCCTGTCTGCCCACCCCAAAGCTGTGAGACCCCCAGGACAGCTTATCCTCAGCCTCTTTCAGGATCTTCCCCCTGCCTATCATCGATTCGTGATCAGCTTCATCCCCTGCCCCTCCAAGGCTGTCTCCTTTTGGCTGGGGAATCTCCGATCTCAGCTCCCACCATCAGCTTCCTGGACTCCCTGGGCTCCTCTCATTTGGGCTACTCCTTAGTTGTCAGGTGTTTCTTTCCTTCTATCCGTCCATCCATCCATCCATCCATCCATCCATCCATCCATCCATCTATCCATCCATCCATCCATCCATCCATCCATCCATCCATCCGTCCGTCCGTCCGTCCGTCCGTCCGTCCGTCCGTCCGTCCGTCCGTCCATCCATCCACCCACCCACCTATCCACCCATCCATTCACCCATCCATTCATCCATCCATCCATCCGTCCGTCCATCCATCCATCTATCCATCCATCCATCCATCCATCCACTTATCCACCCATCCACCCACCCATCCATCTATCCATTCACCCATCCATTCACTCATTCATCCATCCATCCATCCACCCACCCACCCATCCACCCACCTATCTATCCATCTATCCATTCACCCACCCATCCATCCATCCATTCACCTATCCATCCAATCATCCATTCACCTATCCATCCAATCATCCATTCATCCACCCACCCATCCATCCATCCATCCATCCACCCACACCTTTCTACCCATCCATCCACCCACCCCCACCCATCTTTCCACCCACCCATTTACCATCCATCCATCCATCCACTTATCCACCCATCCACCCACCCATCCATCTATCCATCCATTCACCCATCCATTCACTCATTCATCTGTCCATCCATCCGCCCACGCAGCCACCCATCCATCCACCCACCCACCCATCCACCCACACACCCATCCATCCATCCATCCATCCATCCACTTATCCACCCATCCACCCACCCATCCATCTATCCATCCATTCACCCATCCATTCACTCATTCATCTGTCCATCCATCTGCCCACCCAGCCACCCATCCATCCACCCACCCACCCATCCACCCACACACCCATCCATCCACCCACCCACCCATCCACCCACCTATCCATCCATCTATCCATTCACCCACCCACCCATCCATCCATCCATCCACCCATCCATCCAATCATCCATTCATCCACCCACTCATCCACCCACTCATCCATCCACCATCCATCCACCCACACCTTTCTACCCATCTACCCATCCATCCATCCACCCATCTTTCCATCCACCCATCTTTCCACCTACCCATTTACCATCCATCCATCCATCCATCCATCCATCCACCCACCCATCCACCTATCCATCTATCCATCCACCCAGCCATTCATCCATTCATCCATCCATCCACCTATCATCCATCCATCCTATATCCATCCATCCACCCAACCACTCATTTATCCTTCCAACCACCAATTCTTCCATCCATCATCCATTCAGCCACCCATCCATCCGTCCATCCATCATCCATCCATTTACCCATCCATCCATCCACTCATCCATTCATCCACTCGTCCACCCACCTATCCACCCACTCACCCACCTGGCCACCATTTCTTCCTTCCTTTATTTTTTCCTTTCTTTTTTTCCTTCTCTCCTTCCTTCCACCCATCCACCCACCCACTCATTCACCTGTCTACCTATCCACCCATCCATCCATCCATCTGTCTACCCACCTGTCCCTCTATCCCTGTCCATCTATTCTTCCATCCATCTACCCACTCCTGAGTACTTCCTCTTCCAGCCTGTGGCCCATGCAGATCACATGGTAGAATATCCTCTATGCCAGGGGAGCAGAGTCCAATACCTCGTCTTTGGAAGTCACCCTCCTCCAAGCCCCCATTTCCTTGCCCCCATTTCCTCACCCCATCAAAAAGGGATAACCAGCCCACCCTGCCCACTCCTAGATTGCCATAAGCACCCATCTGGGAGAGGTCTCGCCAGGGCACTAGGCAACTCTCCCAAGTGAGAGCATGCCCATTACCTCCTTAAGTGGGCAGTTGCAGCCACCTTCCAGAGCAGGGCCATGCTTCCAATCGCAGGGCCTTTCCTGGGGGCCTCTGCCTCCCCACCTTCTCTTCAGCCCTAGTGAGCTTCTCCCTCCTGCCATTGTGTCTCCTGTGCCCACCTCCTGGGCAACGCCCAGGCCTGACTCAGCAACTCACACTTCCACATTGCTTTGCTGTCTCCTCCCAGCCCCCTCACTGGCAGTTCATTGAGAGCAGGGGGCTTCCTCATGTTTCCCCCTCCTCCATGACCCCGTCAGCCAAGCACATGGACCCCAGTGCAGCCAAGGCTGGTGCCATGAGGGCTGGTCACATGAAGAGCTGCTGTTGAGGATGCCGCCATTGTTCTTCTGTGTCCATTATGGGAAGACAATCTGGAGCCAGGCAGAGCCTGAATTTCCCAAAGAAGCTGAAGTCTTCTTCTCTTGAACAGTGGGGACCATCTAATCTCTTGAGCCCTTTTCCTGTTGGCTTCTAGGAAGCTCAGAACTAGATGCAGGGGTGCACCCAGACCTGTCCTAGCATGCTCCTTTCCCTAATGACCGAGTCTCTCCTGTTGAATTATCCCATTCTCCATGGGTGCCTTTGACTTCAGCCTCCTTACTGGAAATTAGCAGAGCTGCTGTTTGCACACACTGAGCTGTGAGGTGACTTTCCTTGGAAGTGGATGATAGTGTCCTCTTCCCTTCTTGCCTCTCTCTTTCTCCTGGGACAGGATCCCCCTGGGGCCTAGGTTTGCTCCTTTGTTGTACAGGGGCTGTCCCAGTTAGTGCTGACCTCATCCCAGAACCCCTGGGAAATATCCCCTGTCCTCAGAGCTGTGTCCCCTCCCCAAGGACAGTGCAGACTAACTGAGGAGCCTGATAAACCTTAGCTTCATGGCATACTTGCAATTTAAAAATCCTTCTGAAGTTGACTGGTGTTTGTACTTGCTTTTCTTTTTTATTTAATAAAATCCAATGATCCAAACCCAGTTAATCTAAAGTTCTTTGAAATGAACCATCTTTTTATTAAATCAAGGAGATGTTAAGTGCATTTATTATTCTCGTCTGGAGGTGGGGTGCAGAGGCCTCTGAGGGGCTTTCAGGGTAAAGAGTGGCCACCATGCATGTTGGGGGAGCCCCAGGAGGGCTTGGGGTCCAGCCAGCCTTAGGACCAGAGTGTAGCCCCACATGGGGTGGTGTGGGGTGTTTGATTCATGGAGTGGGGCCGTTTGTGGGCATCTGCCCCTCTGTGGACTGTGGGGAACAGTGCAGTTCATAGGTGGGAGACCTCTGGCCTAGGGGGTAAACGCCTCGTTTATCCTGTGGCCCACAAGCCAAGGGAGAGCTGTAGGGAGGGGAGGGGACAGGGACAAAGACATGTGCTTTCCCTGGTCTCAGACATCACAGAGTTCCCAGATCTCTGACATCACAGGATTCCCCGATCTCAGAGGCCACAGGGTTCCTCAGTCTCAGAAGTCACAGGGTCCTGTGGTCTCAAAAACCGTAAGTTTCCCTGGTCTCAGAGTTCACAGGGTTCCCCAGCCTCAGAGGTCACAGGGTCCCCTGGTCTCAGAAGCCAAAAGGTTCCCTGGTCTCAGAAGCCATAAGGTCCCCTGGTCTCAGGCCCCTGTGCTGGGTAGAGTCCTGAGTCCTTCCCAATAGTGGAAAAGTCTGGGGAAGGCAGCCCAGCCACCTGGCAGGAGCAGGGCCGGGAGCAGGACGGGCAGGGAGGCTGGTGGCCCCATACTTGGTGTGTATTCTGCTCACCTCTCAAGTTCAAGGAGAAGAGGCTTCAGAGCCCCCTATCCTGAGCACAGTGAGTCGTGCTTTCCCCAGCTCTGGCCCAGGGGCATTACCAGGCCTCTGCTTTCCCGCCCGCACAGTGGGTCTAAGTCAGAGGGGACCACAGTCATTGTTCAAATGCTGGCTCTGTGTCTTGGACTCCCGTGAGCCAGAGGTCCCGCCCTCCCGCTTTCCTTCTAGCGGGGAGACGGGCCACAAAAACGCCCCCAGATGCCACAGATCAGAGTGAGGGGTGCTGGGAGGAGGCTGGGGCAGGGCTGGGGCCTCGAGGGTGAGGGCTGCATGACGGGGCAGGAGACCTCTCTGAGGAGGTGACCCACCTCCAGCAGAGACTGTGGGAAGGGAGTGGGGCAGGCTCTGGAGATTGCAGGGGACTCCCAGGCAGTGGGAGCGGGAAGGGCCCATGTCCCAGGTGGGCTGTGCAGGTCCTGTCGAGGATCCCACCCCCTGGATTTAGAAGCCACCTAGAGAGTGATCCCCTGGATTTACGCCTCCAGCCTGGCGCCTCCCGCTCCAGGCTCAGATGTGCAGCTGCTTGTGGGATGGACCCACCAATGTCCACAGGCAGTTCCCACTCAGAGCACCTGTCAAGACCCCCCTGCTCCTGCAGCCGCACCTGCCGTCCCCACTCAGTTATGTCAGCCTTGTCCCTCTGTCCCTCTGGACTTCTCACATGCCTCATCCACTGTCAGCGAGTCCATTGTCCCAGCCTTCAGGATGCATCCACCCCGGGCCTTGTCGCCACTCCGCCTCCACCTCCACCTCCGGGTCCAGCACCGGGGCACTGGCTGCCCTGGACCATTACCTCTCTGGGCTCCTCCGGATGCTGCCCCATCCCCCACAGACCCTCCCACAGCCAGAGAGGCCCTTTCAAAACTAACGGCAGATCACATCTGGTGATTCAAGGCCAAATCCAAAGCCTTCCAGGGCCCACTGGACCCATGGGTCTGGCCTCCCGGCCAGCTCTGACCCCATCTCCCACATGGTTTATTCATCAGCTGTTCATCTTTGGTGTGTTTAAATATTTGGTCCATTAAAAACATTTAGGTTATCTGTGTTCTTACTAGTAGGTTGTGAGAGTTCTTTCTACATTCTGGATAGGAGCCCTTTATCAGATAAGCAAATTGCAAATATTTTCTCCCAGTCTGTGGCTTGTCTTTTTCATTCTCTGAACAGTGTTTTTAAAGAGCAGAAGTTTTGTAAATTTTGATGAAGTCTGTTTTTTATTTTTAATTTGTCATGCGTTTCGTGTTGTATCTAAGACGTCTTTGCTAACCCAAGATCAGAAAGATTTTTCTCCTACAATTTCTTCTAGAAGTTTTACTTTTTGAGGCTTCAGATTTAGGACTGCGATGCATTTTGAATTAGTATATTTTTAAATAGTGCAAAGTATAGATCGAGGTTTGGGCGTTTTTGTTATTTTTGCCTTGGAAATTCAATTGTTCTAGCACCATTTGTTGAAAGACTGTTCTCTACTGAAGTGCCTTCGCACCGTTGTCCAAAAGAGAATGACCATGTGCCATTCCAGCTATCTGTGTTTAGGCCAGTATTCAGTACTGCACTGGCTCGATTACTGTGGCCTCACAGTAGGTCTAAAAGGCAGGCAGTGTGAGTCCCCCGACTTTCTTCTTCCTTTTCCAAGTTGTGTGAACTCCTAGACCCTTTGCATTTCTATATGCATTTCAGAATAAGCTTGTCAATTTCTACAAAAAGAAAAATAAAGCCTGCTGATGATCTGATTGGGATTGCATTGAATTTACAGATCAATTTGGGGAAATTTGGCATTTTAACAATGGTAACTCTTCTGATCCAAGAATACAGACTACCTCTCCATTTATTTATATCTTCCTTAACTTCTCTCTGCAATGTTTTATAGTTTTCAGTGTACTGGTTTTTGGGCATTTTTCATCAGATTTATTCATAAGTATTTCTTAATTTTGATGCTATTATAAATGATGTATTCTTTTAAATTTCAGTTTCTGGTGGTTGGTTAAGAGAATATTCAAATTAAAATGATTTTTGGATGTTCACCATAAGATATCCTGTAAGCCTGATAACTCACTTACTGCTTCTAGAAACTTTTTTTGTAGATTCCATCAGATTTCCTACATAGATGGCTATGCAGTCTGTGAATAAAGACAGTTTTACTTCTTCCTTTCCAATCTGAATGCCTTTTTTTTTCTTGCCTGGCTAGAACTTCCAGTAAAATATTGAATGAAAGGGGTAAGAGTGGACATCCTTGTCCCGTTCGTGATCTTGGGGAGAAAACATTCAGTCTTTCACCATTAAGTACGATTACTAGCTACAAATTTGCATAGGCATCCTTTATCAGGTTGAAAAGTTCCCTTCTATTTCTGGTTTTTATTGGGAATAGATGTTACGTTTTGTCAGAGGCTTTTTGTGCATCTCTGGAGATGATCATATGGTGTTCCTTTCTAGTCTGTTAATGTGGTAAATTGCATTGGTTGATTTTTAAATGTTAAACCAAGTTTGCATTCCTGGGATGAACCTCACTTATCACTTATTTGTGATGTATTGTCCATTTTTTTTTTTTTTTTTTTTTTGAGATGGAGTCTCACTCTGTCACCCAGGCTGGAGTACGGTGGTGTGATCTTGGCTCACTGCAACCTCTACCTCCCAGGCTCAAGTGATTCTTCTGCCTCAGCCTCCCACGTAGCTGGGATTATAGGTGCCCACCATCATGCCCAGCTAATTTTTGTATTTTTAGTAGAGATGGGGTTTCACCATGTTGGCCAGGCTGGTCTCAAACTCCTGACTTCAGGTGATCCACCTGCCTTGGCCTCCCAAAGTGCTGGGATTACAGGCATGAGCCACTATGCCCGGCTGTATTATCCTTTTAAATGTATTTATGGATTTGATTTGTTTAAAGAATTTTTGTATCTGTTTTCATGAGGGATATTGGTCTAGTTTTCTCTTCTGGTTTTTGTATTCAGATAATGAGGTCAGAAGTAGCCACTCATTTTCAGTTTTCTGGAGGAGTTTGTATAGAATTAGTACTATTTCTTCCTTAAACATCTGGTAGAATTCTCCAGTGAGATCTTTTAGGCTTGAAGTTTTTTTTGTAGGAAGATTTTTAACTCCAAATTCAATTTCTTTAATAGATGTAGTGCTATTTGCGTTATCTATTTCTTCTTGAATGAGCTTTGGTGGTTTGGAAATTTCAAGAAATTTGCTTCTTTTGTCTAAGTGATTAAATTCATTGACATCAAGTTGTTCACAATATTCTCTTATTATTCTTTTAATATCTGTAGAATCTGTAGTGATGTCACCTCTGTAATTTGTGATGTTGATAACTGTGTCTTTTTGTCATGATCGATCTTGCTAAAGATTTATCAGTTTTATTGATCTTAAAGAATCAGCTTTATTTTTTATTTTCACTATTGTGTTTCTTTGATTTACATTCTTATCTTTATTTCATTGATTTATACTCTTCATTGATTCACACTCTTCTTTATTATTGATTCACACCCTCAGCTTTATTATTGATTCACACTCATTAGATTCACACTTTATTATTGACTCACACTCTTACCCTTATTATTGATTCACACTCATCTTTATTATTGATTCACACTCTCAGCTTTGTTACTCATCCAGTCATCTTTATTATTGATTTGCACTCAGCTTTATTATTGATTCACACTCATCTTTATTATTGATTCACACTCATCTTTATTGATTCACACTCATCTTTATTATTGATTCACTCTCTCAGCTTTATTATCGATTCACACTCTTATCTTTATTATTGATTCACACCCATCTTTATTATTGATTCACACTCTCAGCTTTATTATTGAGTCACACTCTTATTAGATTCACACTTTATTGACTCACACTCTTACCTTTATTATTGATTCACACTCATCTTTATTATTGATTCACACTCTCAGCTTTATTATTGATTCACAGTCATCTTTATTATTGATTCACACTCAGCTTTATTGATTCACACTCATCTTTATTATTGATTCACACTCATTTTTATTATTGAGTCACACTCATCTTTATTATTGATTCACACTCATCTTTATTATTGAGTTACACTCAGCTTTACTATTGATTCACATTCATCTTTATTATTGAGTCACACTCTCAGCTTTATTATTGATTCACACTCAGCTTTATTATTGATTTGCACTATCAGGTTTATTATTGATTCACACTATCAGCTTTATTATTGACTCACACTCAGCTTTATTGAGTCACACTCTCAGCTTTATTATTGAGTCACACTCTCAGCTTTATTGATTCACACTCAGCTTTATTAATTCACACTCAACTTTATTATTGATTCAGACTCTTAATTATTTTTTTTCTTCTGGTTATTCTAGGTTTTATTTGGTCTTTTTATAGTTTTTAAGATGGAAACTGAGGTTATTGATTTGAGACTTTTCTTATTTTCTAATATAGACAATTTAGTACTATTAATTTCCCTCTACCTCTACAACCTACAAATTTTAATATATTATACATTCATTTTTATTCAGCTGAACATAATTTCTAATTTCTTTTTTTACTTATTTGAAGATGAGTAATTTAGAGTGTATTATTTAGTTTCCAAGTATTTGGGAATTTTCTAGATACCTATTATTGATTTCTAATTGTGGTCAGAACTCTTATATAAAATGAAAATTCTAAATTTATTGACTCTTGCTTATTTCTGGATCTGAGACACCTAACTCACAGATTGGAGCAGCTTGAGGGATGGAGACACTATCTCAGTGAGTTGCGTGTGCAGTGCCCCAGCCACAGGGCCTGGCACATGGTTAGTACTCACTGGACATTAGCAGCGAGTATTGTTTTGAGGAACACCAGTGGGAGGTGATGAGTTCAGTTCCAAGCAGGGAACATTTGGGGAAGCAGCAGTATGGAAGCCAGAAAGGAGAGCCCCACTGGCCACTGGGGTTGGGTTGGAGCTCAGCTGGGAGAGCAGATGTCGGAGCTCACATGGTTGGATGCAGGATGCGGTGGACATGAAGCCACCTGTGGGGCGAGCCACACTAGAGCTAGAATACCCCTCAGCTCCATGATGACGGTCAGGAGAGGGCAGCTTTGCCAGACCGCAGGGGGACTGGGCCAGCTCAAGCAGAATGACACCTGCTGCTTCCTGGTCCTGCAGGGGAACTTCTGTCCTCTGCCTGTCCCCTGAGGGAGCGTGGTGGCTTTTCACAGCAGCCCTAACGGAGTCTCACCGTGTTTCATTTCCAGACTGGAAGAAGCGCTTCATCGGCATACGGATGCGGACGATCACACCAAGGCGAGTGTCTGAAGAGTGCCATCCCCTGCTACCCCTTCCTCTCATCCCTCACCCTGACCCTCCCTCCAGACCCTGGCTGGCTGTGTTCGGCTCCTTGCAGGTGCCCAGACGGGCCGATGCACTCAGGCCTTTGACCGTTGCTCAGGCCAGTCCTTTTGCTTGGACCTGTCCCTCTTTGCCTTATAGATTCCTTCTGCTCTTTCAGGACGCCATCGCTTTCCATGGCTGCTACAACAAATTACTATAAGCCTGGTGGCTTAAAACAGCAGAAATGTGTTCCCTCTCAGTTCTGGAGGTCGGGGATCTGAAGTCAAGGGATCAGCAGGGCTGCACTCTGCCTCTGAGGCTCCAGGGAAAGCTACTTCCTTGCCTCTTCCAGCTTCTGCTGGCTCCAGGCATCCTTGGCTTGTGGCTGTCTCCCTGCAGTCTCTGCCTCTGTCTTCACTTGACCTTCTTTCTCTCTGAGTATCTGTGTGCACATCTCTCTCTCGTTTCTCTTATGAAAACATCCATCGTTGGAGTTAGGGCCCACTCTAAACCAAGAAGGTCTCTTCTCAAGATCTTCAACTAATGACATCTATAAAGGTCCTATTTCCAAACAAGGTCACATTCTGAGGCTCTGGGTGTACACGAATTTGGGGGAACACCATTCTGCATTCCCAGGACACTCAAATGGCAGAAGGTGCCTCCTCATAGCACACAGAGCCCTGGCCTCCCTCTCCAGCCTTGAACTCATCCTGCTGTGTCGGAATCACCTGTGGTGGGACTGCCCCACCCCATCCTGCCTCCTCGGCTATCAGCTCCTTGGGAGCAAGGACTGTGACCTACTCATTCCTCCACTCTGTCCCAAAAGCAGGTCCACTGCAGAGCAGGTGCCTGGAAATGCTGAATGAGTGCAAGAAAGAAGGGGCTGGGGGAGAGGAAGCAGGGGCAGGATAGAACGGAGGCTGGAAGTGCAAACTTGAGCTTCAAGGTTTGAAGAAGGGAGAGGTCACTGCATCGGGAGCCTAGGAAGAACTCGAGAATGCTCAAGTGACCATTTCCTCGAAGCACACAGTCCCTAAAGCTGTCATTCCTCCTGTTTAACCAACTCTGCTAATCTAGGGGTGACATTTGAAAAAAATCATCAATGTCCAGTATGCCAATTTATCTTTTGTTTTCTTTCTCTTTTATCTGTCTGTCCATCCCACCTCTGTCCAGTCTCCTGTCTGTCTGTTCCATGACTCAGCATTGTCTGTTCATTCCATGACTCAGCATTGTCTGTCCATTCCATGACTCAGCATTGTCTGTCCGTTCCATGACTCAACATTGTCTGTCCGTTCCATGACTCAGCATTGTCTGTCCATTCCATGACTCAGCATTGTCTGTCCGTTCCATGACTCAGCATTGCCTGTCCATTTCTCCTTCTATCCACCCATCCAACATCATTCCTTCATCCATCCATCCATCCATCCATCCATCCATCCATCCATCCATCCTCCCGCCCCTCCTCCCACCTGTCTACCCACTCTCTCTCCTCTCTTCACGCTTCTAACCAGCTATTGCTACCACGTTTCTCTTAAGAAGCACATCTGGTAGGGGACACAGAGTGGCCAGTGGTGGGACAGGGCAGCATGGGGGCCCAGAGGTGGCTCCTCTTCTGGCCTGGTGCTGGAGGGAGGGAGGGGCAGCGTCATACCAAGGAGCTGGGCAAAGGCTCAGAGGAGGGGCCTTGACGGCAGACTCTTTCCAGCCTGGTGGATGAGCTGAAGGCCAGCAACCCGGACTTCCCAGAGGTCAGCAGTGGAATTTATGTGCAAGAGGTTGCGCCAAATTCACCTTCTCAGAGGTAGGCTCTGCCAGAGGAGATCACTCGAGGCATGGGGCAGGCGTGAGGTCTGGGCTGGGGCTGCCCCACTGACCTCATGTGACCTTGAGCTTCCCAGCAAAGTGACCGGGAAGGGGCAGGTGGATTCTAGCGTGTCTGCTAAGCCAGAGGAGGCTGGAGAGCTGAATGGTCCCTAGAGCCCTGACTGTGTACGTCCTAAGTCCACAATGTCATTTCCTTCGAGAAGCAGAGGCTGAAGAGTCCCTGTTGGGCTAAGAACCCACTCCAAGCCAGACTCTTTCACCAGCTGGGGATGAGCCTGGTTCCTGGGTCTTTCTGGGACTCAGCTTCCTCACTGTAAAATGGAGATAATTCAGCCTTTTTTTTTTTTTTCTTTTTTTGAGACAGTCTCCGTCTTGTTGCCCAGGCTGGAGTGCAGTGTCGCGATCTCAGCTCACTGCAACCTCTGCCTCCTGGGCTCAAGCGACTCTCCTGCCTCAGCCTTCTGAGTAGCTCAGATTACAGGTGCCCACCACCATGCCCTGCTAACTGTTTTTGTATTTTTAGTAGAGATGGGGTTTCACCATGTTGGCCAGGCTGGTCTTGAACTGCTGACCTCAGGCGATCCACCTGCTGCGGCCTCCCAAAGTGCTGGGATTTCTACCCCCAGGAGACTTTGTAGATGAAATGGATAAAGGATTGCTTTCTTTGAAGTCTTCCAGTACTAGAGAAATGTTAAGTGTTGCAACACCATAGGCTGAGGCAGGTGTGCAGCGACACTACCACACGCTGGCATGGCTGACCCACCCCCAAGAAGGGCTCTGAACCAGTTGCCTCCCCTCCTTAGCCTCGGTCTTCATCTGCAGTGGGAAAAATCCACATATAAGTGGACCCACACAGTTCAAACCCATGTTGTTCAAGGGCCGACTGTACTGTGCATCCTCAGAGGCTGGGCTTGAAGGTGGGAGGCCCCGCGTGACCTTCTGTGATGAGCACAGACGGCACACTTGTCCTGCCCGCAGCAGGCCTGCAGTAAAAATTGTTGAAATTGGGTGAAATTTTCCACACACATCTCAGTTAATCCTCACTGCAGCCAGGGAGGTGCAGGCTGCTGCCCTCACCCATTTTACAGATGGAGGGACTGAGGTTTAGAGAAGTTACTCTTCCAGGTCACACAGCTGGCATGTGAGGGTCCTGATGCTGGTGCCCACGCAGCTGAGCACACTACCATCACCTTCCTTCCCGTCAGTGGGGAGGTCTCAGTGAGCCTCATGCAGAGAGAAGGCTGGTCCCATGAGCTCTGCCTCTCACATAGATGTCTTCATAACTGCAGTAACAGCAGAACCTACTCCTGGGCCTTTATAATTTGCAAAGTGCGTTTCCACATAGGACAGTGGACATGAAAACTGAGGCACAAGGGGACAGAGTGCCTGGCCCAGCTAGGAGGTCTGCAGCGGGAGCTTGAACCCACCTTTCTGATGCATGGGAGAAGCAGTTTGAAAGGTTGTTTGCCTGTCGTGTGACATTGGTTTTCTTCCAGTGTGAGAGCTTTGGGGCTGGGGCACTGTTCTTTCCCATCGAAATGACTTTTGTTGAAATGTTGTCATTGACCCTGACTGTGCCTCGCTCTGGGCCGGGCCTGGGAAGGCTGTGCCTGGGGAGGCGGTGGGTGGTGACCCCGTCTCTCCTGTTGGCAGAGGCGGCATCCAAGATGGTGACATCATCGTCAAGGTCAACGGGCGTCCTCTAGTGGACTCGAGTGAGCTGCAGGAGGCCGTGCTGACCGAGTCTCCTCTCCTACTGGAGGTGCGGCGGGGGAACGACGACCTCCTCTTCAGCATCGCACCCGAGGTGGTCATGTGAGGGGCGCATTCCTCCAGCGCCACGCGTCAGAGCCTGCAGACAACGGAGGGCAGCGCTCCCCGAGATCAGGACGAAGGACCACCGTCGGTCCTCAGCAGGGCGGCAGCCTCCTCCTGGCTGTCCGGGGCAGAGCGGAGGCTGGGCTTGTCCAGGGGCCCGAATTTCCACCTGGGGAGTGTTGGATCCACATCCTAGTGCCGGGGAGGGAAGCCCAACATCCCCTTGTACAGATGATCCTGAAAGTCACTTCCAAGTTCTCCGGATATTCACAGAACTGCCTTCCATGGAGGTCCCCTCCTCTCCTAGCTTCCCGCCTCTACCCCTGTGAACACCCATCTGCAGTATCCCCTGCTCCTGCCCCTCCTACTGCAGGTCTGGGCTGCCAAGCTTCTTCCCCCGTGACAAACGCCCACCTGACCTGAGGCCCCAGCTTCCCTCTGCCCTAGGACTTACCAAGCTGTAGGGCCAGGGCTGCTGCCTGCCAGCCTGGGGTCCCTGGAGGACAGGTCACATCTGATCCCTTCGGGGTGGGGCGGTGGGTGTCCAGCCGGGAGCAGGCACTGAGTGAATGCCCCCTGGCTGCGGAGCTGAGCCCCACCCTGCCATGAGGTTTTCCTCCCCAGGCAGGCAGGAGGCCGCGGAGAGCACGTGGAAAGTTGGCTGCTGCATGCGGAAGCTTCTCCTCCCCAAGGCGGCCATGGGGCGGCCTGCAGAGGACAGTGGACGTGGAGCTGCGGGGTGTGAGGACTGAGCCGGCTTCCCCTTCCCACGCAGCTCTGGGATGCAGCAGCCGCTTGCATGGAAGTGCCGCCCAGAGGCATGCAAGCTCCTGGGCATCACCCCCTCATCCAGGGAACGAGTGTGTCTCAAGGGGCATTTGTGAGCTTTGCTGAAAATGGATTCCCAGTGTTGCTTGTACTGTATGTTTCTCTACTGTATGGAAAATAAAGTTTACAAGCACACGGTTCTCAGCCAGCAGGGCACTGGGGCAGCCTACCCACCACTGGCCAGGGTTCTTCCTGGGGATCCATCTAACACATGACTGGGCATACCTGCAAAGACACGGGCCTTTAAAGGGTTTCTATGACAGCTGAGCATTGGGGCACACCAGGTCTCGGGGTCATGTGGTGCTGTGGAGGGCCGGCTCCCAGTCAGGCAGCCCGGCTCAAGTCCTGGCTCCTCCGCTTACTTCTGGCTTCATGGTCTTGGGCAAGAGATGTCCCCCTCCCTACCTTGGCCTCTACCTCTGTCCAGCAGGAAGGCTGGCTCTGCTGCGCTGACCTCCTGGATGCCCTGGGATGCAAGGTGACAGGTGCAGCACTTGGGAAGCCACCCGGCTTACGGGGAGCTCCCACTAAGGCCCACTGTGCACGTCTGGTCACATGAAGAACCCTTTCTCACATCTATTTCACCCTCCCTGCCACCCATCCAGCAATGGGGAAACTGAGGCAGAGAGCAATTTCAATGAGCCGGAGGTCCAGGGACACTGCCCAGAGTAGCTGGAAGCAGAGCACTGGGAACCGTGAACTTGCCCCCAACCCTCTGCTCCACCCAGAGTGGGCCACCCCTGCCAGGCCCCCAGCCACTCTGGCCCCATCTAGGCTTCCATCCACCTGCCAGGCTTAGGCAGCCATGTCCACCCTCCAGGCCCTGCTCTCACTCCCGCCTGCGGCCTGGGCTCTCCACACACACACTGGCCCCAGAGAGTAGGCCGTTGCCCCTCAGTCTTTGGGCCCTGGCTGAGAGGAGCCTATTGGGTGTTAGGGGGCTGAGGTCGGGAAGAGGGCATGGAGAGCTGTGACCTTACCAATTATTGGAGAGGCGAGCACTTGAGGGAGGGATGAGGGCCACCAGGGAAACCACGACCCCCATTCCCACAGCTCTCCCAAATCTGGAGGGTCAGCGGTCACTGGAGTGACTTCTGGGGTCCTGTGGGTTCTGGGGGAACTGGGTCTGGAGGTTCCGCCCATTCACACTGTCCCTGCATCGGTGTCCACCACATGAAGCCACTTCTCCCTTGATGGCTGTTCCCACCTTGCGGGGGACAAGTCTTGACACCCCAGCTCAGACCACCTTCTCAACCCCCTGTGTCTGCCCTGCAGATGCCTCAGGGGAGAGCGGATCACAAATCCCAAACCCACCCGCTCACTCACAGATGGGCCATGCTCTGCCTCGGGGGAGAGCGGATCACAAACCCACCTGCTCACTCACAGATGGGCTGTGCTCTCCCAGCTCTGTCTGGGTCGCGTTTACCTTGCAGCCTGGCTTCGGAGTCCCAAGATCCCTTGCAGGGGCCTGAGGAGCACAGCGGGGCTGTGAGGTCAGGAGGCTGAGCTCAGATGAGACTCTGAGCCTCTGAGCCTCGGTTCCTCCACCTGTCAAATGGAGATAATGTTGTTTTCTTTCTTTTTTCTTTTTCTTTTTTTTTTTTGAGATGGAGTTTCACTCTGTCGCCCAGTGGTGTGATCTCTGCTCACCGCAACCTCCACCTCCCGGGTTCAAGCAATTCTCCTGCCTCAGCCTCCCAAGTAGCTGGGACTATAGGTGCCTGCCACCACGCCCACCTAATTTTTGTATTTTTAGTAGGGACGGGGTTTTACCATATTGCCAGCTGACCTTGTGATCCACCTGCCTTGGCCTCCCAAAGTGCTGGAATTACAGGTGTGAGCCAATGTGCCTGGCTGATAATGTTGTTTTCTTAACAGTTTGGGTTCCACTGAAGGAGATAAACTGGCTGCGTGAGCACTGAATTAAACAGCATGAGGAGGATCCTACTCACACTCCAGGACAGAATGTGCCCCCGAGATGTTGTCTCCCACCACCCTCCTTCTCCCTGCCCCTGGCCCCAAATGACCATGGCCTCCGGATGCCCATCTGTGCAGCAGGGAGGTGGGACGGGGGTCTCTGAGCTTGGGAGTGAGCGGGCCTGGGCTGTGGTCCCAGTTCTGACACCCTTGAACTGACCTCTGTGGGGGCCTCCAGCTCTGGGCTTCTGCATTCAGGAGGCCTGTGGCTGCCACCTCCAGAGGAAGAGGGACAGTGGCACTCAGACAGCCCTCCCTCAGGGTCACCCTCTTGCCCACCCCGGCTGGCCCTGTCGTAGTGGGAGGTTGAGACCTCTGTCCTCTCAGCCCCCGAGACCTGACTGTTCCCTCTGGGCGGAGCCGCCTCCCTGGCTGCCCTTCCAGCTGCACTCGGTAAAGAAACAACCTTTGCAGAGCCTGCCGGCTGCTGCCCCGCCATTGTGCAACCCTCTGGCTCCTGTGCAGCCCCAGCTGCTGGGCCGCCACCCACCCCTCCGCGTGTCCCGTGAAGACGTAAACAGGGTGCTCACAAGGCCAGCGCCCACCAGGAGGAGCACCCTGCCCCAGGCTGGGTCCTCAGTGAACACCTGGAATCTCACAGGCACAGGTCCCCATTTCCCAACACCCCATGTGACAGAGGCAGAAACTGAGGCCTGGAGAGGGCGAGGACCTGTTCCAGGTCACATGTGAGCCAGTGGCTGGGCTCCAGGTGACCAGCATCAGGCTCCCGTCTGTCCCTTCAGGCAGCCGTGGTGCAACTGCTGCAGGACAGACCTCCACTGCCCTGACGCGGGGCCCAGCCAGTGCCTCCAGGAGGGCAGACCCTGCCTCCCACTGCTCACCCGTGGGTCACACATCTTCCTTCCAGAGTCCCTGCCTGCTCCCTCTGGGGTGAGTGGGTTCAGAATGGACGAGCACAGTTGGAAATTTCAGAATGGGTCAGAGTTGAAGGAGAAGGGGAGTGCCCAGGGCTGTCACCCACACCTGCTTCATTCCTACTGACCATTCCCTCTATCATGGGCCGAAGAATGGCCCCCAAAGGCATCCATGTCATGACCCTCAGAGCCCTGGAATGTCTTATATGGCAGAAGGGACTTAGCACATGTGATCAAGGCAGACTCTAAAGTGGGGACATGATCCTGATTGTAGGGTGGGCCTGATGTGACACAAGGGTACTTATAAGAGGGACACAGAAAGGGTCAGCAGAAGTTAGAAAGTGGGATGATGGAGTGACAGGTGGGGGCTCTGTGGGGAGTGGCTGAGAATGCAGAGGACTTCCAGAAGCCGGAAAGGCAAGGAAAGAAAGGAAATGGTCCCTTCAGAGCCCACAGAAGGAGCCACCCCACTGACTCCTTGACTTTAGCCCAGACGAACTGACTATAGACTCTGGCTTCTAGGACTGTGAGAGAAGGAGCGTGTGCTGTGTTAGTCGGTGAGGTTCATGGTCATTTGTTAACAGCAGCCGCAGGAACCGCATCCACTCTTCAAGCTGGCCTCCAACTTCACTCCTGCCGGGAAGCCCCAGCCTGCCCACGCCGAGGGCCTGGGGACCCTTTAGAGCCCTCATGGTCTCTGGTTTCTGGCTTATTTCCTTGTTCCTCTGGATGTTGACTGCTCCTTGCTTCCCCATCCCCTAGAAACATTGGCTCCAGGAGCTCATGAACTTTGCTTAAACCTCAGCCATGTCCCCAGAGCCAACCCCAGTGCCGGGGCAGAGCAGGTGCTCAGTGAATAGGTCTTAGTTTGAATGGGACTCGTGGGCTTGAAAGTTCATCTCAGCTCTATAACTCTGGGGCCTATGTTGCCGTGTCACTCCAAGCAAACCCCAAAATCCAATATCCAGGAAGGCCAGGATGTCAGGGATGGGAAGATGCAGGGACAAGAGGTGGGGGTGGGAGGAAAATGGCCCCACTCTCCTCATAGCTACTGATCCTCTGAGCCTCAGGATCCTCTCTGAAAGTGGAGGAGCAATCTTCACTCTGCAGATATCCCCTCCAAAGGAGCAGCCCACGTGCTGCCCTGCACCCATGCAGCCATCACTGAGCCCTGCAACCACATAGCCGCCACTGAGCCCCTGCACCCATGCAGCCACCACTGAGCCCCTGCACCCACACAGCCATCACTGAGCCCTGCACCCATGCAGCCACCACTGAGCCCCTGCACCCACACAGCCATCACTGAGCCCTGCACCCATGCAGCCACCACTGAGCCCCTCTTCCAGGACCTCTCTAGGCTCCAGGGACACCCCAGGCAGGAGAGCCTCCAAGGGGAAATCCCCTCTCCTCCTCAACTCGCCAGTTCCTTCCTCTGTCCCACTCCCTCCTCTCACTTCAGAAGAAGGGACCCCTCCTCCCTGGGCTCTGGGGCCACCCTCCATGGCTCCTTAGAGGAGAGGAGACCTTATCTCACCTCTCACTAACTGAGAGCTGCCCTCTTCCTGAGCTGCCCAAGTCCTCTCCTGTGATGTTTTATCATCACCCCACACAGTGGCCACAATCTGCACTCACCTTCCTGTCCCCAAAGAGCTCCCTTTTGCCTTCTGGGGTCCGGAGGAGAGTTCGGAGGTCGGCCATCTGCAAAACACTCCCTAACCCACTCTTCTCCTTTGACAACTGTTCACACTTTGCAGGGGACAGGCCCTGACACCTGAGCTCAGATCACCTTCTTGAACTGTGTCTGCCCAAAAATGCCAGGGAAGGAGGCGATCACCTCAAGAGGCAGGACATCAGTGATCTTTGGGGAGAGGGCTGCTGATGGGATGGGCTGAAGGGAGGTTCTGGGGAGTCAAGACTTGGGTGCTGGTCACCTGGGATTTGCTTTGTGATAGTGCATTGGATTGTTAGGTTTCTCTGCAAATCCTCCCAGACCAGCAAGCCCGGCCCTTAAAACCCAGGCCAGGCAAACGTCAGAAGGATGTCCACAGCACACATGAGTATGTGAACTCACAGCTCACGTGTGTGCACACTCAGATGCTTGTATGCATGGCACAGCATGTGTGAGTGTGCAAACACAGCTCACATGAGTACACACACTCAGATACATGTGCGTGGCATAGCACATATAAGCGTGTACACTTCCAGCTCACATGAATTTGCACACACAGATGCATGTGTGCATGCCACTGCACATGTGAGTATGTACACTCAGAGCTCACATGAGTTCATGCATGTGTGCATGGGCACAGCATACATGGGGTGGGTTTTCTGGGAGCTGACAGACATGCTTGAAACACTTTTATTTTTTCAAAATCATTTTTTACTGTCAAGTGTGGCACATATAACAATGTGCCACAAACCTAAACAGTCCAATTCACTATCAAAAAGCAAACCCCACATGACCAGCCCCCAAGTGCTGACTCCCCAGAACTTCCCTCCAGCCCATCCCATCAACAGCCCTCTTCCCACAAAGGTCACTGATGTCCTGCCTCTTGAGGTGATCACCTCCTTCACTTTATAATTTTGCCAACTAAGCATGCATTGCTAAGCACAGTTGCACTCTGCCTGCATTTTTCACATGAAATTACAATGATGTACTCAGTTGCATCTGGCTTCTGCTCAACATTACATTTGTGAGATTCATCCATGTTGATGTGTGCAGCTGAAGGCTACCAATATCCACCATTGTATAGTATCTGCTCTGGGAACATGTGGCAATTCCTTTACCTGGTCTCCTGTTGATGGCCACTTTGGGGTGTTTCTAACTTGGGGCTATGGTGCATCATGACATAACATCCTCATACCTGTGTCTTGTGACTTGTGGAAGCATCTCTGTTGGGCGTATTTCTAGGACTGAAGCTGCTGGGCCATATAGTATACATATATTCAGTTTTGGTAGAAATGCAAACTTTTCAAAGTAGTTTAACTACTTTGCACTCCCAACAGCAGTGTGTGAATTCCTGTTGCTCCACATCCTCACCAACACTTGATGTTGTCATTCTTGGATGTGAGGCATTTTGTGGGCATGCAGTGGTAACTCATGGATTTCAATTTGCAATTCCATGATTCTTAATGAGGGAGGTCTGGCAACTTCTCAAGTACTGTATTTATTGGTAATTTAGATGTCCTCTCTGGAGCAGTACCTGTATGAGTCTTGCCCATTATTCTCTTAAATTGCCTTTTTCTTACTGTGTGGCAGGAGTTCTTTTATATACTGTAGAAATGAACTCTTTGTTTTATGTATATAAAATTCCTTCTCTTGTGGATATATCTGGAAAACATTATGCTAAGTGAAACAAGTAAGCCATAGAAGGACAAATACTGCATGCTTCCTCTTATATGAGGCATCTAAAACAGTTAAAAGCATAGAAGTAGATAATATAATGGTGGTTACCATGGGATGGGAAGAGATATGAGGAACTGCTGTTCAATGGTTATAAAATTACAGTTACACAAGATGAGTAAGTTCTAGTGACCTATTGTTCAACATGGTTTCTATAGTCAGCTATATGGTATTATATACTTAAAATTTTGTTAAGAGGGGAGATTTATTTTCTGTTCTGTGGGAGAGTTTGTATAAGTTTGGCATTCTTTCTCTCTTAAATGGCAATAGAATTGACATCTGTTCTTGGAGTCTTGTTTGTGGAATGGTTTAAATTATGGATTTAATTGTTTGAATAGTTATAGGACTGTGTAGATTTTCCATTTCTTCTTGTGTCTGTTTAGGTAAGTTGTATTTCTCTGAGAATGTGTTCATTTCTTCTAAAATGTCAAATGTAGGCTGGATGCGATGGCTCACATCTGTAATTTCAGCACTTTGGGAGGCCGAGGTGGGCGGATCACAAGGTCAGGAGATCGAGACCATCCTGGCTAACGCAGTGAAACCCTGTCTCTCCTAAAAATACAAAAAAATTAGCTGGGCGTGGTGGCAGGTGCCTGTAGTCCCAGCTACTTGGGAGGCTGAGGCAGGAGAATGGTGTGAACCCGGGAGGCGGAGCTTGCAGTGAGCTAAGATCGCGCCACTGCACTCCAGCCTGGGCGACAAAGCAAGACTCCACTTCAAAAAAAAAAAAAAGTCAAATGTATCAACATAAAGTTGCTTATAATTTCCTCTTTTTATTTCTTTGATGTCTTCAGTTTCTCCAATTACGTCTCTATTTTCATTTTGACTTTGCTATTTGTTCTCTCTCTCAAGCTTTATCAGGAGGTTAAATTTTATTACTCTTTAAAGAACCAAATTTGGCTGTGTTGATCCTTTTCATTGTATATTTGCTTTCTATTTCATTAACTGCTGCTCTTACCCTTATTATTTCTTGTCTTCTACTTTCTACCTTGGGTTTAATTTGCCTCTCAAGAAGAACTTTAATACATATGCTGAAAGTATAAACTACCCTCTAGCACAGCTTCAGCAGTATCACTCATTGGGTTTTTCTGAACTTCTACTCGACAAATGTTGCCCTCCTAGGTTGTTCCAGAATCAATATCATATTATGTTTAGAGCACAGAATCTGGAACCACACAATCTGAATTTGAATTTCAGCTCTGAAACTTTCTAGCTATGTGGCCATTGCCAATTTAGTTAATTTCTCTTTCCTCAGTTTTCTCATCTGTGAAATGGAGCTCATTATCATTCTCCCTTGGAGAGTGAATGATTAAACAGTATAGATACCCACTCAAAATATGCTGTTAGCTATTACCATTTTATTACTCTGAGTTTTCTACCTCTTCGTCTTTGGCTATATAAATTCAGAAAGATTACCTTGACTTTTCCTTCTATTTTATTTTTTTCATGTACTCCTTCTTATTCTCAGATTGCTTCTTTCTTTATAGTAGCCTATTCTCGTTTTATGGATGCAAAATCTGAAATCTCTCTGGGGATAGTAATTAATATGTTTTTAATACAACTTGTTAGAAAGCACAGTGGGCTCTGTTTTCTCTACAGCTCTTGTCCACCCCAGACTGCCTCCTGGCCACTGGTCTTACTCTAGGGTCTGCTGGTCCTGTGTGTCTGTTTGAACATATGGCTGGAGGACCTGGCGGATTCAGCTAAGCACCTGTGTGGGTTTTCCTGGACATCTCCAGTCTCTGTCCTGAAAGAGAAGCTGGCCTTGACCTGTGGGTGCTGGGCAGGTGTGTCTACCAGCAGGCTTCACTTGAGGGGGCACCGAGGGGAGAGGGCAGGGAGGCTGCCCTCCAATCCCCGATGAGGAGCACCTTCGTTTGGAATACCGACCCCTGCCTTGAGACCTGGCATTTCCAGAATTGCTGGAGAGCTTCTTGCCACCACGCAGTTCAGCTCATCTGCAAACAAGTCTCAAATCCACCTGTGGGTTTTCTTTCCCTCTTCCCAGTCCGTGCTCCAAACCTGTAAACCCCAGGAGGCCCTCCTGTGGTGCTGGTCTCCCGGCACCTCTATAGCCTTCTTTCCCTGGTCCTTCAGCAGCGGCTCCTGCACTCTCAGCTGAGATGCATCTTACAGAAATTGTCAGAATCTTCAGTTGGTGCAAGCCCCCGTTCAGAGCCAAACCCTGGCTCTGTCAAGTTTGGCAATCTCTCTGAGCCTTAGTTTCCCTATCTGTAAAATGGAGTGTTTAATATGCATCCCACAGAGTTGTTACAACAGTTACCTGATCCTCCTCCCCTCTGGCCTGATGCATGTCTTGGTGAAACTAGAAAAAGCCTCCTGCTCCCCAAGACACCTTCCTGCCATTGCTGAGGAGATTGCAGTGGCGGATGTACAGCACGCTCTGACCTTGAACGTGAATGGCATGGTCTAGGGAGGGCCTCCTGGATGTGACGGACATGGACATGTCTGAGGACCCAGTCACAGCAGGCACTGCAGAGCTGCTGTCCCCACTCCTGCTTCAGGAGAGAAACCCTTTCCAAACAGACCCGTTCTGCTCCTCCACTCTCCCCTGGCTGACGGCATTCCCGGGGGGGGACTCCTGGCCCTTAAGCAAGGGTGCAGGGGACACCACGCTCCATGTTTGGTTGGCCACACCTGAGTCACTGGGTGGCAGAGTGTAGGCACGGCAGGTTCCCACCACACACGTGCAGACAGAATGTGCCCCTGCAGGGCCTCCTCGCCACCTGCAAGGCTGGGCTCTCTGCCAGCGCCTGGCAATGTGAGAAGCTCAGGAAGCTGGGGGCAACTCCAGCCAAGGGTGGCCAGCAAGGCCCCCTTTGTGTATTTTCACATTCACTGAAATGAAGCAAAGCCTGCTTTTAGAGAGTTCGTGACCCGAAACGTGATTGCAAGGTTACCGAGTCTTTCCAAACATTTCCCTTTGCGTCTGTGCTGTGGCTCCGCCTTCCCTCCAGTTCAGCCCTGCTCCGATGCTGACTCAGAGACCAAGAAATGCTCCTGGCTGTGTGTGCCCCCACCCTCCCCCACCTCCAGATGCGGCCTTCCTCACCCTGCCTCAGGCCCACCGGAGACCCGGAGACAGTGAGGGGCTTGAGACACTTTGGGTAAATTTCTTCCTCGGCTCAGCTTCATGGGCCGGCTAATTTTAGAGTCTCCTCCACAGTCAGTGCCCAGGATTCATGCATCCCCAGCCAGGCCTCATCCAGCCCAGGCACCTGCCCAGCTCCTTCTCCTCATGGCTGGCTTCCTTCTGTCATTCCAGGACCAGGCCCCTCTGTGACAAGAACTCCTGCGACTACACCCTTCTGTAGCCAGCACCTCTGCAACCAGGACACCTGTGACGGCCCCCTCCCTGCAACCAGGCCTCCTGTGACACCCCCCGACCCCTGCTGCAACCAGGGCCCCCTGCGACAGTCTCCTCCCTGCAACCAGGCCTCCTGCAATGCCCCGCCCTGCAACCAGGCCCGCCTGGGACGAGGCCTCCCACCCCCGGCCATGACCAGGCCCCCTGCATTCTTCTCAGCCCCTTCGCCATCTCTCCTCCTGCCCACCATTGGCTTACCCTGCAGGTTGTATCACCACCCGGGACCCTCTTCCTCCTTAGGCTCAACAGTAATGCTAGTTTTGTTGTGGGCCGACAGGTGTGCAGAATAAATGTTGTGGAATCTTGGGTAAAGAAGACCTGGCGGGAGCGGAGGGCCAAGCACACACGTGTGAGCATTTGTCTAGCGTGTGAGCACGCTGTCTAGGGCCAGGGCCCCAAGCCCGGCCTGAATCAAGGATTCAGGTGTGAGTGGTTTGTTGCGAGGTGATCCCTGGGAGCCCTAGTGGGACAGCAGGGAAGCGAGACAGGGAGGGAAAGGAGCCCACGTGCCTTCTTCAGACTGCCCTGGAGGGTGCCCAGGCACCATCCTTCTGCGACCTCTGCGGTGGTGTGTGGGACACACGGCAGCCTCGCCCACCGAGAGGGAGCTGGGTGTTCCTCCTCCACTCCTGTCGTCCCTGCCCGAGGGCTGCTCTAGAAGACGTGGCCGGCCCGGCCCCTCCAGCAGGCCCTGGGTGAGCGCAGAGGGGAGGACTCAGGCAAAGAGCTACCAGCACTTACAATAAGACATGGTCAGCAGGGTGGGGTGATGGGGGGCGTGGAAACCCCACATGCAGCATCTGCGGCACAGGACACACCTGTGGGGATGCACACCTGAGATGCTTCAGTGCATTAGGTGTTGTGCAGCCCTCAGAGCCCATGGTTTAACCTCTTTTTGCCTTGTTTATATTCTAGATAGGAACATTTTAAGATCATGAAATATTTCAAGCACATAACAAATAGAAAACGTAGTTAACCTATGAATCTATCATCTGGCCTGTCACACTGTTGCATTCTGATAATGAAATATCTAAAATACACCACAGCCTCGGTTCTGATTTCTGTCACCTGCCATTTGTTCTGCCAGCGGGTTCTATTGTGGTGGGGTCAGAAGCATGCCAAAATATAACTGTCAGCCTTCTAGGCAAATGGTCTTTTCTCTCTAGTGGCTTTTACAATTCTCTCGTTAGGCCAGCACAGTGGCTCACGCCTATAATCCCAGCACTTCGGGAGGCCGAGGTGGGAGGATCACCTGAGCCCAGGAGTTGGAGACCAGTCTGGATAATATAGGGAGATCTCGTCTCTACAAAAAGATTTAAAAATTAGGCATGAGCCTGTAGTCCCAGTTACTCGGGAGGCTGAGGTGGGAGGATCACTTGAGCCCAGAAGGCAGAGGTTGCAGTGAGCTGTGATTGCACCACTGCACTCCAGCCAGGGCAACAGAGCAAGACCCTGTCTCAAAAAAAAAAAAAAAGATTCTCTGTGTTCGGTGTTTCAGCTTTGTCACAATGTGATTATTTATGGCTTTCATTTGTTCTGAAAAATGTTTGGTTATTGTCTTTTTAATATTACTTATCCTCATGTTAAATACATCATAGTACATACATGTAACAGACCCCAATGTTACATACACATGACAGATCTCATCCTCCTCAGAAGGGATTCCCCAGGCCAGCCAATTCTCCAGGGCAGATGTCTGCAAACTGCAGCCTGCAGACCACATCCAGCACACAGCCTGTTTTTATATGGCCCAGAAGACAAGACTGGTTTCTATATGTTTAAAAGGTTGTTAAAAGAAGGAGGAGGAGGAATA
Organism: Gorilla gorilla gorilla; assembly: GCF_029281585.2. Lineage (NCBI taxonomy): Eukaryota > Metazoa > Chordata > Mammalia > Primates > Hominidae > Gorilla > Gorilla gorilla. Next base: position 13,086,084 of record NC_073227.2, on the reverse strand, counting down.
TATATATATATAGCTTGCCACAAACTTTAAAAGTGAAAAGGATTACTCCTGGGGCACACTGGTACGGGCTTTTTGTAGAAAAAACAAGGAGATAAGTCTGTTTTGTCCCTAGTCTGTGTGGCAATGAAGTCTGGTTTGGTTTTGTTTTTTCATATCAATAGAAATGATCACTTGTGGAACTCTGAGTGTTCACCAGATACCATGCTAAGGGCTTGAAAGGCTTGATTTTTGGTTCCACATTGAAGGTAACCCTGGGATAACAGCAGTGTCTGCATCCTAACAAAGTGAACGCTCAGACAGCTCAGGTAACTTGTCCATACCAGCGTGTCTAAAACATGGCAGAGGCCTGGTGCGGTGGCTCACATCTGTAATCCCAGCAATTTGGGAGGCCAAAGCAGGAGGATTGCTTGAGTCCAGGACTTGAAGACCAGCCTGAGAAAAATAGGGAAACCCCATCTCTATAAAAAATCAAAAAGTTAGCCGGCATGGTAGCACATGCCTGTGGTCCAGCTACTTGGGAGGTTGAGATGGGAGGATTGCTTGAGCCCAGGAGGTCGAGGCTGCAGTGAGCCAAGATCACGCCACTACACTCCAGCCTGAGCGACACAGCCAGACCTTGTCTCAAAATAAACTAAAGTAAAATGTGGCAGTGTGTGAACTGCAATCCATGCCACTCTGACCATGGGATCTAAGACTCTGATCACCACACTACACAGCTCACTGCCCCTCCCCTTAGACCTCGGTTTCCTTCCCTATAGAAAGAAAAGCTTCGTTGATCCTTCCAAGTCGGCATCGGACCTTTCCAGAGGGAGTTGCCTGGTCTGGGCTTGAAGGCTAACAGAGATGGTCACACACAGTCCCTGGCCTCGGGGGATCTCCGTCTGGCAGAGAAAGCATCTTAGTGTGATCAGTGCTCTGAGAGACGAAGCATCCAATCCAATCCAGCAGACAGGGTGTGTTTCCTGGAGGAGGTGACATTTGAGCTGGGCTTTGGGGATGAATAGGAGGAGGATGAACTGCAACACAGAGGAACAATGTCATGGAGAAATTAAGCTCATAGTCTTTGGGTTCAACAGATTTGAATTCAATTTCCAAACCACCTACTTACCAACTAGTAGGACAAATTACTTACCCCTTTTGAGCCTCAATACTGTCATCCATGAAATGGAATAATAAATTATCCATCTCACGGGTGGTTATGCCGGGACAATGCCTAAAATGTAGGCGTTCAGTGCAGTGTCTGCACGTGGTGAGCTCGTGATAAGTAACTTGGGGCTATGATAACTTGTGTATTGCTAAGATGGTCCAAAAAGTCTTCCCAGGCCTTAGATCCAGTGGCTTTCAACTTAGTATTAATTACAATAACAAACTATCTTGAGCGTACTCACTGTAGCAAGTAGGATCTCTGCTTCCTCTCTGAGGTCAGCCTGCTCACACACGCCTGGCACCACGGCCTGCCCCAGGAGGAAGCTGCCTTTTTATGAGATGAACTGCAGCGCCTTTCTGCATGCATTTTTATGCTGTATTTGGTAGGAAGCACTGATGCGCCCAGGTCATCCAAGGGCTGGGTCGTGATCTGGCCTCCGTCCACTGGAAGTTAAAGCCTCTGCCAGGAGTCCATGTCATCCACAAAAAGAGCAATTTTCTTCTATTTTGGTGTAGCGAAGAGGGCCTGTTCACGGAAGGGATCCAAGTTGGCCACTATCTTGACAATGCGTTTGATTTTAATGCTCAATTACATCTAAAAATAGGTCTGGGAGAGGTGACTGCCGAGGCGGCCATCCTGCTTGGCTAGCTGAAGGTTTGAGACTCAGGATGGGGTCATGGCTGAGACTATGAGGGCTGCTCGTGCATGACCCTGCCTGCTGGCGTCCATGGGCCCACTATCTGAATGTGGTTCCCCTTCTCCCCAGGACCAGGTGCCACCTCCTCTGGGAAGCTTTCCCTGCCCGTCCACAGGGTATGCCTCCTTGTTCCTCTCCTGCCATCAGTTTATGTGCCTGTCTCCATCAACAGACCAGGAGCTACTGAGGACAGGGACTGAGTCTGTCTGATTCATCTCTGCATTCCTAGCACTTACTTTGGTGCTTAGTGAAAGCTCGAACCTGCCTGGGTTCCCACCTTGTCTCTGCTACCCCCAGCTCTGTGAACTCAGGCAAGCTTCTCTCCCTCTCTGGGCCTTGGCTTCTATGCATAGGAAGCAGAACAGCCGTCCCTCCTCATGGGGGTGGTAGTGAGCCCCAGAATTTCCAGACATCCCCTTCCTTGCTGCCCCTGGACTCCTGTGCTCACATGAGCAGCTCTTTCACCTGGTGCAACCTGTACATGGGACTCAACAATAGTGGTGCACACCTCAAAGGGGTTCTGTTAGGATGAAATGGGATAATTTTGGCAAAGTTAAACTAAAACTAAAACTCTCCTCCCCAATATTAGCAACTATTGGCATTGTATGGGTCCGTTCTCACACTGCTATGAAGAAATACCTGAGACTGGGTAATTTATAAAGAAAAGAGGTTTAATTGATTCACAGTTCTGCATGGCTGGGGAGGCATCAAGGAACTTACAGTCATGGCAGAAGGCACCTCTTCACATGGCAGCAGTAGAGAGAATGAGAGCAAGCAGGGGAAATGCCAGATGCTTATAAAACCATAAGATCTCAGGAGACTCCCTCATTATCAAGAGAACAGCATGGGAGAAACCACCCCCATGATTCAATTACCTCCACCTGGTCCCACCCTTGACACATGGAGATTATGGGGATTATAATTCAAGGTGAGATTTGGATGAGGACACAGAGCCACACCATATCAGGCATCATCGCTCTCACCATCATCATCGCCATCATCAAAACCAGCATCATCACCATCACCACCATCACCACCATCACCCTCATCCTCATTATTAGCACCATCAACACCATCATCATCACCATTACCCTCGTCATCACCATCCTCATCATTATCATCATCACCATCACCACCATTACCATCATCACCACCATCACCCTCATCCTCATCATTAGCACCATCAACACCATCATCATCACCATTACTGTCATCATCACCATCACTATTATCATCAGCATCATTATCATTATCATCATCACCATTACCACCATCACCATCATGATCAACATTACCCTCATCCTCATCATTACCACCATCAACACCATCATCACCATCATCAACACCATCATCATCACCATCATCCTTATCTTCATCATTGTCACAATTACTGCCATCACCATCACCACTATCTTCACCATCACCATCATCATCATCACCACCATCAACATCAGTGTTTCCCAGGAAGAATCCACTTGCATAAATATATAAGAGAGAAATATTAACTTTACTGAAAATGTCCTGGGGTACAAGGGAAGGAAGGCACATCTCAGCCTCTCAGCAAATGACATGAAGATTTTTCAAGATCCCCACAGTAGGATTTGCTCCCCTTGAAACCCTAGTCATCACTGGAGGGCTGTTTTCCCCTCCAACCTGTCCCACCTGCTCTTTCACTTTCCTCTCTTCCCCTCCCAGTTCTCCTTGAGTAACACTGAGTCCCTTGAACTGTTTTGCAGAGTCATTTTTCTCTCCTCAAGTGGCACCGGGCTCAGCAGACACTCTGGCCATGGAGGCATCTTCTGACTCAAGCAGGTCTAGATGTCTACCCCCAAGGAATCCCAGAACAGTTGATCTCTTCTTTTTATTTTTTTATTTTTTGAGATGGAGTTTTGCTCTTGTTGCCCAGGCTGGAGTGCAATGGCGCAATATCGGCTCACTGCAACCTCTGCCTCCCAGGTTCAAGCAATTCTCCTGCCTCAGCCTCCCGAGTAGCTGGGATTATAGGCATGCACCACCATGCCCAGGTAATTTTGTGTTTTTATTAGAGACGGGGTTTCTCCATGTTGAGGCTAGTCTCAAACTCCTGACCTCAGGAGTTCGCCCGCCTCGGCCTCCCAAAGTGCTGGGATTACAGGCATGAGTCACCAGCACAGTCGATCTCTTCTATAACATTTATTCCATGGTGTTCTGTAGAATGTGTATCCGGCCTTATGCTAAGCCCTGGTGCACTGCATCTTATCCAGTCTTTCCAGGAGAAACTGTAGCTTAGAGATGTTGGAGAACTTACTCTTGCAGCACAACCCGTAAGTGGTGGTTTCAGGAAGAAGATGCTTGGCACAGCACCAGCCAGGGAATTGCCCAAGTGTCAGCTGTTATGTCATCCGTGCCACTAGTTCAGTGAAACTAACATGAGACCTGGGACTAGCTGTGTGGCCTTGGAAGAGTGATCTCTTTCTAAGCCTCAGTTTCCTCACCTGTAAAAGAAGGATGATAACAGCTACCCCTGGGGTTTTGGAAGGTTATGGAGCAGTGGGTGGTAGATGGACCTGAGAGCAACAGCGTAACTGAAGCACACCCTGAGAATGACCCCATGGTCTGAGAAGAATATATGTTCAGAGTTCTGAGCTAAGGAACCTGGGAGTGGCCAACCCAGAGATTCATTCCTTATCTGAGGAACATCTGAGCTCCTGGCCCCATCCTATGGAATGAGGGCCATACAGGGGATTGAGACCCTGTGTTTTGGGTTATGTGAACGTTGCCAGGTGGAGGGAGGTTGTCAGGGGGAGGCGCCAAGGAAAAATGCGACATAAACCACATGCTTTTTGCAAGCAGTTGAGGTTCTCCTGTCCATCCAACCACCACTGGTCCATCCCTGTAAGCTTCCGTCTAATGAAGCCCTAGGTCTCGGTGCTGTCTCTGGGTCTCTTCTTCAGTCTCTTGAATCTGGTGCCATCCCTATTGAAATCAATAGGGCCTGACAAGCAGGCTGAAGAATGTGTGCAGGAAGGTCCTCTGACAAAAGGGGTTCCAACAGGGTTTTTCAATAAAGGTCCCAGGATAGTCACAGCCATGCAGTCCAGGGGGCAGTGGGTCTTGGCCACCGAGTGCAGTGGGGCAGGCCTGGAAGTGGCCTGAGGCAAACCCTGCCCCATAGTGTGCCACACACATGGAAAAGGACACCCAACCCACTCAAAGCCTCCTCTCTTTTGGGAAGACAGTTGCTGTGCCTCCAGAGGGACACACGTTTGGATGAAGGTGGCTGTCCTGCCCAGCTTATTCTCTGGTTCTCTTTGAATCAGGAACAGCTGAGGACCTAGGGTGGCTCAGCTGATGAGGGCACTCAAGTGGTTCCCACCAGACACAATGGTGTGCATCACTTCCCCTCTCCAAGTTCAATGTCATCATATTGGTAGCTTGAAATTGGCTATAGTGAGAGCATTTACACCATGGAAATTGGCAGACACAGTCTGTATTTTGTTCTTTTGTTTTTTTCAGAGCCAACTACTAAGCCTGTAGCAGCCTCCCAAATTGCCCAGTCTTGTTCAGATGCACCTCCAGAAACACAGGGGTCCAAAATGCCTCTTCCCAGACACCCTGAGGAGTAGAACAGTGCCAGCAGGCTCCAGGGATGAGGGACTAGCTACCACATTCCTTTTCCCAAGCCTCAGTTTCCCCACCTGTAAGATGAGGGATATGGGCTCTGACTTTCTGAGTTTGGAAAATAAAGTGCTCCCCAAACTGGGCTGCTTTCTCTGCCTCAATTTTTCTTACTGGAGAGTCAAAGGCCCTGAATTACTTTCATCTAAGGGATGCTTAGGCATGGGCACACAGGACACTCACACCTTGCTGGTGGCCACACCCTCCCGCTGACCGTGCAGGACAGTTTGGCTCTGTCCGTCTATTCAAGAGGTAAATGCTCATCCCCTTTGACCCAGCAATTCCGCTCCTAGAAGCTCATTCCAGAGAATCACATACATGTGTGTGCCAAGAAGCACTTGCTCATGGGGATGTCCATCCATTCAGCTGCTAACAAGCCCTCACTTGGCCAAGCTCAAATTCTATTGTGGGGGAGGGTAACCTTGAGTGGCCTTAGAAAAACAAATTGTCGCTTCCCCAGCTCCTGCCTCTGTGAGTCACTCCCCCAAGTGCTCTGCCTGCAGCCACTTGCCCTGGCAGGAAGACCCTTGGGCAGGCCCCACCATGGCTCCACTCTGGAATGCTGGGCACTTTGCCCCACTACGCTCTACAAAGGCATCCCTTCCTTCTGGGCAGGTGAGCAGTCTCTCTACACCCCTCACCTGGCTTTCAGGCTGCATGCTCCTCTTTACCAACCTGTGGGTGGAAACACCCAGTCCTCTCCAAAACACCCTCACTCCAGTCTCTCAGCCATTTTTAGCAAACTGATGATGGGCCAAGGTTGATACACCCAGCACCCCTTAGTCTCCCCTTGATCCCTCCTTCAGAGAGGTTCTGGCTCCCTCTTCAGAAGGCGTGGGCACCCAGTATCTTTGCTCTTGGCACAAATTCTGGGCAGAGAGAGACCCATCTAACACGCCCATTACCATAGTGATGCCACGTTGACCACTCACCATGTGGAAGGCATTGTGCTGAGCACTTGATGTCCATGATGTCATCAAATCCTCAGGTGACCCTGTAACCTCATTTGTGGTCCACTTTTGCAGATGAGGAGATGTGCTCAGAGAGGTTAAGGGACGTGCCCAGGATGCACAGCTGGAAGGTGGCAGAACTGAATGTGAGACTGGGCTTATCTGATTCCAAAGCCCAAGCTGTGCATACCACGCATGCTGCCTGTAAACACACCCCGCACCTCCAGCCTCCGCCTTCACTTGTTTTTCAAGTGACTAAGGGTCCTACTTTTGAGTCAGGATCTCTGAGCCGCAACTAGCCTTTGGGACAGGCTTAAGTTCAGGGCTTGGCAGTTACAGGCTGCCAATAAATATTTGTTGAATGAATGAATGCTTTGTGGCCTCTCCAGGACTGGGTTAGAGCTGGCATGAACACTCCTTATCCTCTGTTTTCTTCATCAAACCTCCCTAAGTACCTGCTTTGGGCCAGAGGAGACAGGGACTCAGAGAAGAGGCAGGTGGTCTCACTGTTCAACTCCCCTGGGTCCTCGGCACAGGCTAATCATCAAATGCCGCTCCTGTGCAGGACATGGGTGCAGTCTCAGAGGTCCTCAGGTTGTCGGAGGACACAGAAGCAGGCTCCGATGATGCTCTGTCCCCACACCCTTGGCAAGCTCACCTGCAGATGGCTTCCATCATTCCAGCTAAGGGCCACTTCTGTCTGTCTGCCTGTGGCAACCTCAGGCCACAGGACCAGCCTGGGAGTGTGCCAACCTGTCTGCACTGCAGGCCAGACATGCTGGGGAGGCAATGTCTACAGTTGCCCTCTACCAGGAGGGAGAGCAGTTTATGGGTGAAATCAGTTTTCTCGTGCCTCAGTGGGGTGTGCTCCACAGTCTCCCAGAGAGCCCCACTAGGAGTGAGCCCCAGTTGCCCACAGCTGTGACTTGTGTGTTTATGCATCCTCCTTTCCCTGACTCACTTGCCCACACCCCTACCAAGGCTTCCTGGGATCAACAACTACTTACTCCCAAAATCTTGCTCCCCGATCAGCTTTTGGGGAAGCCAAACTATGCTTATTAATGCAGTCAGGAAGTGGCAGAGAGGGGACATGTCCCCTTCCCCAGCCTGATCCCCTTTACCAGATTCCATTGCAAGGGTGAAAAAGCTCAGTGAACCATAATGGGGCTGGTCAAGTGCTTTAAGCAAAGGAGCAAGCTCTGTGGGCCCAGGAAATCAGAGAAGGCTTCCTGGAGGAAGTAGCACTGGATTCTAGCCTTGAAGGCTTAGCAGAGTATGAGGGGCAAGTCCCTAAGTGCTTTTAGGCCTCCTTGAGGCCTTTCCACTGTGGGTTCTGTAAACAGAGAGACTCAACTGTGAACTGCAGTTGAATTTTTTGACAATATCCACTCCACCATTTATTATAAAGGCCTTTTAAAGTAAAAGACCCCAGCTGGAGGAATAATCCCCTCTTGGATGGGATCTAAGCCATGGAATATGGGATGCTTCCCAGGTGTTCCATCTCTGCAGATATAAAACACAGAGGGGCCCAGATTTCAGGCCAGCCTGAACTGAGCTTCTCTGCAGGATGATCTCCCCACCAGAACCCCTGGACAGGAGGGTCTGCCAGATCCCAGGAAGGAGATGTGTGACAGCCAGCCTTGGTGACACTCCTGGGCCCCATCCAGTCAGTTATGAAAAGGCTCTGCTGCTAAGCTCATCTGCCTCAGCCTGTCTCTGGCCTGTCTTCTTTCTTTCTGCATTTCTTCCTTTTAAAAAAGTTTATTGCTCTTTTCTAATGTTAAAAGTAACACATATTCATTGCAGAAAATCCAGAAAAGCACAAAGAAAAAAATTAAAATCACTCATAATGTCAACATGCAGTGACATCTACTGATGTTTGAGTGTGTGTCCATATAGTCTTTTTTTAAGGTCCTGGACAGAGCAAGCAAGCAGTCTTTTTTGATATCCACAGAATAACTTGCTAGGGTCTTGATTGGAATGGCATCGGGTCTATAAAGACTGACATCTTGACGATACTGAATCTTCCTATCCATGAACATGGGATATCTCTCCATTTATTTAGTTCTTTGATTTTCCAGTCTTTTTTCTATGTCTGAATTTTGTTGACTGAAAACACCCTCTAAGTAGGTTTCAGTCCTGCTTTCTCCCTTAATGTTATGTCATGTTAAGCCTCTCTCTAAGCAGAGATGTTAATTACTGCCTCATATTCCAATATGTGGAGACACAGAAATGTGCCTAACCATTCACCATTATTGTACCTCTAGGTTGTTTTCAGGTTTGTCACTAACTATAAAAACAATAATAAAATCATGCTTGACTTTTGTTCATTAAAATTTCAAAGCAGTTCAGCAAAAAGCTCAGAAAACAGCTCACGCACACTCAACTAGCCATCTATATTACTGTGCAATCTTCACCCACTCAGTGTCATCACTGAGACCTACTGTATGTCGGGCCCTGGGAGAATCAGAGCCCAGGAAGCTCCTAAAGTATGGGATCAACCGGGTGCGGTGGCTCACGCCTGTAATCCCAGCACTTTGGGAGGCCGAGGCGGGCAGATCACAAGGTCAGGAGATCGAGACCATCCTGGCTAACATGGTGAAACCCCATCTCTACTAAAAATACAAAAAATTAGCCAGGCGTGGTGGTGGGCACCTGTAGTCCCAGCTACTTGGGAGGCTGAGGCAGGAGAATGGCATGAACCCAGGAGGCGGAGCTTGCAGTGAGCCGAGATCACGCCACTGCACTTCAGCCTGGGTGACAGAGCGAGACTCCATCTTAAAAAAAAAAAAAGTATGGGATCAGGGCAAGGGCCCATCTGCCAATGATCAACCAGTCTAAGTGTATGGGGCTGACCACTTCCTTGAGGGATGATCTTTTATTTTTCAAAAACAGCCTTAGATTGATTTCTTTGAGGGCTCTTATGAGACTCTATTCCACTGTTGACACCTTCAGAACTCACTGTTGCTGAAAACCCTAAAACTTTAGAACAATTCCTTCATCCTATTTTCCTGTGATTTTTTTTTTAAATGAATGTCTTACTGGCTGTAACTTACACACAGAAAAGGGATCCAGTTGTAAATGTGCTGCTTGATGAATTTTCACAGTGTGAATACTCCATGTAACTAGCACCTGATCAGAAAGAGAACACTACCAACCCCCCGGGGATTCCCAAGTAAACTCTAGTCCAGTGATTCTCAATCAGGGGCAATGTTGCCTACAGGGGCATTTGGCAATGTCTGCACACATTTTTTACTGTCATAATTGAGAGGAATGCTGCTCGCATCCAGTGGATAGAGGCTGGGGATGCCACTCAATATCCCACGGTGCACAGGACAGACCCACAGACAGAATTGTCTGGCCCTAAATGTCCAAAGCACTGAGGTTAGGAAACCCAGTTCAAATCTACCCTAACTTCTAACTGCACAGACTAGTTAGAATAGTTAGACTAGTTGTGCCAGTCAGGGTGGTTTTCATTTAATCCAACAACTGGGCCTGGGTAGGTTTTGTCTTACAGAGTCGGCTTCTGATTCTCATCGGTTACTTCCTATCTTCTCCTCAACTGAATCCAGACTCTCATCAAATCCTGCCTGACTTAGGGCCAAAGCTCCCCGGTGGCTCCCACCCCTTGCTCCAGCCCAGATGCAGAATGGTGCCTGACCTAGAACAGACATTCCAAGGTTATGAATGAATGAATAGGGGGATGAATAAATGATGCCACCCCTGCCTCAAAGCCTGCCAAGTCAGGATGATGCTCCCCCAGGGACCAAGGCAGCTCACCATGGTGGGATCCCCACAGGGCCAGGGGCTCTCGGGAAACATGAAAAGCTTTCTCTCAAAGTTGAGAAGCCCTGGGAGGAGTGATGGGTGGGCATCCCTGGTGTTTCTTCCATGCTGGGGACCCAGAGATAGGCCCAGGAGGCACCGGGAAGCCCCAGGACTCCCCAGCACTGTGAATGATCTGGAAACAGGTGAGCTGCATGACAGGGATGTCTATGGCTAGAGAGGCAGGAGGAGGATAATCCCGGGAGGAGGCCAGGAGGAGGCTGGCAAAACTCAAGGGACCCGGGGGAGGAGGAGGCTGGTCACATGCTCTAGAGCTCTGACCACTTTGACTTCCCAGGAAGGCAGGAGACTGGACTCTGGCCTCGGGGAGGAAGGGATGTACCAGGTCTGGGGAAGGCAGTGCCAGGAACAGGCCCAACAGGCACACAGGGTCACTGGGTCCCCCCTCAGCGATCTCCCTCATACTCACGGCTGTGCAGAGGAACTGGACCTTGGAGACAGCACAGGCCAGGTGGCTCTGTCCTCCTCTGGGACTGGGCCCCACAGTCCCTGGGGCGCAGAGCTGCTGGGGCGGCGTCAGGCCCCGCAAGATGACATCCTGCACTTCCACGGCCCTGAGAGTGGGCAGCTCCTTAAACTAGGGCCCTGGGGCCCACCCTAGTCCTAGTCCTACACAAGACACCTAGTTTTTCAGTTAGGGCGTGGGGGTGTAGGGAGGGTGCGATGGGCAGGAATGACTTGGGAAACAAGGACCCGCTTAGAAGGTAAGGCCTCCAGGGCAGGGCCCCTTGCCACTTGTCTGCAGAGCTCCAGCCCCAGCACAAAGATGCCGATGACATCCTGCACAGAACTGGCACAGACGCCAGGGAGTGTGTGATGGGATAGTTAGCCCAGGCACCAACCAGGATGGGGCAGATAGGTTTGGCCTGGCGTCCTGGCTCCCCCTCCTCCAGCTGTGAGACCTTGAATGCGTCAGTGGATCTCTCAGGCCTCAGCTTTCTCCTCTGTCGAATGGGTATAGGAGTCTCCACCTCACAGGCTCATCACGGGGAGTCTCAGATTCCCTGTGGGCAAGTGCCGGAGTCTCAGATTCCCTGTGGGCAAGTGCCATGCACAGTTGCTCAGCTCAGGCTGGGTGGGCATTCACTCTGTCCACTCTCTCCTCCCTTCTCCAGCGCATGAGTCTGAGACATGAACAGCAGAGAAGGCCACCTCCCAACCCCTCAGCACACACAAGTCTGTTCAAGGAAGACTTATGAATGGCTGTCCCTGCTCCTAGACTGGCCAGCTGGCCATGGCTGAGGTCCCACAGGCTGGCAGACCTGGGCGGGGTGAGGTAGTGTCTGGTGCCGGGCCCGGGTCTGGTGCCTGCATGGTGACAGCAACAAAAGCAGGGCCGGGTGGTGCATGGGGCAGCCCCCGGGGAGACTCTATGACGCAAGCCAGTCCCCCTGAGCCACTTCCCCACTTGGGACCCTCAACCTGTGCAATGGGAGAGAAAGCCCCAAGCTGGCCTCCTGCCCAGGGGACTGAGAGGGACGTGGGTGGGAGGTCCTCAGGCCCAGTGGTACTCCTGGGGTCCTGCCAGCCAGACCATTCAAGGTCACAGGGACAGACAGCAAAACTTGATTTTGCAAAAACAATGTCACTTGTTTACAGCAAAACACCTGCAGCCAGAGACGCCACAGAGAGTCACACACAGTCCCATGGACAGAGGCACACTCACCTGGAGGCACCCTTGGCGCTGGGCAGACCAGGCAGCCTCAGAAGCCCCGGGGCCTGGGTACTCGGGCCTGGGTGGGAGCAGCTGTAGCGGGGAGGCCTGGTCATCAACCGGCGCGTCTGCAGAAGGCTCTGGCGGCAACAAGAGTGACGCCTAGTCTCCTGTGAGGAGCCAGCACTGGATATGGGCTTGAGGTTCATGGTCTCCCTCTGGCTCTGTGCGGTTCCTGCTCTGTGCTCCCAGGGATGGGGCCCAGGCCTTGTGGGGACGGGGCGCAGCAGGGAACCCTGGATGGAGCTGCCACAGTGAGCTGAGCTGCCCCAGACCCACAGGCAAGGAGACCCCAGAGGCCTTTGGGGGAGGTGGGGCTGAGGCAGGGGCAGAGCCGAGACCACAGTGGCCTCCATCTCCTCCATGGATACCAGGAGAGGAGCAGACACAATGGCTTCATCCTTCACATTTTAAAGAAGGAGCCACTGAAGCTTGTGACCTGGGCATGAGAGGCATCCAGGTTGTGGCCTGTGGCCTGGGTACAGACAGAGGGGCTAGGGAGCTGTGGGGCAGGTAGGAGACCACTGTCAGTGTCTGTGACATGTGTGTCCACACACACCCTGGACTCACGTGTCCACACCCATTGAACTCACACGCCTCACCCCACTTCGAAAGCCAAGCCCTGGGGAGACATGGGCAGCTGCTGGGGTGGCTCCCCCTCCACTCTCCAGGGAGTCTTCTCCAGCCGCCAGCTGGCATTGTGTCCCACACATGCCATCTCTGAGCTCCAGTGTCTAGAGGAAGGAGTGAGAACATCATGTCCACATCAGCAGGAGGTCAGGATCTGTCCTCGTAGCTCTGGACATGCAAAGACACCTCCCCCTGGAAAACTTGTCAGAACCAAGAAGGCTCCTTCGGAAGACTCCCAGGGCTCACTGTGGTGGGCAGAAGGCCAGAGGAAGGAAGGAAGGAAGGGGGCTGACAGGCCCCCAGATACTCGCAGTGAAAGCATTCCCGAAAGCACTGCTTAAGCACCATTTGTGTGCCTGGCCCAGTGCTGGTCTCTTGAGGGCAACAGGGATCAAAATTCTCACTGCCAGCCAGGAGCTCCTGGGACCATAGAGGGGCGGCCTTTACCACAAGGCTGCTGAGAGTGGAGGAGGCTTGTCTTTGAGGTGCAGGTGTGGCCAGGGCCCTGCCAACACATCCCTGGATCCAGCCGTGCCTGGATAAGGCATGATCTCCTGTTAGTCTTATCCATTGCTGAGTCAATCAATGGCCCCTTTGGCTGAAGGTGATTTGAATTGTGTTTCTGCATCTTATGATCAAGAGAGTCCAGACAAACTCAGTCACTGGTGAGGGTTTTCTGTATCTGAAAGTCATGATCTGAAGACTTGGTCCGAGGATGCCAGGGAGGAAGCAGGTGCCAGTGAGTCAGCCTCAGGTGCTTGAACCTTGCTGAGCCCTTGTGCCACCTCTGCCCATCTGACCCAGGCCACACGATGACTCCCATGGGCCCCAGGAGCGTTTGCTTCAGAGGACGTCTTCCTCCATTAAAACAAAAGTTAAAACTGCGTTTTATAGCTGTGTTGGTACAAAGATGAACAGTATCCAGGCTGGATTCACTATTATACATGCATCATTATTATATTCACTTTTTCTTCTGACTTTGAAAGAAATTGAAACATTACCATGTGTGTTTTCCCAGCCAGATGGGGAGTCAGCCCTGACCTAGTCAGGATCCGAGAGGGTTGGTCCCTCAGAGACTCAGATGTTATATTCTATGGACAGAATGTCTGTGTCCCCCAGAGTTCACGTGTTGACACCCTAACCCACAATAGGATTGCATTAGAAGGTGGGGCCTTTGGGAGGTGTTAAGGTCATGAGGGTGGGGCCCTCATGCAGGGGATTCGTGCCCTTATAAGAGAGGCTTGGGAGATGCTCACACTCTTTCCACCACATGAGGATGCAGGGAGAAGGCAACTGCCTGCCAGCCAGAAAGAGGCCCTCACGAGAACCCCACCATACTGGCACCCTGACCTCAGACCTCCAGCCTCCAGCACTGTGAAAAAGAAATGTTGTTTGTAAGCTGCCCAGTGTATGGCACTTAGTTCTAGCAGCCAGGATGGACTAAGACACATACTCATCCTGCAGCACACCCCAAACGTAGGGCAACCCTGCTGCCGAGGCAAACTGCCCACTGGGCACACTGTGCAGGAGCCCGTGAAGGGGACAAGGGGTTGCTGGACACCTGCTAAAATACCCACGGGCACTGGCACAGGATGGCCTAGCAGAGTGAGACCACTGGACCACACAGGAAGAAAAGTCCACAAGGATGGAGATCCGAGAGGTGTGATCAGAAAAAGTTGATGCTAGTAGCCCAGGTGGCCCCTGGAGACGTAGAGGGAGCCCCCTGCAGAGTACCTGGCCAGGTGCCCAGTGACCTCCTCACCATCTCCACCCATCAGCCCCATCCCTGACACCCAGAAATCACTTTGGACACCTGGCTCCCTCACCCCACACCTCCAGGAAATCCACACCTCCACAGCCCTTATCCCAGCATTCCAGGCGCTCCACATTCTTGCCCTGCGTGTCTCTGTCTCATGGCCACCTTCCTGAGCAGTGTCCAACTGCTGGCAAGAGAGAGATGTCTGGAGCAATCCTCACTGTGTCTGGAAGGCCCCAGGCTACCTGGTTCAGGTTGCTGGACAGCATCCATGGCCCAGCCCTGCCCAGGGCCTGGATCTGGCCAGCGTTCACAAGCTGGGTTTCTGCACCCCCTTTCTAGAAGGTGTGGGTTCCCTGGCTTGATATTGGCGAGCACACTGGACTTGGCTGTGATGATGGTCCCAGGAGGACGGTGAGTGATGCTGCCCAACAGGGAGGGCAGGGGCAGGGTAGGTGCCAAGTCCTCATGAGAACCAAAGGGAGCCGGCAGGCCCAGCTCGGCTTTGAGGGAAGCTGCTGCATCCCAGAATGCTGCAGCCCTAGGGTGGGGACAGGGGGCCGCAGTCTGCATGTGGCCTCAGCTTCTTGAGGATGCACTAGAGGCCTGCTCCAAGCAGAACCTCAGGAGGTGTCCATCATGAGTACCCGGGGAAACCAAACTCCCCTGGCTCTTTTGCAGGCCACCCAACACCTGGCAGTAAGAAGAATAATAGCAAATATGGGAACCCACTGTGTGCTGCTCAGTGCTCGCCAAACCGCATCTCATTATTGTTTTGGTTCTCAAAATATCTCTCTTCTCCCCATTTTGCAGATGAGGAAACTGAGGCCAAGGGTTCCAGATCTCCTAACCTTAGTTTATGTAGCTGTAAAGGCAGCACTGTGATTTCAACCTTATAACCTGTGCTCTTAACCAAGACAATGCCACTTCCAATTCAAAGTAGACAGGAGGGGACAGAGTGTGCTTCCTCTCCAAGAGTTACCTGCAGCAGCGGGAGGCTCTGGAGCCTCGAGTGCCCCCCAGTATCTTACAACCTCACTCCGGGTCCATTCTCAGAGAAAGGCACAAGAGACAGTGGCATGCATTTGGCAAATGCATCCTCAATGTTCCACTGGGTCAGGGTCACGTCATCTCTGCTGCCCTTGACTCCCCTCCCCCTCCTGCCAAAAGAAAGCCAACGGGCAGGGAGGGGGGGCTCTGTTCATGGCTGAACCCTCCAGAGCCACTGGAGGTCAAAATGAGTGCAGGCCTCTGGGCTGAAAGGTGAAATCCGGCATTAGCATTGCAGTTGACAAGGTTTGTCACCGAACCAAATTGGGTTTGGTTTGTTTGCGTATGTGCAAGGGAAAGCTGAACACAGAAGCACCAGGTTTTTGCAGTGACAAAGGCTTATTGCCAGGCAGCTGAACAAGGAGACAGGAGTTGAGCTCAAATCTGTCTGCCCCCGTACCGGCCTTGCCACCATGGATTTAAGGGAGAGATTCTGAGGTTGGAGTTTCGTGGTTGGGCAGTGACTGGCTAGAAGGAAGGGAGTCTGGGGGGTCCCTGGGGCTTGGGCTGTTGCCCTAGCATGCTTCTTCATGGGTTGCATGTTCAGAAAATGGCAATATCTAATCTGGAGGTGGAGTTTCTGGCCCTCTGACGTCAAAAAGCCACTCATGGGGTGCGCAAGTCTATTCTGCGCAGACTCCAGTCAGCCATGTTGGTTCCCACGAGTCTCAGCTCATAGGCGAATTTTGTTGCAGATGGAAGGCACGGTAACAAACTTTTCTCTCTTGCTGTCCTGCAAGACCAGCTCAAAAAATTTTGCTAGTGAGCAAATTCTCTTAACCCTTTGGGGCCGGGTTGCAGGTGCTTACATTGTTTCTCCTCTTGACTTCACCTGGGAAGTCAGGTTTTTACCCCCATTTTATAGAAGAGAAAGGGAAGCTCAGAGCACAAAGCAACATGCCTGACTCCCAGCGGGACATCTGTTCATTGACTCTACAGACACTGTGTGCTAGGTCCTGGGTGCTGGTGAGGCTGGGACCCAGCCTGGGTCTCCTGACCCCATAAGAAAGAGGTTTCCTGGGGTAACAGCTGCAGCCTCTGAAAAGGAAAAATCCTTCTCCAAGTTCCTGGAAATATCCAGGGCTTTGCAATGCAGGGCGTACTCCTCCCAGGGACCCTCCTGGCTTCTCTGGAGACTTGGGCGAGTGATCAGTGCTCACCTGCCCCTGGGGTTGTGGCACTATACGATTGGGTCTTTCCCAGTCAGGGTTCCTTCTGGAACCCACCACCCTCCCACTCCTCCCCTACAGTGATCGTCCTGGTGCTGTGCTCAGTGTCCACTGAACACACCACACGCACAGCCAACACTCGCTTCGTGAGTCCTACTCCACGCCACGGGCAATGCGAGCCTTGGGGATGTGGACACAGACACGCTGGGTTGAGACACTCAGCTGTTGTCCCAAGTGGTGCTGTGCTGGTAAATGTTTAACAACTGGCTCTTGGTTGGGGCAGTGTGACGTGCACCATTCCCCAGTTTCCACAGTGTGACTACTCCCCCTACGTTGCCAACACAAGGTCGCTGGTGCAGAGCTGGGAGGAGATGCACACAGTTGGCTCTGCTAGCTGAGCAGGGTGAAGCCGGCACCAGGACACCATTGACTAAGGGCCATGGAGACCCAAGAGGCAGCTGTTGTAGGAGAGGGCCAGGGCCAGGTATGTTTTAGGTGTCTCAGGAAAACCTCCTGCTCCAGGCGGGTGGATGGGGAGACAGCAGTGCTGCGGTGCAGGAGAAGATAGTTCTGGAAGCACCACCTGCCATGGGCCTACTTCACAACAGGCACTGTGTTCAGTGTGCCAGAAACCACCTCAGCCAGTTCTCACAGCTGACAGGTGAGATAGTTGTGACAATAATAAATTGATTGTACTTTTCGTTCCCTTACATTGTAACGCCCCAGTGGCTCCACATTAGATGAATTTGAGGGAAAAAACAAAGCCACTATTTCAGCCTTGAATTATTCTGAGTTTTTTTTAGTCTAGTCTCCATGACCATATGTAAAACCAAGACTTAACTTTTTTTCTATCCAAAGAACACATGAATGAGGGCCAAATAAGACTTTTCTAAAAATCAATCATTTATTTGTTCATTTAAATTTTGTATAGGTAACAAAAGAGGGAAAGGTCACATATAAAGAATTAGGAATCAGAACAGCTTCGGACTTGATGATAGCTATACTGACAACTAGAAGATGATGAGGCAATTCCTGCAAAATTGGCCTCTGCCTGCCTTTTTCTGAAGGAAAGTGATCTCCAAACTAGAATTCTATACCCAGCCGAACTATCGATCAAGTCTGCAGATCTGATAAGGTCATTTTCAGGCATTCAGGATTGCAATAATTTTTACTTCCCCAGAACCCTCATTAGAAAGTCAATAGAGCATGAGCTGCATAAAAACAAGAGAGATATGGAATAGCTGATGTGTCCCAAGGTCTAGAGAGGAGATTTAGACAACAGGCAGAGAGTTTGGGGTTACATTAGCATTAGGCATGTGTGTCCACACCCACATACACACACACACACACACACACACACAATATCTTTATGGGGAAAAGTTAAGAAGGGAAAAGTAATCATAGTATATTACACAGCTCTGCTCTGAATTACATTTATATAATCATGCTTATCTATGTGGTGAGTTCTTATAATTTTATGTTGCCTCAACATTGATTTTGAATATAAATTGGACTTTCTCATACAGAAGCAGGGCTCAATCACCATCGACACGGTTTCCAGTTCTCCACTTCCTCCCAGTTCCTTGATGTGTCAATCCAGATATCTGGCATATGCAACTTCCTCCTGGTGAACACCTCCATATGGAACATCCAGATACAACCTTCTTGACTCATCCCACTGACTCACCCCACATGGACCATGCAGATATGCCACAGTAGCCACCTCTCAGTCACAGCATGACTTCTGGAACTTGTGCCTGCTTGCTTCAAACCCACCGATTAAAACTCCCTGCAGGAAATCTGTATAGAGAATGCCCTAGACTCCAATAAAGGCAAGGGTCCTTCTGTCTCTCTCCCTCACATGCTCCCTAACTTCTGCGTGTGTGGCCTCTGGGCATGCCTTGTACCCTCAGGACCTGTAAGTAATAAAATCTTTATTTCCATCTTGTGTTTCTCCTAATCATTGAAAGGCTGCTTTCCATCTCAAAGATCTTAAACTAAAACAATCTGACACGAATCACACTCTCTTTGCGCTTGGGGGTAGGCTGATGGGAAGGAGGGTGTGAGGTTGGGGGCAGGAAATGAGGGAAAGCTAAAACCTCCTCTTCCATGAAGGGAAGTCAATAGGTATTGACTAAACTGGAAAATTGAAAAGCAGCAATATAAGAATGTTATTTAGGAAAATACAGGCATACCTTGTTTTATTGCACTTCACAGGCACTACATTTCTTTTTACAAATTGAAGGTCCGTGGCAACCTTGCATTGAGCAAGTCTATCGGCACCATTTTTCCAACAGCATGTGCTCACTCGGTGTCTGTGTCAGCATTTTTTAGCAATAAAATATTTTCAAATTAAGGTATATACATTTTAAGACAGAATGCTAATATTATATGCTTAGTAGACTACAGTATAGTGTAAACATAACTTTTATATGCACTGAGAAACCAAAAAAGTTGTGTGACTTGCTTTATTGTGATATTCACTTTATTGCAATGGTCTGGAAAAAAACTTGCAATATTCTGAGGTATTCTTACACCAACAAAATTGGCTTTTCTTAAAAAAAAAAATAAAGGAAGTGGTTGCCTATGGGGAAGAATAATTTGAGTGTGTGGGGTAGAGGGGCAGGGCACTGCTGGTTTTTATAGCAAGCCTTGGGGATTATTTAACTTCTTAGATTACATGCACGTGCAAATTTTTCCTATGATCTTTAAAATTTTTAAATTGATATGTAATAATTATACCTATTTATTTTGTACATGTGATAGTTCAGTACATGTATACAGTATGTAATGATCAAATCAGGGCAACTGGGATAGCCATCACCTAAAACATATGTCATTTCTTTGTGTTGAAATCATTCAAAATCTTCTCTTCTAGCTGTTTTTAAATATTTAATACGTTATTGTTAACTGTAGTCACCCTAGTAATTTTCCATTCATTCACTAACTTATTCCTAAACCACTCTTCCTTACCCTTACCAGCCTCTGATAATTACTATTCTACTTTCTATGAGGTCAACTTTTTTAGCTCCCACATATGAGTGAGATCATGCAATATTTGTCTTTCTGTGCCTGGCTTATTTCACTTCACATAATGACCTACAAAATCCACGTATCTAGAGATGACAGGATTTCATTATTTTACGTGAACAAATTGTCTTCCATTATATATACCACGTTTCCTCATCCATCCATCTGTTGATGGACACTTACTTGGGTTGATGTTGATTCCATCCCTTGGCTATTGGGAATAGTGCCACAGTAAACATGGGAGTGCTGATATCTCTTCAACATACTAATTTCATGTCCTTTGGACATAATCCCAGTAGTGGGATTGCTGGATCATATGGCACTTCTATTTTTAGTTTTTTGCAGAACTTCCATGCTATTGTCCATAATGGCTGTACTAATGTACATTCCCACCAACAATATGTAAGAGTTCCCCTTTCTCCCCATCCTTGACAGCATTTTTTGGTCTTTTTGAATAGTCATGTTAACTGGGGCAACGTGACTTCTCACTGTGGTTTTGATTTGCATTTTCCTGATGATTACTAATGTGGAGTATGGTTTCACATGCTGGCCATTTGTATGTCTTCTTTTGAGAAATGTCTATTGAAACCATTTGCCCATTTATTTCTTTTTTTGTTTCCCTTTTTTAATTTAAAAATTATTTTTGTCATTTTTTAGTACTTTTTATTTTTTCTTATTTTTCTTTTCATATCACAGCCAAGACCAACATTTGCTCATATTAATTGGATTAGCTGATTTTTACCAAGTTATTTTAATTCCTTATATATTCTAGATATTAATTCCTTGGTGGATGAATATTTAACAAGTATGTTTTCCCATTCTGTAGGTTGTCTCTACTCTCTGTTGATTGTTTTCTTTGCTGTGGAAAAGTTTTTTAGTTTGATATAATGCTCTTTGTCTATTTCTACTTCTGTTGCCTGAGTTTTTGAGGTCTTACCCAAAAAATCTTCGTCCAGACCAATGCCCTGAAGTATTTCCTCTGTTTTCTTCTAGCAGTTTCATAGTTTCAGGTCTTATGTTCAAGTTTTTAATCCTTCTTGAATTGCTTTTTGTATATGGTAAAAGATAGGGGTCTAATTTCATTCTTCTGCATATCAATATCCAGTTTTCCCAGTACCATTTATGGAGAGACTATTCTTTCCCCAACATATATTCTTACCACTTTCATCAAAAAATCAGTTGACTGAAAATGCATGGATTTAGTTCTGGGTTCTCTATTCTATTCCATTGAGTGATATGTCTGTTTTTATGTCAGTACCAAGTTGTTTGGTTACTATAGCTTTGGTTACTATACTATATTTGCAGTCAGGTAGTATGATACCTCTGGCTTTGTTCATTCTAGGGATTGCTTTGGCTATTTGAGGTCTTTATGGTTTCAGATGAATTTTAGGATTTTTTTTCTATTTCTGTGAAGAATGTTATTGGTATTTTGATAGAGATTATATTGCATCTGTAGATCACTTTTGGTAATATGAACATTTTAACAACATTAATTCTTTCAAATTCTAACAAAATTAATTCCATGAACATGGAATATCTTGCAATTTTTTGTGTGTCCTCTTCAATTTCTTTCATCAGTGCTTTACAGTTTTTGTTACAGAAATCTTTTACCTCTGGTTAAATTTACTCCTAGGCATTTCATTTTTTGCAGCTATTATAGATAGGATTGCTTTCTTGATTTGTTAATATTGCTCACTATTGGTATATAGAAATGTTACTGATTTTTGTATGTTGATTTCGTATCCTGCAACTTTGCTAAATTGATCAGTTCTACCAGTTTTTTGAGGCATCTTTGGGTTTTTCTTATTTTTGAGATGGAATCTCACTCTTGTTGCCCAGGCTGTGTGCAATGGTGCGATCTTGGCTCACTGCAACGTCTGCCTCCAGGGTTCAAGCAATTATCCTGCCTCAGCCTCCCAAGTAGCTGAGATTACAGGGGCCCGCCACCACGCTCAGCTAATTGTTGTATTTTTAGTAGCGATGGGGTTTCACCATGTTGGCCAGGCTAGTCTCCAACTCCTGACCTCAGGTGATCTACCCACCTCAGCCTCCCAAAGTGCTGGGATTACAGGCTTGAGCCACTGCGCCTGGCTATCTTTGGGTTTTTCTAAATATAATCATGTCATCTGTAAACAGGGAAAATTTGACTTTCTAATTTGTCTAATCCTTTCTTTCTCTTGCCTCATTGCTCTGGCTAGGACTTCAGTACTAAGTTGAATAAAAGTGGTGAAAGTGGGCATATTTTCAACTTTTCCCATTTGGTATGATCTTAGCAGAATGCACATTCAACTTTGATTAAAAACAAACTTAAAGAAAAGGCTTTATGATGAGCCATCAACTTTTTTAAGGGACAGCTCAAATGGTGGCCTAAGGGAAGTTTGCCGCAGGCAGTGGATGAAGACCCTTTCTTCCCATCTACACCTCAGGAGGAGGAAAACACGGGCCCAAGTGTCCCAGATGCACGGGAAAGTCATAGTAGAGGAGGCAGTGGCTTGGGGTGTGGGGCTGTGGCCGCTGACAGCTTCCAGAATCTTGGCCTCTCCTCCCCTGTTAGGTCTTAATGGACGCCCTTGAGGGAGGGGCCGTGTTTTCCTCAGCCTTGGACAGGACACAGGCCTGGGCTGGCTGCCGGTGCTCAGCCCTGCGTGGCTGGCTGACTTGGCCAGCTCTTGTGTTCTGTGGGGGACTTTGTCCTGCTTCCTCCACCAGATGTAAAGCCAGTGATTGTTTTTTTCTATTTGAAGGCCACAAACAGAGGGAAGGCCAAGGCTTACTTGTATTCTGAGAAAAAGATGATGTTCTGGTCTCTCTACACCCTGTGTGGGAAGAAACAACCCCTCAATATGGGGGAGCGGCCAGAACCATGATCCCAGGCCCCATCTGTCTTCAGGCTTTGGGCGAATTTCCTCCAAATTACTGGCAAATTCTCCAGTTCCCACGACAGCTGCAAACACTTAATTTTTTTGTTGTTGTTTTTACATTTTTTTTTTTTAAATTTTTGAGACAGAGTCTCCCTCTGTCTCCCAGGCTGGAGTGCAATGGTGACATCTCAGCTCACTGCAACCTCTGCCTCCTGGGTTCAAGCGATTCTCCTGCCTCAGCCTCCCAAGTAGCTGGGATTTCAGGCACCTGCCACTAAACCCAGCTAATTTTTATATGTTTAGTAGAGATGGGGTTTCACCATGTTGGCCAGGCTGGTCTCAAATTCCTGACAGGTGATCCACCCGCCTCGGCCCCTCAAAGTGCCGGGATTACAGGTGCGAGCCACCGAGCCAGCCTGCAAATATTTTGTTTTCTCCCTATAAACCCTATGGCCAGATATACCAGGTCCAGTTTTCAAATCCCTACATCTGCCCTAACCCCTGGGTGCCTGGGAAGTGACTGTGCTCCTGGGTGGTGAGGGGGACGTGGAGGGGATTTAACATGTACTTGGTTCTGTGCTGGGCATTTTGTAGCCTGCAGTACTGGGATTACAGGCCTGAGCCAAGGTGCCCAGCCTGAAGTATGGTTTTATTCAGTGGCTCCCTTACACTGTCTGTCTCTGTCTCGGCTGCCCGCTCTGGCTCTGAGTCTCCTGTCGCTCCCATGCCTGCAGCTGCATTCCCTGGCCTGCAAGGCTGGCTCTCCCTTACAGGGTCAAAACCTTCGCTCTCTCTCTCTGGGCGCAAGCCAAATGCACAGCAGCAGCAGGACAGTTACACCTTTTACAAACAACAGTGACTCTGAGCCAAGTGATGAGCCTTCCCATGTTATGGCTATCTGTGAAACCGCTTTGCGATGTGTGGATTCATCGCACAGAGTTAAACCTTTCTTTTGATTCAGCAGACTGGAAACACTCTTTTTGTAGAATCTGCGAAGGGACATTTTGGAGCCCATTGAGGCCTATAGTGAAAAACCGAATATCCTACGATAGAAACCATGGAGGCCTATAGTGAAAAACTGAATATCCTACGATAGAATCCATGGAGGCCTATAGTGAAAAACTGAATATCCCACGATAAAAAACAGAAAGAAGCTATCTGTGAAACCGCTTTGCGATGTGTGGATTCATCTCACAGAGTTAAACCTTTCTTCTGATTCAGCAGACTGGAAACACTCTTTTTGTAGAATCTGTGAGGGGACATTTTGGAGCCCATTGAGGCCTATAGTGAAAAACCGAATATCCTGAGATAAAAACTAGAAAGAAGCTATCTGTGAAACCGCTTTGCGATGTATGAATTCATCTCACAGAGTTAAACCTT
Organism: Gorilla gorilla gorilla; assembly: GCF_029281585.2. Taxonomy (NCBI): domain Eukaryota; kingdom Metazoa; phylum Chordata; class Mammalia; order Primates; family Hominidae; genus Gorilla; species Gorilla gorilla. The sequence continues at coordinate 13,062,197 of NC_073227.2, read as the reverse complement.
TCTTTTGATTCAGCAGGTTGTAAACACTCTTTTTGTAGAATCTGCGAATGGACATTTCGGAGCCCATTGAGACCTGTAGTGAAAAACCGAATATCCCACAATAAAAACTGGAAATAAGCTATCTGTGAAACCGCTTTGCGATGTTTGTTTTTAAAATCCTCCTCTTCCCACTAGAATGTAAGCTTCAGAAGAGCAGGCTATGCATTCTGCCCACTGTGTGCACCCAGCCCGGAACGGTGCCCAGAGTGGGTTAGTGTGCAGTGCGCATGTGCTGACCTGGTGGTGATGAAGGACGCAGGAAGGACACGCGACCTGATCTTTATTCTAAGGAGCCCACACTGGAACAGGATTAGATTGAAGGTAGATTAGAGGGAAGCATGGAGGAGGAGTGGCTGGCCTAGCGGGCTCAGGAGGGCCCCCTGGAGGAGGTGAGCCAGCAGTTGCTGTCACATTCAGAGACCCTGAGGATGTCTGACTGCCCTGCGAATTGGGCTCTGCAGAGGGCAGGGGTCTGTCGATTCGCTGTAGCCCCAGGAACTATAGGCACCCAATCCGTGGAGGCCTTTGTCCAACAAGTATTCATTGGACGCTTGTCATACATGTGGTTCTGAAGACCCGGGGGAGAACCGCAGAGCCATGGCCCGGCCCTCATCTCCATTGAGAGCTGGTCCCTGGTACAGAGGCAGGCTCCTGGGGCGGCAGAGATGGGTGGGGGGCAGGGCGTTGGGGAGTTGAAGGCACCACTGCGGGTTGGTCTGGGAACAGCCCCTGGATGAGGAGAAGCAGGGAGGACAGTGACAGGAACGATTCTGGAGTGGAGGGAACCACTTGTGCAGAGGCTCTGAGCAGGAGGCCCGCTGTCCTGCTTTCCTGGAGCAGCCTCAGGGGGTTCTGGAAGGCCTGGCCGGACCCGTTGCACAGAGAATTCCAGCCAGGGAGGGCCAGGCGCTTGTGAGCCGACCCGCTCCAGAGCAGCTGTCGGTGCTGTCCGTGGGTCCCGCTGCGACCTGGCAAGGGCCCGCTGGGGATGAGTGGAGGACTGGAAGTGTCCAAATCCCACTCCGCTGTTGTGTTTTGGTTTGGGTGTGTGTGTGTGTTTAAGAAGAAACAGCTGCAAGACCAAGAGAGAATGGATGTTTGGAAAAAGTTCTGATGCTTATAAACTCAGGGCTGGCCACGGTGAGCCCACATACCGCAGGGCTGAGCTGCCTGGTCCGGGATCAGAAGCAGAACCCGGCCACCACAGTGCCAGGCCTGCCTCCTCAGGCCCCAGACTTAGGCCCGCACAAACTCCTCCTTCCTTCTTCCTCTCTGACAAGCTCACAGCCCTCCCGGCAGAGGGGCCTCAGACCCAGCACGCTCTGTGGGTGTCCCACGCGCTGCTGGGAGCCCAGCACCTGGGCAGGCAGGGTCCCCGGACATAGCCATAGCATCCGGCCTGGGGATTCCTGCCCCCTGAGATCCCTCCGAGAGTGGAGCTGGCCCTGTGTGCCCTGGGGTTCCCCAGGCTGGACCCTCCTGCCTCACTCTGGTGGCTGCATGGCAGCGGCCGTCACCATCTACTGAACCCCAATATGAGCTGGGTCCGGCATCACAGTGAGTGTTCACAGGAGCCCTGCCACGTAGGCGATACTGTACCTAGTTTACAGACGAGAAAACTGAGGCTCCGAAAGTCTGTGTCACTTGCCGGGGTTCTGGAGTCATGGCCGGCCAGGAACTCTGACACCAATACACGAGATATTTCCCTCCTAGATATCCAGGTCAGGCCCAGGAAAGGGATAAGAGCCGGTGGGTTTAGGGAAAAGGTGCAGGCCTGGAAAACCCAGAACAGGAGTCCGGCCAGATTCCTGCATCAGTGCTGAGAGCTCAGGGATGCTGAGCTCCCGAGCACAGAGCCCAGGGAAGCTCGCTGACCTTCCCCGTCCCTCTCTGAAGGGGGCCAGCTTCTTCCCGTGCCCCTGTAACCGCCACCGGCCTCTGCGTACACCCTGCACACCCACAGCAGGGCGGCAAACCCAGAGCATGCCGCACATATTTGGGTCATCTGTCCACCCTTGCTGTGCCGTGTGTCATCATGAGACTTGGAAAGCAGCTTCATGCCCAGTAGTGGGGAGGGGCTGAGTGCTGGTTGATCACTGGTTTCATGGGATACTAGGTCACCATTTAAAAAGAGGCGAATGAGGACGATGCAGTGCCACGGGAAATACTTAACAGCCGAGGTCAATGGAGGAAGTGAGAGGAAAAGGCACATGAGTGACAGGAGCATAATTATAATCAGAAAATCACTCCAGGAACAAGTCTGGAAAGAAACGCCCCAGAATGACAGCATTTGTTGTTTGGGGGTGAGCAGGTGGGACTCTGGGAGATTCTTTTCCTTGATTTTAACGTTTTACATGAAGTATTTATTTTGTTTATGATTGTATAAAGAACCCTTCATGGAGAGAAATGACCTCAGCTAGAAGGCTAAAATCAAAGGACTTTGCGTTCCAATGCCCTCACTAAGCAGATGGAAAAAACTGAGGCCCAGAGGGATATGGTCACCCAAGGCTCCACAGCAGAGAGAAGGATCCAGGCCCCTTAATGCATGGTGGTGCTGTTCCCACCACAAAGGCTGGGCCAGCAGCTGGGGGTCCCAGGGAGGACACAGTCTCACTCCCAGGGGCCTGGCCCGGCAGGGATGGAGATGGAGTCAGGGGGAGCTAGGAAAGGCCTCCCAGGGCTACCTGGCCGTGAAGGGATGAGCGCCCAAACACGATTTGCCCTGAGTTGGAATCGCTCCTCCACGCCCTGCCCCAGGAGCTTCAGGGGTTCAAGGCTCCATCTTCCAATCCTTAGGTGGACAGAACACAAATGGGCCGAGTCCCTTTTTGCAGAGGTGGCGTCAGCCTGGGCAGGGAAGAGGCATGGGCCGTGGAACCAAATCACCTTGATTTCAAACAGAAGGAGTTGGGCAGGCATTTCCCAAAGGAAAGCGTCCCACAGCCAATTAACTTGGGAAGATGCTCGGCTCTGTCAGCCATCAGGGCATGCAAATTAAAACCCCTCGAGATCCTCCTGCGCGCCCACCGGAAAGGATGAAGTGAAGCGGATGGAACATACCAAGTGCCGGTGAGATCCTGGGGCGAGGGAGCTGGGGGAGGGTGCAGCTGCTGGGAGTGGGAACCGGAATGAGTGCTTTGGAGGACTGTTTGGCAGGATCCACTCAACATTCACAGGTGTCCTGGGCAGGTGGACACCCTGCGGATGTCTTGTTGGGTGCAAGAAGTTCCGCCTGTTGAGGGCTTCGCTCAGCGCGGCGTCTACCCCTGTCTGAAAGACACACGGCCCTTTTTTGTGCGTCTTTTCCCTTCTGAGGAGCCCCTGCCTCGCTGAGCTTCCCCGTCCCTCCCTGAAGGGGGCTGGCTTCTTCCTGTGCCCCTTTAACGGCCATCGGCCTCTGCGTCCACCCTGCACACCCACGGCAGGGCGGCAAACCCAGAGCACGCCGCACAGCCCTGCTCCCGCACAGCCCTGCTCCCGCGCGCCCGTGGTCGGCGCCGCTCGGGCTGGCTGGCGTGTTTGGGATCACTGTTTAGAGGACAGTCCTGACACCTCCTGCTGTGACACGCGTGCTACCTCGCCGGCCGGCCCTGGACTTTGCTCTGGCGTGTGGCCGAGCACACTTGTCGTCAGAACCCTCTCGTTGGCAAGGGGCACTGGATGCAGGGCTGGGGCTCAGGTCCTTGCTGTATGATGGGAATCACGTTCCTGGCTCTTTCTGGGCCTCAGTTTCCCCATATACAGAACCGTGGGAGAGCCAGAAGATTTCCAAAGGCCCTCTTAGGTGCCACCTCTCCTGGCACACTGCCTCGGGTTCCCCTGCCTCCTGAGAGCCAGGCAGCGGGAGGTGAGGAGCCGCGGTAACCTGCGCCTCCGGAGGCTGGCCCTCTGCTGGGGAGTTCAAACACGGTGTACCATGTAGCGCCCCCAATTACTCACTTGTTCACAGCCCAGCACATAGCAAACACTTAGAAGGTATTTGCTGGATAAATGGCTCATTGCGAAAGGGGCTGGATGGAGGTGGGAAAGCCGCTGGGTGTGTCCAGGCGATGAGCTGGGGTGTATGTGGTTATGCTCTGGGTGTATGTGTGGGTGGAACCAGAGGGGATGGGAGCACTGGATGGAGATGGTGGGAAGGGCTGGATGGATGGGAGGGGGACTGGGTAGATGTGGGGGAGGGTCAGGAGGCATGAGGGGTGAACACTGGGTTAAAGTGGGGGAAGCGTCTGGGAGAAGTTGGGGAGGGGTCTCGGGAGGGTGAGGGAGGTGGGGAGGGGCTGGAAGGCTGGCGCTGATGGACAGCGGCCACCACAGCCCTCTTGTGCCTCTGAAGCTCATTATCTTAGAGTTTCAAGGTCACGTCAGGCAAGTGTGGAGCCCAGGTGGGGGCTGGAGTTTGTGGAAACCAGCCTGGTCTTGGAGCACATCAGGGAAAGGAAATCACTGCCCGGCGGCCGGCCCGGGGGCACTTCTCCAGCCTGGCTTCAGGAAGACCTTGAGCAAACACAGACCAGACGGGGCTGAGGCCAGCAGCTGGGCAGGGAGCCACGCCGGCCTCATGCTGTCCCCACAAAGGGCTCCTGTCCCCTGGGCTGGGGATGGTGTCACAGCTTCCTGAGCAGTGTCGTCTCAGCTCCCGGAACTCCTGGTAGGTGGGCCAGGCAGGCCTGGGGTGGGATGCCTGGGCTGGGGGTAGGGGAGCAGCATCCCCAGAGCTGTTATCCTCTTCATCATTGTGGCTGCAGACAGGGGAACTGAGGCAGGGCCTAAAACCGAGGTCCCTACAGAGATGCCACCAGAACCGCAAGCCTCTGCCTTTCTGCCCCATGCACTTTCTGTGATGGTGAGGGTTAATGTTAGGGTTAGGGTAGGCTTACCTCACTGCAGAGCCAGAGAGCACGCCCCCGTGGGGAAGCCGAGGGAGGTCTGAGCCTCCAGCTGCTGCCTGTTTCTCCATGGGTCCTGGTGGCCTCCAGCTGCTGCCTGTTTCTCCATGGGTCCTGGTGGCCTCCAGCTGCTGCCTGTTTCTCCATGGGTCCTGGTGGCCTCCAGCTGCTGCCTGTTTCTCCATGGGTCCTGGTGAGGGTGGACCGCCCCAAGCCTACCTTGAATCTGTTCCGTGACATGCTCCTTAGATTGAGTCGTTAAAACCCTGCCTGCCCCAAGTACTCAGAATCAGAAAGAATCACCCAACTGTGTTCTGTGGCATGAGGTATCAATTCCCTGTGTACCTCCATGGACTCAGCGCCATCTCAGAAGTGAGGGCGGAGGGAAGGAAACTTCTAGAAGGAGGAGTTTGCTGTAGAACATCCAGAGCCCACAGCACTGAGTTGTCTCCATGCCCCTTGCCTGTGGTTTTCTGTAGCACATGGCAGGGGGATGGGTGGTGCAGCACCTCCTTCTGATGCGTTGAGTGTCAGCACTGCAAGGGCCCCTATCCCATGCCCAGTGCCCAGTGCCCAGTCCCGTGGGAGCTCCTCATTTGGGGCAGAGAACAGGGCAGAGGCAGCGAGGGCTCCTCTCCTCCCTCACTCAGGGGCTACAGGCTAGTCACTTGAGCTCTCTGGAAATCAGTCTCCTCATCTGGAAAACGGGGCTCATCCCGACCCTGTGATGGGCATGAGGTGATGGTATCAGATAATGTGCGCGAACAACCCTGTAAATCATAAATTGCTTGCAGTTTCTCTCCAGCGACAGCCTAATACACTTTGGAGCCTGGTGAACTTGAGTTTGCATGCCAGCTCCTGACCTCCTATGGCCCACGTCCTCACTGGAGGATGGGCTCTGGAGGCTTGAGGGCTGGTGGAAAAGGAAGTGAGATAGCAGCTCGCTGGCTTCTGCATCAGGCCCCAACTGTACCCTGGGCCCCCAGTCTTGCACGTGCCTCCTCACAGCTTCCCTTGAACATCCTGTATCATCCAGCAGCCCTAAACAGTGTGATTTTTTCCTCTGGGAGGTGACAGCCTGGACCAGAAGTTGAAACCTGGCCCCAGGGTATGGTGTGCCCCACTGTCAGAGGGACCTCAGATGAGCCACTAAGCCTCTCTCTGCCTCAGTTTCCTTATCTAAAATGGGTGGAATCAGCTGGGCGCCGTGGCTCATGCCTGTAATCCCAGCACTTTGGGAAGGCGAGGCGGGTGGATCATTTGAGGTCAGGAGTTCAAGACCAGCCTGGCCAACATGGTGAAACCCCATCTCTACTAAAAAATACAAAAATTGGCTGGGTATGGTGGCAGGTGCCTATAATCCCAGCTACTCGGGAGGCTGAGGCAGGAGAAATTACTTGAGCCTGGGAGGCAGAGGTTGTGGTGAGCTGAGCTCGTGCCACTGTACTCCAGCCTGGGTGACAGAGCGAGACCCTGTCTGTAAAATAAAATAAAATAAAATAAAATAAAATAAAATAAAAATAAAATAAATAAAATAAAATAAAATAAAATAGGTAGAATCATCTGGTCCCTGGCTGGGCTCACAAAAATCCCACAGGGAATGAATGATTATCAGTCTGCCGGGGCTGCCATAGTGGGGTTCCACAGACTGGGGGCTGGAACAACAGACATTTATTTTCTCACAGCTCAGGGGGCTGAGAGTCTGAGACCAAGGTGTCGACAGGATTGGTTTCTCCTGAGGCCTCTCTCCTCGGCCCACAGATGCCACCTTCCCTCCGTGTCCTCACCTGGTCATCCCTCTGTGAGTGTCTGTGTCCTCATCTCTTATAAGGATACCAGTCAGACTGGATTAGAGCCCACTCTGATGACCTCACTTTACCTTAATCACTTTTTTTTTTTTTTGACACAGAGTTTTGCTCGTCACCCAGGCTGGAGTGCAATGGCGCGATCTCAGCTCACAGCAACCTCCGCCTCCCGGGTTCAAGTTATTAGCCTGCCTCAGCCTTCCGAGTAGCTGGGATTACAGGCATGTGCCACCATGCCCAGCTAATTTTGTATTTTTAGTAGAGATGAGGTTTATCCATGTTGGTCAGGCTGGTCACAAACTCCCTACCTCAGGTGATCCACCCACCTTGGCCTCCCAAAGTGCTGGGATGTCAGGCATGAGCCACCGTGCCCAGCCTAATCACCTCTTAAAAAGCCCTGTCTTGGCCAGGCGTGGTGGCTCACGCCTATAATCCCAGCACTTTGGGAGGTAGAGGTGGGCAGATCACGAGGTCAGGAGATAGAGACCATCCTGGCTAACATGGTGAAACCCTGTCCCTACTAAAAATACAAAAAAATTAGCGAGGCATGGTGGCACACACCTATAGTTCCAGCTACTCGGGAGGCTGAGGTAGGAGAATCGCTTGAACCTAGGAGGCAGAGGTTGCAGTGAGCCAAGATCGTGCCACTGCACTCCTGGAGGTTAGGGCTTCAACATACAAATTGTAGGGGGATGCAACTGAACCTGTAACACCTTGTGTGGTCATCACTCCAGGGAAGGATGTAAAGAGCCAGGACTCCCACAGCATTGTGTTTGCAAAGGAAGACCCGGGACCTTCAAGGTCTTTGTTGCCGACCTCCTCTCCCTCAGGAAAGGCAGAGGGTCATCTCCTCCCTGGAGTGGCTTCTCCCATGCTGACCTCACTTCTGGAGGGGCCAGGAGGAACCTGCCTGCGTTTCTGAAGCCCAGCTCTAGCACATTTCACCCAGAGGCCAGGATCCCATGCAGAATGCCAGAGGCTGAGGGCAGTGGGCCGACCTCCCTTGGCAGTTTCAGAGTCTTTCTTCAGTGCTCTGTTATTTTATACAGGATTCCTATATGCCAAAAGAAATGCATACCTTACAAAATTCCTCAGTTACTGTAATTGGCAAGTAAGGATCTCTGGAGAGAGCATTTGCTCATTTCATAGGACTGGAAGGGAGCCACAGCTTTTTAAATTTTTTTTCCTGGTGATGGTTTTTAAAGAATTTAAAATGCAATGATATTGCAAGAGGAAGAGTGGACTTTTCCCTGGTTGGCAGACTCCATCTAGCCATGGCATACTGCAGCAAGATTTCTGCGGCTGCCCACACGTCCTGCCTGGTGTAGAGGTGGTTCCGTCCAAGCTCCTCGGCTCACCACTGACCTCAGCTGAGCCCCTCACGCGCGGTTCCTACGAGAGGCACAGCAAGGAGACACCCGTCCCTGGTCAGGGGAACAGAGGGGAGCCGGTCCCTCATGCACAGCCCATAGTGGGGGGACAGCAGAGCCCATGTCTCCTGTGGGGAGGGCAGAGACCCACTGGTTGGAGTGGCGAGGCCATGCCTGGAAGTCCAGCACTGGCGCAGTGGCCAGCATGGCCCCCTTCCTGCTTCACCATCTAGACCTGCCCGATTCATTCCTTTAATTCATTAACTCACTTCTTCATTCACTCGCTTCACTTGTTCATCATTCCCCCATTCCACTCCAGGGCTTGCTGAGTGCTTTCCCAGTGTTTGTGTGCGGCCCTGTGCTGGGAGCTGGAGACAGGGACCCTCCAGACCTGGACCCTGGGCTCCACGAGCTTCCAGGCCGCTGAGAGGAGTGGCCAGGCCCAGTCAGTGCTGTCCTGAGGGCTGGGGCTGCTGCAGCCAATGGTGACAGAGGCCCACCAAGTGATTCCTTCTGGAGAACAGGCCACGGCTGGGTCAGAAGGTGACAGGCTCCTGTGACCCTGACGCCAGGGGAAACTCGAGTCTTGCCGCCCATACTATGTTCACATCCATGCAGAGGCTGCTGGTCAGGGATGTGGGGAAGGGTGGGGAGGGCACAGAGGGGGAGTGCCTCCCAGCCGTCCTGGGTTGGGAAGGGCTAGATGGCCGGGTGTGTGGGGGTGGTGCTCACACAGATACAAAGGCCAGGCTCTGCAAGGGCCAGGCCTTCTGTGCAGGACTGGGATGCACAGAGAAGGGTCCGCCCAGAGCTCACACTGCGGCCACCCTAGATCCTGATAAAGCCCCACACTGAGGAGGGAGAACCGGAAGCCGAGAGCAGAGCTGGCCTGGGCACACACCGGCAAGGACACAGAGAACACAGGGCGGGACTGTTGTCCTCACCTCAGCAGCTTCACCAGCGCACGGATGGCCCCTCTCCTGCCCCCAGGGACACTGACCACCCCCCTTTCCTCCTCAGAATTCAGGCCCAGTGAATAGGCAGAGGTCCTGAGACTGTGGCCATCAGAAATGTCTAAGGGTACAAGAAGGAGTACAGATTCCTGGGCCCAGCTCCTAGGGTCCAGTCTAGCCACAGCCCCTCTGTGTGCTCAGGACTGTTAGAGACTTTCACATATATTATCTCAGCCTATGCTTAGGACTCTGGAAGGCAGGTAGTTCTACAACCTTTACATAGGAGGAAACCAATTTGGAAAGGTTAAGAAACATTCCCAATGTGCCATTTCACAGCAAATGACAAAGTTAAGATTTGAACCTGGGCCTAACTCCCAAGCCTGTCTGCTTTATACGCTCCTGTGCCACGTCCCAAAGGCTGGCAGAAAAGACATCGACTAGGGTCTTTAAGGATGACGACGTAGGAAAATGTTCCTAAAAAATTATTTTGTTTTTAGAAGCCTTGCTCTGAAGCAAAGAAAAAAAAAATTCAAGAGATGTCAAGAATTTTTGGCAAACAAATAATGCATCGAAGAACAAACACCCAGGGAGGATGCGTGGGCAGCTGTTCTTGGGTTGTTTTCATTCCCCAAGTGCTCGGCCCTGTAAGACTAGATGTGTATTTTCTCTTGCAAAGCAAACAGTTCAGCACAATGTGGGCCTCCTTGCTTGAAAGAATTCAGATGGAGCTTGTGAACCACATAAAAGGTTGAGCAAAACTTGCTCCAAACTCAGTGCAGTGGCTGGGCACAGAGCCGCCCGAGACTGAGCAAACCTCCTCGTTTATCTCCTAGGCAAGGGTGTAAATGGAGGGGGTGAATGGAGGAAGGTCCTTCCACAAGTCACTGCACATTTTCCCTTCACAACACAACATGGGGCTCCCAGTGACCACTGCAGAGCTGGGGACATCCTCCTCCAAGCATCACAAAGCAAACCAAGTCCCTTCCTGGGCGGCTGCTGGACAGGCTGGTGGGATGGAAATGAGCTGAAGTCAGTCCTTGCACTTGAATGGGTGCAGGTGGGTGGGGCCTTCCTGGAAGCCACAGGAACACCGGGTTCTGGGTTCTCATGCAGAGCAGCCCTGACTTCCCAGATTTAGGATCAAAGCCCAGACCCCAAGGGAAACCCTCTGATGTAAGCTGCATGACAGCAAGTGGCCCCAGAGGGGAATGCAAAGGCGAGAGTGCCGGGGACCACGGCACAGCACATGTGGCACAGGCCCGCCCAGGCCAGAGACTGAGCGCATCTTCCCCTCCTCACATGGAGAGTAGAGGCTCCGGCAGGGCCACAGGGGAGCCACCCAGCTGGGTTCCTCTGCACGTGCCTGTGGGGCCAAGCAGTCCCCACCGTGGCCAATGCTGGGACTCCATGCAAGGAGTCTGTCGCACCCCGCCCAGCTGCCTCGAGCAATTAGGAGGTGGCTCCCACACCAGGAAGGCCACCTCCAAGGTTCCTAGGTCTGGTCCAGAGAGACAGGATGCTCACAGGCAGGCAGCAAGTTCAAACAGAAGCCTGGGCTCCACTCGAGCCATGGCCCCAGGGCTCAGGAGAGCCACCCAGGGTGGACAGAGTCGCATCTGTGCATGCCCACCTTGCACTGCAGAGGGACCCAAAAGTGCTCTGCCCTGGTACCCTGGGCACCACTGGGCTCACCGAGCAGACGTGTTGCAGAGTATCCTATCTGGGAGGACCAAGGCCACACCCTGGGCTGTTCGGGTCATTTCCTCCTTTTTCCAGGGTGTTGCATTCGGTCAATTCTGCAGGAGAATTGCAAGCCAGAGAGGGAAGAGTTGTCGTCCACCCAGGGCCCTGTCCTCCTGCAGTCACGGCCTGTAGTTGTGCTTCCACTGTGGTCTGTGATTCCCATGGCATGCCCCACTCCATAGGGTGGCTTCGGCCTCATCGTGGTGGCAACATGGCTGAGGCCACCTGAAGCTCCTCAGTGGCCAGGGCAACGTCCCCCGGAAGTGAGAGGCCACTTCTGTCCCAACGTCCCCAGCCAGTCTTTAAGACTCAACAGGACCCTTGGACTTTGCCTCATCACTGAGCCAGTCCTTGGGGCCAAGGGAATGGAAGGTGCTAGGGCACTTCAGCTAAGGCGAACCAGTGCCGGTGCTGGGGCAGGGCAGCTTCCCAAGGCTTGGGGCTGTCCACATCTGGGGAGAAATCTGGACAGAACTGGGGTTCTGTTAGTGAGGAGGAAGGGTTGGAAGTTGGACAGGAAGCCCACAGGGTCCACCACACAAGGAGAGAAGCCAAGACCCCCTGACTTCCAGGGGACCCATGGCTGAGGCATGCTTCAGATGGGGCCACGGCCCCATGGGACCCATGAAAAGCCTGTGAAGTGTCTTAGTAAAAGGCCCACATGAAAAAAGTCAAGCAGGAAGGCAGTTTCTGGTGATGAGGAGGTGGTCCTATGGCACATGCTGTCCCCACACAGTGCTACATGTAGCTAGGTGTTCACTAAACGCTGGTCAGATGGACACTCCCTGCTGGCCGGCAGCCCAGGGGCTGGAACCACCTAAAACCTGGAGGGTGGGGTGGATACACAATGATGGGGGAACGTGATTCACGCTTGGGCTGAGCCGTCAGAAGTGCATCCAAACCAAGTTTCCAAGAGGCTGCTCCATGTCAACTACACATCCTAAAACGAAAGAGTTCCCACGCCTCCGCCACCATCAAGATCCTTAGCAGTGACAGCCGCAAAGACCTCAACTCCAAGATATTTCTGGGCTTTCACAGATGATGGGGTCTGGCTGATTTTTATCTTCTTCATCCGCCTGTGGTTTTGAGATGTCTCTGCAGGCATGCATCCCAGCTGGCCCCGTGTAGCCGCAGGAAGCTCACTCTGTGTTTATGCTCACAGTGAGAAACTTCTCTCATTCTGCAGGCATCTCCCTTGGTGAGTCACAGAGATTTCTGGCCACGGGCACAACCATGGGCACACACTTGTGTCCACTGCCAAGCAAGACTGTCTTTCCAGTCCACCGTCCACACGGCATCAAACTAATGCGAAGGCTGAAGGCATTCCCATAATGGCAGACACCAAGCAATGGTTCCCTAGCATGGTGTGAAAGATTGATCCCGCAGGGCCAGCAGATGTCATTAGACAGGAAAGTTAAATGACGGGTAAAATTTTGGAAGGTGTATTAGTCCGTTCTCACGCTACTATAAAGAACTGCCCAAGACTGGGTAGTTTATAAAGGAAAGAGGTTTAATTGACTCACAGTTTAGCATGGCTGGGGAGGCCTCAGGAAACTTACAATCATGGCGGAAGGGGAAGGAAACACGTCCGTTTTCACATGACGGCAGGAAGGAGAAGTGCCAATTAAAAGGAGGAATGCCCCTTATAAAACCATCAGATCTCATGAGAACTCACTCACTATCACGAGAACAGCATGAAGGTAACTACCCCGTGATTCAATTACCTCCCACCAGGTCCCTTCCATGACTCGTGGGGATTATGGGAACTACAGTTCAAGATGAGATTTGGGTGGGGACACAGCCAAACTATATCAGAAGGGTAAGGGTAAACCATCACTATTTGCCAATGATAGAGAAGGAAAACCAAAGAGAATCAATGAAAAACTGTCATAATTAAAATAAGGTTTCAATAAGGTGACCAAAATAAACATACAAAAACCACACAGCTTTTTATTACAAACAGCTTGAAGAAACAGTCTTAGATGGGAAGACCACTTACCATGAAGACATAGATTCTCCTGATGTGAATCTAAAAGTTAAACAAAACCTCCAGACAAACTCCAGAGAACATTCTTTAATATGGGGGTGGGAGAATGCCCAGACTTGACAAATAACACCAAAGTTCACATACATAAGACACTTTTGGAAAAGATGAGAAACGAGGCTTTATTTGCTCCAACAGATATTAAAAGTATGAGAACCACAACCATGAAAACAACAGAAGCTGATGTGAGAAACCACAGTACAATTAAACAGTGCAGACACAGGTCCAGCGACAATTATTTTAGCACTCATACAGGTGGCATTTCGGTCAGTGCATGATGATTCAGTGGGCGAAGCATTTCAGATCCTTGTCTCACATCACACCTCGAAATACATTCCTGGTCAATTAAACACTGAAACGTACTCAGAGAAAAAGAGATGAAAGTGTAAATAACCTTGGTGTGAGAAAGGACTTTCCAAGCATGACCTCAAAGGCTAGAGCATAAGAGTCTTCGTTTTAAAATGTGCATGTATTTCTGATTTTAAAATGTAAACTATAGCAGGTTACATCAAAAAGGAAAAAAATACAGTTAAATGGCAAATGATGCATGAGGAATAATGATTTACAGTGAATATGTTACAGGTTTGCTGTGCTTAATATGTACAAATATCTTACAAGCCAACAAAATATTTTCAAAACTAAATGCCTTCTTAGATAGAGAACAAGAATGGGCAGTTATCACAGCAGAACATATATGAACAGACTTCAAGCACAGGGGAAGGTATGTTCAGCCACAGGAGGGGCAATAAGAAGGAAATCTATACAGAGACACCAATTTTATGTTCTCATCAGGTCGGCAACAGGCAGAGAACAAACAGGCCACCGCTGGCAAGACTCCTACATTCTAGAGGGAATGAGGGCTTCCTGTTGAACATGCTGGGAAGAGGAGACTTACCAAGTGCTGTCTGCAGGCCGGGCTTTGTTGCTTTCATGCATTAACCCGTTTTAACGCCAACAACAGCAGGATGAGGAAGATTCTCTTATTCATTTCATCAGTGAGGGAAGTCCCACATCCAATAGATAGTGTAGCTGGTGTCCATCCAGGAGCCTGCCCTAGACTCTGCTCCCTCATCCCCACTTGTGGCTCTACCTGCCCCACTGCCTCCCACCCTGGTGGTATCAGAAATCTCCCCTGTGCAGAGCGTGTCTCAGCAAGCCACTGGGACCAGCTCACGCACAGTGATGCATGTGCACGGATGGCTGCTACGGAGCAGAAGCCTTGAACTCTCCATCTCTCAGGAGGAAGTTTGCTAATCTTGTACATTCATGTTACTTGACTGGGAAAATGGCTGTGCCATCACTTTAAGTGGAAAAAGATGTCCACAGAGTATGACCCATTTCTGAAAGGAAAACCACACACACATACACAGAGGAAGAAAGTGTGCAGAATGGTGTACGCTAACATGATTCCGGCAGGTGAGAGGAAGAAAGTGTGCAAAAGTGTGCAGAACAGTGTACGCTAACATGATCCTGGCAGGTGAGAGGAAGAAAGTGTGCAGAATGGGGAACACTAACCTGTTCCTGGCAGGTGAGGGGAAGCAAGTATGCAGAACCGTGCACGCTAACGTGATCCCGGCAGGTGAGAGGAAGAAAGTGTGCAGAACGGTGCACGCTTACATGATCCTGGCACGTGAGAGGAAGAAAGTGAGCAGAATGGTGCATGCTAAGATGATCCCGGCAGGTGAGGGGAAGAAAGTGAGCAGAACGGTGCATGCTAACATGATGCCAGCAGGTGAGGGAAAGGAGAACAGTGCACACTAACACGTTCCCAGCAGCTGAGAGGAAAGCGGACACCAGGGCCAGGAGACGGGGGGCCCTCGAGGGGAATGCAGGGAGGACTCTGGGGCAGGGGCAAGTCACTGTCAATGTTCAGCTTCAGTGCTGGGTGCAGGAACACTGGCATGAACCAAGGAGTAAAAGCAATCAAATTCTGGGCCCTTGTGGCCCAAAAGTAAATCAATTAAATTGGAGGGGCAACTATTTCTCCATGTGGAGTTATAAGTGATATCTATTTTCATCTTTAAAGTTTTCTACATTACCAGAATAGTACCTAATAATCACATTAGTTTTACAATCAGAAAATGGTAGCAGCAAGCAATGACATTAAACTGAACATTTTTATTCCAACTATTCAAGTTTTTGCTGCACAGTATTTTCAAATGTTTTATTTTCAAAATGACTATTACAAAAAATGTAGTTTCTAGAATGTCATGGCTACACCTCAACCTACTCCACTCTTGCAGTGGGGGCAACAGCTTTAGGAGCAGGGACCGTGTGTGGGGGCTGCACCCTTGCAGTGCGTGGCCTGGACACGGCCCAAGCCCTCCGCCGCCCACAGACAACACTTTCACATTGATAAATATGCATGCCCATCAAATCCTGCTGTAAACCAAAACTAAAATTCTAAGTCCCCCAGCCAACTGAGTGCATCCCCTTACAGCCACCGGGACCCAAAGAAACCTGAAAAACCAGTTCAGGCCATGAATGGGAAGGAGGGTTGGGGATGCCCCATTATACCTGCCCCACTCTGGAATTTAGACACAACTGACCAACATTAAAATAAAAACAGAGATCCTAGACTGACAAAACAGACTCTCTGTAGCAATAAGATACCCAATTCAACGGGACTCCGGTATAGCATCACATGACACATAGTAGCCCCGAAGGAATCAAAGTATTTTACCCCAAAATATATTTCCTTGACATATGTTGAAATGGCCCTTGCAAAGCTGTCTCTCATGGGGGAAATGTGCATTCTGCAGAGAATCTGCTTCCCTTATTAGGCTTTTTCTGGAGACTCTGACACCTTTTAAGGGCCTATAAGAGACATGCACATCGATTCTCTGTGAAGCCTGCTATCCGGAGGCTTCATCAACATAACAAAAACCTTGGCTTCCACAACCACCCCCGCCCCCACCTTAACTCAAGCTGAGTTCAACTCTTTAGACAAAGCTTAACTCTTTCAACCCATTGCCAATCAGGAAATTTTTGAATCTACCTGTCAGAGACGTGTGAACCAGAGCAACTCCATCTTGAATATGAGCTGGGTAAAATGAGGCTGAGACCTACTGGGCTGCATTCCCCGATGGCTAGGTAGTCTAAGTCACAGGATGAGATAGGAGGTCGGCACAAGATACAGGTCATAAAGACCTTGCTGATAAAACAGGCTGCAATAAGGAAGCTGGCTAAATCCCACCAAAACCAAGATGGCCACAAGAGTGACCTCTGGTCATCCTCACTGCTACACTCCCAACAGCACCATGACAGTTTGCAGGTGCCATGGCAACGTCAGGATGCTACCCTATATGCTCTAAAAAGGGGAGGCATGAATAATCCACACCCTGATTAGCATATCATCAAGAAATAACCATAAAAACGGGCAACCAGCAGCTCTCAGGGCTGCTTTGTCTATGAGTAGCCCTTTTTTTATTCCTTTACTTTCTTAATAAACTTGCTTTCACTTCATGAACTTGCACTGAATTCTTTCTTGCGTGAGATCCAAGAACCCTCTCTCGGGGTCTGGATTGGGACCCCTTTCCTGTAACATCTTTCTGGTGACCATGGAAAGAACCATAGTGTGGAAACCCTTGACTCAAAGGTTTACTTTGGTTAAGTGGTGGGGTCCTGTAACATCTTTCTGGCGACCACAGAAGTGACTGTAGTGTGGAAACCCCCGACCCAAAGGGTAACTTTGGGTAAGTGGTAGGGTCTGGTAATGTCTTTCTGGCGAATCATGGAAGGGATGATACTGAGGAGACCTCTCAACCCAAAAGAAGTAGACTGCACCACTGGTTGGCCGACTTTGAATAAGTGGTGGGGTACCTGGGTAAAGGATGGGATTGGGTTAGAGGCCCAACGTAGGGGAGTTAGAGTCTGTCCTAAGACACAGTGGGTTAGGGGGCCCTCTTAAGGAAAGGTAAGGACGCTTGCTCAACCTTGGGTTAGAGGCCCAGCTCAGGAGGGTTAGAGTCCCTTCTCAGATTTAGGGGGTTAGAGGCCCCTCTCAGTAAGGTCCCTCTCGGTAAAGTCCCTTCTGGCTAAGAACAGGTTGGGCACTATGGGATGTTAACTGCTATTCTCTTGGGATTAATCTGCCTTGCACTCTTTGCTGATGGCTGTGAGTGACAGAATTAGCCATGTACAGGATTGTAGGACTTAGGGAGTTTTTTCCTCCTTAAACGGGGAAACTGGGGACGACGGGACTGCTGGAAAAGATCCCTTCATGACTGACAAGCAGCCACCTAAACTTTTCAGTGTTGCTGCAATGGATGGGTCTTTCTCTGACCTCCCTGAGCGCCTCGCCTTCCCCATCCTGCCTCAGGCAATGCTTTTCTCTCTCTGTGCAAACTGGTTGAATAAATTGTAAAAATAATTATTTATCTCCTGTAAAGTTTTGATTAATGGAATAAAGGATTTGTGAGGCTAGTCTTAAGCTGTAGCCAACCAGGTCTGGTGTGCTTTGCGTGTCTTTCTGTATTGCTCTGTCATAAAGAGGAGTACCTTAGGATAGAGCACGGACTTAGGACACCTTTAAGCCTGCTTTTCAAGACAGCTCAGCAAACTGGTCAGTTACAAACTTTGCTGCAGGTCCCTCAAAAAACTGGATGAGGTTTCCTTCTTGTCTTCTACGTTCTTGGGAGCTTGACCTTGTAACCATGTGGCCATGCTTTCTCTTTTCACAATGGTGGCCCAGGTTCAGGGTTCAATTCCTGGCTTGGAAAATAAGTTCTTTATCTTCTATGTATTTATATGTATTATGTGTGTGATGTTTATGAATGAAAGAGCTTTAACTAATTGGCTTAAAAATAAGTGCTTAAATCTTTTGTCAGAAAAGTAAAAAGTGTAATGCCTTTTAGTTCATGTGACTTAAGTAATCTTTGGGAAATAAGGAGTTTTAAAGATTATTGGCAAAATAAAAATATCTTCAAACATGTAAACATTTGGTCTAAATTATGCAGGTGAGATATTAAGTTTGCTAAATGCTTTAAGGTCATAAACTGCTTCTTTGACTTTTTTTTTTTTTTTTTTTTTTGAGACAGAGTTTCACTCTGTTGCCCAGGCTGGAGGGCAGTGGTGCGATCCCGGCTCATTGCAAGCTCCGCCTCCTGGGTTCATGCCATTCTCCTGCCTCAGCCTCCCGAGTAGGTGGGACTACAGGCACCCGCCACCACGCCTGGCTAATTTTTTTGTATTTTTAGTAGATACAGGGTTTCACTGTGTTAGCCAGGATGGTCTCGATCTCCTGACCTTGTGATCCACCTGCCTTGGCCTCCCAAAGTGCTGGGATTAAAGGGGTGAGCCACTGCGCCCAACCTGACTTTTAAAAATTATTCAGTTTCCTACTCTGGAGCATTAGATTCTAGATAAGGCCAGGGACATGTGGAGTTAGCCACACCCCTAGCTATGCTGGAGTCAGCCCCCTTATCTGCACTTCTGCCTGGTGTGTCCTAGGCTAAGTTCCACACCTGGTACACAGTTAGAATCCCCAACTTACCAAGGTTTTCACCAAGAGTAAAAGTCACTAACAATTAACATCGTCACATGTAATTAAGGCTGCTAAAAAAAACAGTTTTACATGCAAGATGTGTAAGAAAAGTGAAATGTGTCTTTTGGTAAAAGATTATAAGAAGACATGGAAATGTGGATTTTTCTTACCTAGATTAAAGAGTTAAAGAATTGTTTTAGGCCGGGCGCGGTGGCTCACGCCTGTAATCCCAGCAGTTTGGGAGGCCGAGGTGGGCGGATCACGAAGTCAGGAGATCAAGACCATCCTGGCTAACACGGTGAAACCCCGTCTCTACTAAAAATGCAAAAAAAAAAATTAGCCAGGCGTGGTTGTGGGCGCCTGTAGTCCCAGCTACTCAGGAGGCTGAGGCAGAAGAAAGGCGTGAACCCAGGAGGCGGAGCTCGCAGTGAGCTGAGATCATGCCACTGCACTCCAGCCTGGGTGACACAGCAAGACTCTATGTCAAAAAAAAAAAAAAAAAAAAAAGGATTGTTTTAAATTAGAATCAAGCTGAAGGTTTAAGCAAGTTGTGGAAGGTTTGTGATAAGTTAATCTTGTAAAAAAATTCTGGGTGTGAACAAATGGGCTAAAGTTAAAGGGGTATTATTCAGTGTTTCTGTAAACTGAACATGGGAATAAAAGCATAACAGGTTTTTTCTCCGAGCAAAAACCTGCCTATGACCTGCTCTTTAATAAAAATGTGTAAAGGGTTATCAAAGGCTTATGAGAAACTTACCTTATGGCCAAACTGATTAAGTTTGAACACATTTGTCTATAAGATTTCATTAAGAATTAATTGGCTTTGACATCAACAGTGCACTAATGCAACAGTGACATTTGGCTTATTTGGTACAAAAATCGCTCAGGAAGCATTATCAAATGTGAAATGGTGTTTGGTTTTCTTTGGGCTGTTATTTGTATAAATGTGTTATTGGTATATGTTCCAAAAGTATGGGAAAATCCTCTAATTCTAATGTGACTTACTGTATGTTATTAATAATTATAATTGTTACATAAAATCATTGCATGCCACAAAGGTAACCAAATTTCATGTTTTTGATTGTGGCTGCCCTAAAATATTTTGTTATCCACAGACAATTGTTATCTTGTTTTAATCCTTTTTAGAAGGTGGTTTATAACCAACTATAGAGCTCTAACAGGTGTTCTTAAATGCAGGTTTTTAATAACTTTGGAAATTGTGATATTAGAATGGAGGAAAAACTTTCAGAACTCTCATAGAGAGCTGAAATGTTCACGAATATCAAGCAAAACAGGAGTTAACTAAATTAACTGAACCAATAAAAAACTGAAGTAATGTTTTTAACTTTACTTAAAATGTTGCTGATCCTTTGTTTTGTTTTTCAGGGTCAAGGAAACTTTTCTTTTGAGCTATGTACAGCTTTTAGCAATTGAGTAAAATATACTCCTGTGAACAAAATTTGGAGCATATTTCTCTCCGTTTTCTCCAGAATTTGGAAACTATTTGTGAGTATTCTTAATTTAATGGCAATATAGTTATTTGCATAAGTGCAATAAACATCTGATTTCTTTTGTAACAGGACACAATTGGAAAAACTGGTTATTTTACCAAGGCGTTAACTGGAATGGGATGCTTTGCATTAAGGAGTCAAACTTGACTTGTAAAGCCAATAAAAGCCCCTTGGGGAAATGCCTCATACCTTGTATTCACAGTCCCTGTATGGGGTTCCTGACCTGTGGTAAGTGAAGAATGTCACTTTCTAACAGGTCCAGTAGCCCCAAGCTATCTTGAGGCTCAAGAGGAGAGGAATTTACTCAACTCATAGGTATTTGAGGGTACAAACCCATGGCAGGGCCTGGCTCTAAAAAAGTCTTATCTGAGATTCCTTCTATGGAACAGAGTTCCATCAAAGCCAATTTAAAAAGAGCTTATGTGAAAAATAATTATTCTTGCTGTACTTTATACAATCAGGCCAAGTATAATAAAATCAGTCTTACCAAGATTTGTTTTTAGTAAAAATGGAAAATGGGAAACTAGAGAGAGAAATTATGTTTCAAGAACTATGCTACACTTCTTAAATTCTAGTTTCATCGTTGTTTTTAAGTTTGTTTCTGCAATTTAGGCTAACCCTGCTTATTCCTGTGAACCAACCAGTGATCTCTGGCTGCTGCTCACAAGAAACAAGAGGGATGGGTAATGTAAACATCTGGATCAGTATTCTAATTTTGGGCACATTAGAATCAGCTAACAGCCCCATGTCAGCTTAGTTCCAACATGCCCAGTTCATGGAAAGCCTTCTAATTTAGTTCACTTGGGATAGCTTTGCTTATTCTGTTATATTGCTGTTGTACTCTTTGTGTAGGAATATAGGACAAGCTTACTGAATGTTTTCTTAAACACTTAATAATATTTCAGATATCACCTTTTGTGAGAACTCAAGAGTTATGAATGGCTCTCACCATTCCAAGGCTTTCTGGCTGAGCTCTTCTCTACCCTGAACAGAAGAGACCTTAATAGGCAGGAGTATCATGGACCCTATTCACCCTGAAGAAGTTACAGAAGATGGATCTTCATCCCTCTGCACCCCTTAGGATTAAAGGTTGTCTTAAAAAAGGGAGGGGAGAAATGTCAGAGGCATGTGAACCAGAGCAACTCCATCTTGCATAGGAGCTGGGTAAAATGAGGCTGAGACCTACTGGGCTGCATTCCCAGACACTTAAGGCATTAAGTCACAGGATGAGATGAGGTCGGCACAGGATACAGGTCATAAAGACCTTGCTGATAAAATGGGTTGCAGTAAAGAAGTCGGCTAAAACCCACCAAAACCAAGATGGCCATGAGAGTAACCTCTCGTTGCCCTCACTGCTACACTCCCACCAGCGCCATGACGGTTTACAAACGCCATGGTAACGTCAGGAAGTTACCCTACAAGGTCTAAAACGGGGAGGCACGAATCCACACTTTGATTATTATATCACCAAGAAATAACCATAAAAATGGGCAACCAGCAGCCCTTGGGGCTGCTGTATGGAGTAGCCATTCTTTTATTCCTTTACTTTCTTAATAAACTTGCTTTCACTTTACTCTATGGATTCATCCTGAATTCTTTCTTGCATGAGATCGAAGAACCCTCTCTTGGGGTCCAGATGGGGTCCCTTTTCCTGTAACACACCTATATCTAGAAGCCTGTTTTCAGACCTTTCTGGGCTGAACCAATGTGCACCCTCCATGTACTGACTGACCTCTCTGCCTCTAACTTCTGTCCCCCTAAAATGTATAAAATCAGGCTGTAACCCAGCAATCTTAGGCAGCTATTCTCAGGACCTCCCAGGGCTGTGTCACAGGTCATAGTCTTCACATTTGGCTCAGAATAAACCTCTTCAAATATTTCACAGAGCTTGGCTTTTTGTCAACACTGCCAGTAAAGTGTGCCAGCTCCCACAGGTGGGGAATGAGGACTTTTCCAACAGGTGGATATGAAAATGCAAACCACATGGTGACATTGTGGCATTGCAAAGCTCTCCTGCATGAGAACCCGTCGTGTCTGACATGGTGACATCGTGGCATCGCAGAGCTCTCCTGCACAAGAACCCGTTGTGTCTGACATGGTAACATCATGGCCACAGGCATCGCAGAGCTCTCCTGCACGAGAACCCGTCCTGTCTGACATGGTGACATCGTGACATCACAAAGCTCTCCTGCATGAGAACCCGTCATATGTGACACCGAAGTCAAATGTGGTTTTTTCTGTAAACCTTGAACATACCCTTGACCTTGAACAACTTCTGTGACCTGCTGGTGGAAAAACAGGTAGTTTCAGACCAAAGGCTGGACTAGACCACAAACCAAGGTCCGAAGTGATAAAAAAGGC